>NW_023425345.1:73838502-74160973 GCF_014108415.1 Molossus molossus
TTCTTTTGGTAGAACAAAAGCTAAAACAATTAACAAAATAATCTTTTTTATAAGAGAATGCTGCCACCCCAAGATTGATCTTCTCTGAGATTTCAAAGGGGCTACAGGAGAGCTAAAATCCATTTCCCCTTTGATTATATTTCTCTTTACCCTTGTCCAAGGATATAATTCAATTGCACATCAGCTGCCCCTCTGACAAAGAGGAAGAAAAGTCCACAAAGGATGTCTCTGAAAAGGAAGACAAGGACAAAAACAAAGAAAAGGTTCCAAGGAAGATGCTGTCTAGAGGTGAGAACTTTCACCCTTTTTTAACTGTGCTAGGGCCTGGCTATGCAGTGCCCTTTCCTTCCATCTTGAAGTCTGGCACCCACTGGCCTAACTGTCCCAGCAGTTCATTGTGTCCTACTGACTTCATGGTTGTTTGAGATGTACCTAGCAAGGTTACTTTCTTTGCTGCTTTATTCAACCCTGTCTTAGGGGCTCACAACATGCCACAGAGAGCTGTTCCATTAAGAGTGGTGCTACCATAAGAGGACGTTGTAGTCAATTCTGATTTTATTTTTGCTCTGAAATAAGTACTGGCGTGCATAATCACTGGCTACAGCTCCTCTAGATAACATTTATATTTTGGGATGATTGAAGTAAAACTTTTTAACAATGCTGATTTGCATATTATTATTAAGTACTTTTTAGTTTTAAACTCTTGGACTGATAGCAAAAAGACATGGTCCATAAAAATGATAATTGAGAGGAAAAAGGCACCCTTGGGATTTAAATGTTATATATAAAAACAATCAACATTGCCCAACCGGTGTGGCTCAGTGGTTGAGCATCGACCATGCACCAAGAGGTTGCCGGTTCAATTCCCAGTCAGGGCACGTGCCCAGGTTGTCGGCTAAATCCCCAGTGGGGGGCATGCAGAAGGCAGCCAAGTGATGTTCTTTCTCTCTTTCTCCCTCTCCTTTCCTCTCTCTCTCAAATCATTAAAGAAAAAAAATGTTTTAATACTAATTTTAAAAATAAATAAATAAATACACAATCAACATTTTAGCATATTTACTGAGATTCTGGAAAATTCAGCCCTGACGCCCTTACCTAGAACTTATTTTCCTTAACTAGAATAAAACCAACTTTGTTTTGGTGATGGGCATTCAGTAAATACTTATTGATAGTAAGGTGGCTTTTCACTTAATCCTGATGCAACACTGTCACTCAGATTCTACCTTCTATAATTGTCATGAGGAATTTTGAGGGGCTGGCAAATCGAAGTCATTCTGGTTTTTAAGCAAAAACCCCTGAAGTTTGATTCTACTTTCCTGTTTGCATCTTTCCTGATCAGGTTGTGGGCTGCTTGGGATTAGATATCATGCAAGGCAGTTTCATTTATTTAAATTTTTTTTGTGTGTGGTGGTTTTAGACTCCAGCCAAGAATATACGGACTCCACTGGAATCGACCTACATGAATTTCTTGTAAATACACTGAAAAAGAACCCAAGGTAATTACATGATTTGATGGAAGGGGCAAAGAGGCCAGCAGCCAGAAGGATACCCAAAAGGCCAAGTTGCTTCTCAGAATTTTTCATTAGAATCAGGATACCTGTCCCCCCACCACCATTTCTCTCCAGTGTAGTTTTATAGTCTGTGAGGGATTCAGAATATCCTCATATTGAGGTTTCTGCTTTCAGAAGAGTTAAGAAAAGTTCTGTGGAAGACGAATGCAAAGAAAAATAAATATAAAGCCTTGGGAGTACAATTAAAAAGTACAGAAGAAAAAAGTAAATGATTTGTATATAAGCTAAATCATAATAGTTTTAAAATTCTACATATAATCATATACAATGTAGAAATTCTGCCAACAGAATTAGGTTTTTAATAAGTATAACAAAAGTACATGGTTAGCAGGATCTATAAAATGCATACTTGATTGTTTTTCTTTTTTAAAGTAACATAAGAAAGGTCAGTGAGGCTCAGTATCCACTGCATTTTGGTTCACTGTTGGGGTTTGGATCTGTCTGTCCCTTCAACTTCTATAGTGAGCAGATCGTGTTCTCTGTCATTGCTTTAAATGTCTATGGGAGGCTGCTTTTTGTTTTGTCTTAATCTTTTCTAAACAGGGACAGAATGATGCTGCTAAAATTAGAACAGGAGATTCTGGAATTTATTAATGACAACAAGTAAGTTACTTGAATGAAATACAAATTTAGAGGTGGGAGGGGCACCAAAAGAAATTTAGGTACAATTTTAGGATATCCCTCTTTCATCTTTCCCTTAAAGTCTGAATTTTGAAGTAATTATTCACTGGAAGCCAAAGGGAGTTAGGAGGAAGTAATCAGAATAGATTAAAAAGTACATGTGTGAAAATCAAGTGAGGCGTTTAAGTTATTGCATAGCCTTTAGAATTTATATATTTTCAGCAGCTAGCCCTTCTCCTATATTTTATTATTCTTAAATTTCTCCCTTTTTTCTTTGTAGTTAATCATCCAGGTAGATGAGACCTAGGACTTAGGGAGTAGTCTTAATGAGTCTAGCAGTAGTTCTCAAC
Source organism: Molossus molossus (assembly GCF_014108415.1). Lineage (NCBI taxonomy): Eukaryota > Metazoa > Chordata > Mammalia > Chiroptera > Molossidae > Molossus > Molossus molossus. The sequence continues at coordinate 73,841,045 of NW_023425345.1, forward strand.
CTTCCTAATGCTGCGACCCTTTAATACAGTTCCTCATGTTGTGGTGACCCCCAACCATAAAATTATTTTTGTTGCTACTTCATAACTGTAGTGTTGCTACTGTTATGTCTTAGGCGACCCCTGTGAAGGGTCATTCGACCCCAAAGGGGTCGCAACCCACAGGTTGAAAACCACTGGCTAGTGGATCAGAGTAATCTGTAAAATACTGTAGCTAAAAAAGTTAAGAGAACCTTTTTGGTTCCTTTTGAGTAAATATCTTTCTTGTAATTTATCTGTTTCTCCTAAGAAATTTCCCACTTTAGATACTTTTTTTGGTATGTGCCCCTAGTGGGAACTGAACCCAGGACTCTCTGGTCCACAGGCCAATGCTCCAACTTCTGAGCCAAACCGGCCAGGGCCCTACTTTAGATACTTTTAAGAAAATTTATAGTTGGCTGTTATTTATCCTTATTTTGCTTTTCCCCCATGGTTTTCCCTTCAGTAACCAATTCAAGAAGTTCCCTCAGATGACCTCATATCACCGGATGCTATTACACCGGGTAGCTGCCTATTTTGGGATGGACCACAATGTTGATCAAACTGGAAAAGCTGTCATCATCAACAAAACCAGTAACACAAGAATGTAAGGGAGGAAACCACAGATGGGGAAGATTTTCCTGGGTAGTCTCTGGGGTGGAAGAGGAAGGTTGTAAGATCAAGATGTGTCTTTCTGGGGAAAGGAGGGGGGGAATGAGGGACTATATTATCAATTCCTCCTTTTTCCTCACTCCCGTGAGGCCTTGGATACAGATTCTAGAAGCACTGGTGTTTTATGAGGACTGTCCCCTGGCCTCTCTTCACCTTTACTCATAGGACAGGAAGAACTTTGGAGGAAGACAAGTTATAGATGTATAAAAAACAGATCCTAAAGATTTCATTAAAACTTTCATGTGATTTTTTAAATGCCTAATTCCAGAAATCCCTTTAATGGGAGTTGTGGAATTTAAGAGAGCTGTACTAGAAGGTCTGCTTCCTAACAAAAGGGTTTTTTCCTTTCTTTCTCCCACATTTCTCTCCCAACCCCAGCCCTGAACAGAGGTTCTCAGAACATATAAAGGATGAAAAGAATACGGAATTTCAACAGAGATTCATTCTCAAGAGAGATGATGCCAGTATGGACCGAGATGATAACCAGGTAAAGAATGGAAAAGGGTGGGCGTAGAGAGAGATTGCAGTAAGAGAAACTGGGAGGGCAGAGGAATTTTTGTGGGATAGAGAAAACTTGAACTATGGTAAAATATATTGAGCTATACTGAGTTGGCTTTGGCTTAATGTTGAGGGTTGACTACACTTGCTGAGCTGAATGCCACCCTTTAGCCCCAGAGAGACATGGTGCTGAGGTTTGCTGGGTTTTCTCATTTGGCCTGGAACTCCCTGGTTCTGTCACTGACTTCTAATTCCAAGTCATTTAGGGACAAAGCAATGTCCCTCCCTGCTTCGGCCTTGATTCAGTTGATGGTTTCATTCTTTTTTCTTCAATAGTTAGGGATTTCTTTGGGAACCAACCAAAACTACTTTATCCTACTTCCACTCTTAACCTAGTTCAGGGCTAGCCTTGAACTGGCAAAGTTGTGATCTGATTTACGCACCTATAAAGGTGTTTCTGATCCCTTTCTGCAAATTCTTTTCCCAAGTCCTTCTACCAAGGTGAGTGAGTTACTTTGGCTTTTGCAGCTGGGAACCTCAGACAGTATCCCCTTTTTTGACCCACTCCTATGGGAATGAGAAGTGAACAATCTGCCCCATCCTTTCATTTATGGGCCTGGCTGTTGCTCTGACTTTGAGCCCACCTCTTAGATAGTAAGTGATTATTTGGGAGTTAGTTTTCTAGCCACATATAGAGTTTAGATCCAGCCTGCTTCTGCTTAGCCTCCAAAGGAGGTTTAGTGGAGAGCCAGGATTAAGGTTTGAAAAGCATGGTTGGGTAGCACCAATATGACTCTTGCTAATTAAGGATAACTATAATAATATCTTACCTCTAGAGTAAAAATTCATTTCCTTGGGATATTGTATAGCCTTGAGACCAGAACTTTTCCTGCCTGTTACTTGAGTGTTTGAGGGAGTCTTTTTCAGAAAAGTGCCATTATCTGTTATGGACAGAAATGCTGGGTCTGATTGAAAATAATGAAATATACAAAAAGACACATAAAATTTAAAAAACAAGAAAGAGCCTTTCCATCCTGATGCCCTTCTCTCCATTCTCCTAAAACCTTTTTTCTGTGGATCAGGAATTATAGAGGCCTCAAGGCACATTGGGGCGGAGTAGAATCTGTCCCTGTTGTGAACTTTTCATTTCTCAGCTTCAGGCTTGATCCATCATAGTTTAGGCCCTATGCTCTTTCTGTCTGTGATTTTAATAATAAACACTTTAATTGCTATTTTATTGAGTGTTTTTCCAGAACTAGACTCTATCCTAACACATTATATATATTATCTCTTAATCTTCTCCACACCCCAGTGTAGATGGGGGTTATTAGCCCCACTTTAAATGTAAGAAAACTGAGGCTAAGAGATGTTATTTACCTGACATTACATGGAGGTGGCAGAGCTGAGATGCTGCCTTACCTCAAAGCCCATTACACTCTTTTTATTCTGCCACCGGTTTACCAGTGCTAGGGGCGGAGGACAGTATAGCACCGTTAAGGTCCTATGTCTTCTTGGAATGGGATTTGTAAAAGCAAATGTAGTAGAATTTAGGTTCTTAAAGCTAGTGAGAACTAAATCTAGTCAAAAGTTGATACTCCTGAAGTTATGCCTACCTCTAGAGTTCGGTAAAGATGAGGAAAACCAGCTTAGAGCAGCAGTCTCCATGGTTGTTTCATCTGAAGTTTTCAAAGCCTCTGAATTGAAGGTCAGAATCTTTTATAACCTGATGAAATTTATTTGATGGGTTATCTCCCTCAGAGCTCCTTGCCTTCAAGAGCAGTATGGAAAAGGACACTCTATAATACCCTACCCAGGATAGTGCTCATAACTTGCAGGCCAAAAGAGGAAAGACAGTGTTGGAGAGTTGGATGGTAGACTAGCCAGAGGTGGTAATCTGCTCAGCCATACCTCCAGTCACCTCACTACATTTCTCAGAGAATGTAAGGTTCCCTGTCCTACATTTCCTTCTTTTCTCTTTCTGTCGCTCTCTCCCTTCCCTCCACCATACCTTGTCTGTTCCTTTCTCTGTCCATCCTTCTTTCTATTCTATTCTTTTCTTTCTCTTTACCTCTTTGTGTTGCTCTATTCTCTTCTCTATTTCTGTAATTTCTCTCTTCCCCCACTCAAGGAGTTACGGTTAAGATGAAAAAAAATTTCTTAAGCATTTAGTGTAGCTTCACCCTTGGGATTTTATTTCCAAGGCCCTCTTTGCCGAGCTGTGTGTGACTTGGATCTTCAGGGCATGGCATTCATTAGTGACTAAAGAAGGGATGATATCAGGTGCTAGATCTGTAAAACTCTTCTCTATATTCAGCTCCACTAAATTCATGTTTCTTCTCCCTCTCTAGCTTCCTCCTATCCCTTGCTTTCCCTTCAGAGCAATGTTTATTCCCTCAGCTATTCTCTTGATCCTTACTGATTGGCAAGTACCTGATTACTATAAGGAAGCAACCTAATCCTTATAAATAGTTGTTGTTCTTGATACTCCGGGGATGGGGGTGGGGAGATGGAGAGGCCCCAACTATCCAGAAAACCTGATCTCCCAAACTGCATGGTCAGATGTACCCAGTGTAACCTGTCCAACACTGGAAATTTTATTTCTTTTTTTTTTTCCATTTTTTTTGATGGCAACTATAAACTCTCCCGGTTTCTCTTCCTTGCTGGTGTGCAGTGAGCTTGCAGTACGAGGAGAACTTAACTAGCTTAATTCTGCTCATCGATCTAGATCAGAGTTCCATTGCAGGATGGAAGGAGGAGCAAGTCAATAGAAGAGAGAGAGGAGGAATATCAAAGGGTCCGAGAGAGAATATTTGCCCGAGAGGTAAGTGTAGCTTCTGAGAGTTGTCAGCCCATAGCTTTTAGCTCTTAATCTTTGGAACTGTGAATGGAATGAACCCTCCATAAATGTGTTGTTGTTTTTAACCAAAATCAGCCAGCCCCAGGTTTGATCTCTAAAATTAAATGTGGCTTATTAGGAAGCTGCAGAGTTTTAGTTGTATTATTTTTAATACATTCTGCTGTATGAACATACAAAGAGAACAAAATGGAGTGGCTGAATTTGGTGGATATAATTAGACTGAAAATAGAAATGGTTTTGGCAGGGCTTATGGAAGGGCTCTGAATCTTGCCTGTCAAACCCTCCTCCCACTTACCCTCTTTCACTTCCACTATCCATTTTAGGCATCTTTGCTTCTAAGTGGAAGACTTAGTGTCTACACAGCCTATACATTTATCTTGTTTGGCCAGCCTTATTTTTAGGATATGTTGGTGATTGTTAGAGCACAGATCTAGCATCCATTCTCTGAGCTCCACATTCCATATGCACAGAAGGTACCACTCACTAGTCCCTCCAGTCTCTACCTGAACAGAAAGTCTCTTTCTTCCTGTATTTCTTAACTTGTTGCTTAGAATAGGACTAGCTCCTTGGGCCAAAAGCCAACATAAATCATTTTAGGCAACTTTATTCTTAAGAATTGTGGACCATATCAAATATACTTGATATCCCTGTATATCTGGTGACCTTTGCCTACCAGACTGAAGAGAGATATAGCAGAAATTCAGCAAAGGCTATGGATAGGCAAGAGAGGAGCAAATTTCCAGAAAATGTAGGATCCAGATAGCAGCACCATCTTACAGTCAAATTAGCAAACAAAGGAGGACGAGCCAGCCTCCCTTCATTGTGAAAACATAGTTCTAATCAAAATAGTTAGATGGACACTACTCTCCTCCCATTTCCCCACTCTCCCTTCTGTGAAGAATACACACACACACACACACACACACACACACACACACACACACATATATAGTCTTTTCATCATCACCTAGCTCAGAAAAATATCGTCTCCAACTTCCAGAAAACTGAACTCCTCTATGAACTTGTTCCATTGTCTTAGGAGACCCAAGTGTTCTAAGGATCCTCACTGGGGACAGATACATGACAAACCTTCTGACCCAAAGTCCAAAAAGAAGGAATCTTCTTACCTTCTGTTACATAGACTTCCATTCTGAGTCAGAAAAAAATCTGTCTTCCAATTATCCAATCATGATAATTGGATAATCCTCTAAAGAGGGTTCTCTAACCATTACCTGCAAACCAACTGGGTGGAATGAAATGAGAGGCCATTTGTACATGGCTGTGGCTGGTGGTGACACTAAATTGTGGACATAGCAGGTCAGTGGATGATAATAGCAAACATTTATATAATACTGTCTTTCAGACACTCATCTTAGCACTTTTTATAAATTATTTAATCCTCATACTAGTCTTATGAGGTAGGTTACATTATTTTCCTTGTTTTATTATAAATGTGGGACTGAGGCAGAGAGAGGAAGTAACCTAAGATCATACCACTAGTTAGTGAAAGAGTTGGTGTTTTTGTTGTTGTTGTTTTTTATTCCTCAACCGAGGATATTTTTCTATTTATCATTAGACAGAGTGGGTGGGAGGGAGAGAAGGAGAGACAGAGAGAAACATTGATGTGATAGAGCCACATTGAGTGGTTGCCTCCCACATGACTTGACCAGGGCTGGGGACGAACCGTGAACAAGTTACGTGCCCTTGACTGGAATTGAACCCACGACTCATCAGTCCTCAGGCCGACGCTCTAACCACTGAGCAAAACTGGCCAGGGCAAGAGCTAGTGTTTTAATTCAGGCAGTTTGGCTTCAAAGTCCATGCTCTTAACCCCTAAAGTAAACTACCTCTTGATAATTTGCTGTGCTCTGAGCTCTTTATTTTATTTATTTTTGTTTTGTTTTTTAATTCTCACCCGAGGATATTTTTCCATTTTATTTTCAGACCAGGGGAGAGGGGGAGAAAGAAACATCGATGTGAGAGAGATACATTGATTGGTTGCCTCTTGTAGGGCCCTGACCAGGGCTGAGGACCAAACTACAACCAAGGTACATGCCCTTGACTGGAACTGAACCCGCAACTCTTTGGTCTATAGGCCGACGCTCTAACTGCTGAGCCAAACTGGCCAGGGCTGCTCTGAGCTCTTTAAATTAAGAAGTACCAGTGACATCATAGCATAGTGATCTGTGATGTGTACCTCTGCTTCACACGACACGTGGAAAATGAATGTCTCACCATGCCAGTCATTAGTAAAGCCACAGATATTCTGAAAGTACAGGCAACTTTTAATAGGGTATTGGGGCTAATTATGAACAACACTGTCTACCTACAATCATAAAAGAGTCAAAGTTAGCTTTTCTCTCTTTTTTCCTCCTGATTTTTAGTCTCTCAAGCCTCTACTAATATACATATTCTTTGTTAAATCCTTATTGATTTATCATTTTCATTTCAGCACTTCCTACGTCTTGCTGTGGTAGAGGCATCAGGACTCTCAGAAGGTCTAGATAAGGAAAAATGGCCAAAGCCCACCATACTCCAAACATTCCCATGTGGCTTTAAAGGAACCTGGCTAGTCAAAGGGAGATGATTAAGGGTGGAGTTGAGGAAGAGGCAGGCCAAAAAGAAAGAGAAGTGGCAAGAAGGGTGTTTGGATGGAAATGCTGATGCTGTAGCCTTCTTTGGAGCCTGAGCTGTATATTGGGAAAACTGCCCCATTTGGCTCTGCTCTGTGTGGAGCCCCCTCTGCTCAACAGCTGGATACTCTTGGTACCTTTTCCTAAGGCTTGGGAGTCCACCATAATGCTTACTTACTTACTTCACTCAGCTCAGTGGCTTTGTCAGGAAATGATCCCCAAAAGGAGTTTCAGGCTTTTAATTTTCTCTCTTTTTTTTTTTTTTTGGTCTCAAAAAAGTACCTGCTTCCCCAATTTCTTATTCTCCTTGGGTCTCAGGTCAGAATGTCTTTCATTTTGGCCAGTGTAGAGGACAGAAATGGAATAATCATTGAGGACGATTTCCAAAAACTAAATTTCTTTCTCTTGTCTCCTTTTTCATTTCTTTGAACACACTCTTTAGGACCAAGCACACCAATTATTATGCTCAGCTTACCTCTAGAGAGAATAAATTGAGAGCTTAAAAAGGAATGATAGTTAGGTTAATACTTTTCTCTTCCTCCTTTCCATACTCCTACCTTTATCAACCTCTCTTTTTAAACACTCTGGGAAGGCTAAAAATGCTCAGTGCTCTTTCCCATTAAAGGTGAGAAGTCAGATTGGGTATGTGGGTGTGGGTCATCCTGTCCCTGCTCCCTCTCTCTCTGTTGGGGGGTGAGCTTGGTTTGAGGACCTTGGGTATTCATAGCATCATGGACACCCTTTTTGGTTATGCCATGCTGTTTTCTTATAAGTTATTTTCCATTTTCTCCCCCTCACCTAGACTGGCCAGAACGGATATCTAAATGACATCAGGTTAGTACCACTTAGCATGTTCCCTGCTTCTCATTGAGCTTTGTCAGTGAGGTTAATATAATCCTGTAATGATGCTTTTCTTTGATGTTAACCAACAGACTCTCCAAAGAAGCCTTTTCTTCTAGCTCTCACAAGAGAAGGCAGATATTTAGGTACTTCTATGTAATCTATATCTTTCCTTGTTTTGTTTTGTTTTTTGTTTTGTTTTGCTGTAATCTTTTCAGCAGAGTTTGCTCTATGCATGGCTGCTTGTGGAATAATTCCATTTGTGGTTTTACAATATTGGATATTTTTCCCCATTAAAAAAAAATGGCTTCTGCTTAATTATTTTTATTGTTGCTTATTTCATTTTAAGTTCTGGATAGGTGGTGAAGGGGACTAAATAGTTGTATGGGATAGGTACTGTTTCTTCCCAGAAATTTGCTGGAATTGGGCATTTTTGGAGGAGTTTAGTATATTAAGGTAAAAGAATGGGTGTCTTTTAAGTTACCTTTTCTGAATCTATGCAAAGATGTGAAGAGCATATCCCTGACCCAGCATAGGGAATGTTTTGTATCTTTAAGGAAGAATAGTACAAACACATATAAAAATATATTCATACACTTCTGTCTATATAGTTTTCTCTTTGGAACAATGTAATGGGTAAGATGACCCATTTCTGAGGTTCCACAAGGACCAAGGACCTCAGAAAGGACTTGTCTGCCTTAGAAGGGCTTTCGAGTATGTCCTTTATATGATTGTTCATGACTTGCTCTTTTTTTAAAATATGTTTTTATTGATTTTTTAGAGAGAGAGAAACATCAATGTGAGAGAGAAACATTGATCGGCTGCCTCCTGCATGCTCCCTACTGGGGATCAATCCCTGCAACCCAGGCATGTGCCCTGACCAGGAATTAAACTGGGACCCCTCAGTCCATGGGATGATGCTCAATCCACTGAGCCACACTGGCCGGGTGGGCCATGACTTGCTCTTAATTGTTGTTGAAAGATGCAGTATTAACTCCTCCAGTACCTAATATTCTCCATTTTCCACAAAGCAGTCATGAGAATGTACCCTTTGAGTCTCTCTGTTCCACCCCAGTAGATTATAAGGTGGTGATGAGAGAAGAACTACTCTAGGACCCTATCTTAGCACCAACTCATTTTAAGTATATTCTTCCCATTTACCGTGGAAAAAGTGTAGAGCACAGAAAACATGAGTATTTAATACCAGGATTCAGGTCTAACCCTTTCCAAAAGGCTTCTCTCTTGTTTTTTTGTTTTTTGTTTTTTTTTAAATATGGAACACTTCACGAATTTGTGTGTCATCCTTGCGCAGGGGCCATGCTAATCTCTGTATCGCTCCAATTTTCATATATGTGCTGCCGAAGCGAGCACAGTTTCTTTCTTTTTGAATTCTAAGCTTGATAGGACGTGACTAAGATTAATTAGAGAGCTCTCATCCCCAGTACTTCAGTTGTCCCTTCTGTGTTGTCCTTTCTAAAGCTAGTCAAACCATTTAGAGACTGGGATAGAGATTTTCCATTCTTGTGATGGAGGATTTATCTCCCTTTCCATATCTGTGAACTTTTATCTTAAGACTATCCCACCCTTAGGTCCATCTGAAAGCCCCAGGCAGAGAGGGCTCTGCATTTTGTGGTGGTGGTTGAAATAGAGTCCCCTTTTAAAAAATAAATTCCGCCCTGGCCGGTTTGGCTCAATGGTTAGAGCGTTGGCCTGCGGTCTGGAGAGATTCGTTACCTGCTAGGGGCACGTACCTCGGTTGTGGTTTGTCCCCCAGCTCTGGTTGGGCCGTGTGGGTGGTGACCACTCAATGTGTCCCTTTCACATTGATGTTTCTCTCTCTCTCTCTCCCTCCCACTCTATCTGAACAAAATATCAAAAAATGTCCGGTTTGACTCAGCGATAGAGCATTGGCCCGCAGAGACCAATGAGTCCCGGGTTTGATTCCGGCCAAGGGCACATACCTCGGTTGCAGTTCATCCCCGGCCCTGGTCAGGGTTGTGTGGGAGACAACCAGTCAATGTGTCTCTCACATCGATGTTTCTCTGTCTCCTCCCTCTCTCTCTACCTGAAGATAAATGGAAAAATACCCTCAGATGAGGATTAAAAAATAATAATTTTTAAAAAAATTTTTGTTTCATGTTGTATACTTCAGAGTCAAAAATCATGTCAGAATACCTATAATAAACAGGAGTTTTGGGGTTTTTTTTAATATGTTTTTATTGATTTTTTTTTTTTTAGAGAGAGGGGGAAGGAGACAGAGATATAAACTTTAATGTAAGAGAGAAACATTGATTGGCTGCCTCCTGCAGGCCTCCTACTGGGGATCAAGCAAGCAACCTGGGCATGCGCCCAGACCCTGAATTGAACTGGGACTCTCAGTCCATGGACCAACGCTCAATCCATGGAGCCACACCAGTGTGGCAATAAACAGAAGTTTTAAACTAACTTCTATATGTGACTTCATGCACAGTTCTTTACAGTTGCTAAAGTATACTGTATCTGATTCAGTTCTCTCAATGTCCTGGTTTGGTAAACTGGTTTATATGAAAGAAACCAAAAGCAGAGTGATTAAGTGACCAACCCAAGTTTTCATTAGTGGTAAAACTGGGACTGACTCTTTGTCCAGTGTACTTTTCATCATACCACACCAACTCTCTCTGGACCGCAGGCCAACTCTCTAACCGCTGAGCCAAACCAGCCAGGGTACACCACACCAACTCTCTACAAACACCACCCTTCCTCTCTGAATAGTGTTCCATTCAGAGCCCTAATTCAGACATACTGCTAAGAAGGATGCCTTTCTTAGCACGGTGGAGCATCAGACTATGTAGATAACAGCTTGAAAGATCTAGTGAGCAGGTAGAGCCCTCTCCTCTTTCATGCTGCTGCTTTCCATACTGAGTTTTGAACAAAGATCTAAGTCATTTAAATGCAGCTCCATGAACTCTTAAGGGGGTACTTTGTTCTCAATGTGGGTACTAATCTAGAACTGTAATGATTAGAGGCTGATCTCTAACTGTTTTATACCTTTATTCCCAAGTTTGTGAAACAAACACTCGTATACCAATTTCCTTATCCACAATTGACAATAGTTTCCCAGTCCTTTGAAAGATTCTACTCCACTGATAAATGAGCCACAATGAGGGTTACTGATATTCATTGTCACCTCTTCCACAAACTTCTCTACCCACATCCCAGAAACAATAAAATGGACTTCTTACAAGCATTAAATCTACTTGTAAAAACTAAGTCAACTCTGCTTTCATAGGAGTATGAAGTGTGAATGTTCTGTCCTTCGCCTCCATCTCTCTCACACACACAACCCAATCCAGTGCTCAAAACTGAGTTTGGTAGTTTTCCCTAACTGCCTTATTTTTAGTGAAGTGGAAAGACATGACTAGAAATTGGGTTTAGTAGTAGGGAAGGAAAACTGATCTCTTTCCTGGCCAAGACTCAACTGAGGTTCTCTGACTCTCAGGTTAGTCAGAAGATAATCAGATAAGCCACATTTTGAGTGCTTGGCCATCACTATCTTGGGGGAGGGAACTAGATGAGTATAGAAGTGCTGCCACTTTGGTTCAAGCTTCCCAGGATGTTTGTTTTAAAGTGACTCATTCACTGTCCTCTGGTAGAAAGAGAAAATAAATGGCAGAATTGTCCTAATAGATAGTACAGTGTTTGATTTAAGTATAAAAGGCCATTAGGACTTTTGTAAAATTCGAGCTCTAATGTCTAATGAACAGCCTCATCCATTGCCACTGCTGTAACCCATTACCCCCACAAACACACATACATCTTTATTGAGTCCTCTCAGTAGACTTGCCTTTGTCCACCAAGACAGAGATACTGGCTCTCACTTGAGGTCTGCTTCTGTTTCTGGAGATTCCCTGATGTATATACTTCTTTCTTGTTTCCCATTCTATTTTGACATCCCCAAGAAGAAGGGGTAAAGTTTTGGGGAATTAGGAGTATATTCTAATCCTCTATTCCAATGATATAGAGAGAAGTTTTTAGGTTCTATATAAATCTGCTCAGGATTCAGAGAAGAATTAGCATATCCCAAACCAGCTGTGCCATTGTGTTGTTAGTCCACCATGGTTGACTTAGCTAACAACTAAAATAGTGACTCCAGCAAATATATTACCAGTCTTCTCTATAGTAACTTTGGAGCAGACAGTCTGTAAAGAAGGTATTTTCTTTAATATTACCCCCTTAAGAAAAATACCTTTCTATATTAGAATAACTCTGAGCCTAGTATCTTTGAAGCTAAGGGGATTGGGATGGGGTTTTCTATTTGCTTTAGGTAGAATGGTGGTGAAAAGGAGGGAGTGCAGGCTACTGTGAGTTTTGCTCAATTGCTCCCCAGTATATATACCAAAATCTTTGTAATTGTCATTCAGTTTCCTTAGGTCATTAGTTGTTGGGAATGTGAGATGTGAAAGGAAAATTTCTGATTCTTGGTTGCTTATTGATTAAGAAATGGTAAGAGCTTAACAAGACTTAGGGCTTTCAAGCCAGTCCTGTCTCTTGAGTACAGCAGTTTATAGACACAAGCAGTGATTATAGCATCAGGATAACCCTGATGTTTCTAGAGCAAAATAAGAGAGGACGAATCCCTTTTCTCCATAGCCTTGCACCTTGCCTAGGGCAATAGGGTTATTAATATGGAGGCAACTAGGCACGGTCTGCCCCCTGCTGCTTGCCATCCTGGGTCCCAAGGGCGTATTTGCTTGATCATGACAAGGACTTCAGTCCTTAGAGACCCTGGATCCAGTTGTTCCCAGATACCAATACAGAACTTTCACAAAACAGGTTAGGTCAATCCCAGACAATCAGACTGAATTTTCCAGAGTGCCCCTTTAGTCCACTATACTCCTCTTTGCACCCCTGGAACAGGGGTCATAAGAAATACCTCTGCTGGCTTAGACACATGTTATACGGAAGACCTGATGTGGGATTTATTCATATCATTGGCTACTCCTGCCTTCTAGCACTAGTAACTTCTAGGAATCCTTTTGTTTTAAGAACTATCAGAAAGAGATAGTATCCCTCTGCTCCCCACTATTTCCTGCATGTATAGGGTCCCTGCAGTGGAGGTTTGGGGGGAAGAGACCACAGCCAATCTCAGCATCATGTATGTGGTTTCCCATCCACCTCTGGTCTGATGTATTAAATCAGTTGCCAGTGCACTGTCTTCCAGATTTGCCCCTGTGCTCTTTGTTACTATACTGGGTATTGTTCTGTCTGCTCTCATCTTTTGGTGGGCCAGCCAACTAACAAGAAGTCAGTGTCCATTCTATCCCCAATCCTCGCCCCTTCTTTGTTATTGAACGAATAGAAATGAACTCTCTCCTAGCCCTTCTGCAGAAGTGGTAGGTGGGGGATGCTCTGACCACTGTGGTCTCTGCAGAGGGAACCGTGAGGGGCTAAGCCGCACCTCAAGCAGCCGCCAGAGCAGCACAGACAGCGAACTCAAATCCTTGGAACCACGGCCTTGGAGCAGCACGGACTCTGACGGCTCTGTTCGGAGCATGCGGCCCCCTGTCACCAAAGCCAGCAGTTTCAGCGGAATCTCTATCCTCACCCGGGGTGACAGCATCGGGAACAGTAAAGGTGGCAGTGCAGGAAAGATCTCCAGGCCAGGTACTACAGCTTCTCACCTGTGTCATGCCCATCATTTCTTCTATAAAACATCACTGATACTTACAAAACACCATCCCAATATTTGTCCTGGAAATCTAACACAGCCAGATGAGGGGAAATTGATTTCTTGAATGAATCCATTGCCCATTTGAGTTTCCTCTCTGATTTTCTTTCAGACCTTCTTTCCTAATTGAAAAGAACAGATTGCGATTAGATTATTTTTATCTGATTTCTGACTGAGGTGGGACATACCTGTCATCCCAGGTTAAGCTTACATACTGAGATGAGAATGATAGCTGCTTTTGTTCCATGGCCTCTGAGATTATAAGGAGGGTTTGTAGAGCAGAGGGAACCCTTAGAGTTTAGCCATTTGTAATTCATTAATAGCAGCTAATAGGCTAGAACTTTGAGAGATACTTATGTGGCTTCCTCTTTGGAGCTCAGTCACCGAGAAGGAGCAAATGTTCCACATGCAAGCCCTGTAGCTACCCATTAGCTCTTCTGATCTGCTGCGTATCCTTCTCCATCTATTCCTGTTGCATTCTTAGCAGAGGGGTATTTAGCTCTTATACCCACTAGACCTCTGTTTCACCATCCTCCTTGCCTATGAAGAATTGCTTGAGTCTCATCCCAGAAGTTCTGTAGGTCTTATCTTCAGAAGACATCAGTAGTGGTGAAGATTTTTGCCTCTGACTGTTGGGTCTCTGCTGCCCTTCCCTGATACCTCCTTTCTAATTCCACTGCCTCTACCTTTATACAGGCCTTTATCTTCTTTTATTTAATTATGACACTGGTCTTCAAGCTGGTTTTTCATCCTCAGCCTTTTTTAGAGCCAATTTACTAATCTATAACATAGTTCTAATCAAATCACTCCTCTCTTTAAAACATTCATGTGTCTGCATTCCCTGCATAGTAAAATTCAAATTACATAATATAGCATAATTTACTTGCTCCACTTGGCTACCTCAGTCTCATTTCCAGTCTCATTCACCACTCTCTTTCTCTGGCCCTCCAATGATTTATTTTTTTATCCTCACCCAAGGACATTTTTCCATTTTTTGTTAGATAGAGTAGGGAGAGAGAGGAAGAGAGAGAGAGAGAAACATCGATGTGAAAGAGACACATCGAGTGACTGCCACCCACACAACCCAACCAGGGCCGGGAACAAACTGCAACCAAGGTACGTGCCCTTAGCGGGAACCGAACCGGGTCTTTCTGGACTGCAGGTCGATGCTCTAACTCTGAGCCAAACCGGCCAGTGGCCCTCCAATGATTTGAATATGGCATTAACTTTGTCCCCTCTCAGTCTTACAAACCTTCTATTCATCCTTCAAATCCATCTCTCCTGCCACTTCCTCTTTTAACCCTTCCCTCTAATTCTTCCAGGTGTTACTGTTTTCTCATCTTTGCTTTCATACAACTTCATTCATATCAGTGATGCATCCCTTATCTTTATGAGATTGTAGTCATTGTTGGGTGTTCATTTTTGGTCAGGAGATCCTGTGCTGCTTCATCTTAGTGTCCTCAGTTCATTATACAATTGCTGACACATAGTAGACATTCAGTAAAAGTGTTTGTGTGAATGCATGCATGACTTGGAGAGCCCGGAAATGGGGGAAATAGATGAAGGTTATGTGTATTTGTGTACACAGGCATGTGCTTGGAGAAGCAAGGCTGCCTTCTCAGTAACTTGTGTGAGATGCTAAAGGTTGAGAAGAAATCGAAGAGAAGACAGGTCTCTTAAAGGACTAGGAATCTTTACCTTCCCAGGAAACAGACATTTATGTTTTCATCTGTCTAATCATAATGGACAGATTCTAGGCACTTAAGGGGAAGTGACTTAGCCTCACATTTTGTTCAATTCTAAAACCAAACGTTGACAATCAAGGTGGTTACTGTCCCTAGGGTGCAGAAACCTGCTAAGATGAGGACTCCCATCAGCTGAAATGCATCTGTGCTAATATGTGGATCTTCCCAAGACATGTGGGGAAATGAACAAAAGGAGAGTGAGGAGAAACAGCAGAGAAAGACTAGAGCCCTGCAGCTGGGCCCTCTAGCGCTGGTATATTCATAACTTACGCTTACAGCTCTTGGTGGGTCTCCTTTTTGCCTTAGGTATGGCACTAGGTGCCCCAGAAGTGTGCAACCAGGTCACCTCATCCCAGTCTGTCCGAGGCCTTCTCCCTTGTACTGCCCAGCAGCAGCAGCAGCAGCAGCAGCAGCAGCAGCAGCAGCAGCAGCTTCCTGCTCTTCCACCCACACCTCAGCAACAGCCACCCTTGAATAATCACATGATCTCACAGGTGAGTCACCACTCAGTGCCATAGCCCCCTTTCCTTAGATTCAAGCAAACTATGGAAGTACGGTCATGTCTCTTCAGCTGTGGGTGGCAGAAAAGATCTGTTTTTGGAGACATGCCCCTCTCTTCCCCATTTCTCATTTGTTCGTTTTTGGGGAAAGGAGTAAGGATGAAGGTTTGGCCAAAGTGCTCTTCGTAGAGTCAGTCTGGGAGATTTTTGCTTTATGTATTTCTTCCTCTTCCTCCTGAAAATTGTCAATGGGATCTTTTATCCCACTCCACATTTCTGCTGTACCCCATCTCCCTGAACACTCTGTATAATTAACAAGAAGAGTTTGCTCACTATATCTGTATATGGAGCTTAAAAAGACCACAGCTCCCACCATAGTCTGACTGAATGTACTCATGTAACTATTGACTCATAAACATGTATTTATGTGTTGGGATTGGGGGAAAGGACATAAAACTCAAGGCCTCTGCAGTACCTATGCCATAAGGCACAGAAGCCCCCCAATGTTTTCTGGTGTTTTTTTTGGTACATGCCCCTAGCGGGAACCAAACCCGGGACTCTCTGGTCCGCAGGCCAATGCTCCAACCACTGAGCAAAACCGGCCAGGGCGTTTTCTGTTTTCCATACCATAAAAGAGCTCCTCTTTCTCCTTCTGTTGCTGGATGGTAGATGTTGGTACCAACTAGGATGTGAGTGAAGTTTTGCTTTTAAGGAAACCATCCAAGCTATCAGCATAAGGGTCAAATCCTATACTAAATGGAACCTCAGTATACTAGGTTTAAAAGTCTCCTTAAGCCCAGCTGGGGTGGCTCAGTGATTGAGTGTGGAGCTATGCACCAAGAAGTCACTGGTTTGATTTCTAGTCAGGGCACATGCCCAGATTGTGGGCCCGATCGCCAGTGGGGGACATGCAGGAGACGGCCAATCAATGTTTTCTCTCATCAATGTCTCTATTTCTCCCATGCCCTTTCCCTCTCTCTCTCAATAAAGAAAAAAAAAAAATTTTTTTTAAGTCTCCTGAAGCCCTGGCCAGTTTGGCTCAGCGGTTAGAGCATCAGTGTGCAGACCAGAGAGTCACGGGTTCACTTCCCGCTAAAGGCATGGACTTTGGTTGCAGTTTGTCCCCTGCCCTGGTTGGGGTTGTGTGGATGGCAACCAGTTGATGTGTCTCTCTCACATCAATGTTTCTCTCTCTCTCTTCCCCCCCCTCTCTCTCTCCTGCTCTGTCTGAAGATAAATGCTAAAATGTCCTTGGGTGAGGATAAAATAATGATAATAATAATAATAATAATAATTAATAAACATAAATAAATAAATAAATAAAAAGTCTTCTGAATACCGTGAGGAGAGCTGCTCTGAGCTCTTCGAGCCCATGCTTTATTCTGAAATGTTTTCTGGTAGTCAGGTAGCCCATGTCTGTACTCTGTTATGCTGTAGTTTAAATTCTTGTTTCACTTGCCAGGCTCCCTTTTCTCCCTGTTTAGTTAGTCCAGTTTGGCCTTAGATATATCTCTTCCATAGGTATAAGAAGCAAGTTCCAAGCCCTCATACCCCAGGAACTGGAAACTAGAGTGGAAAGACCCCAGAATGACCCAATACTACCCCATTCAAATATTGTCATATGAAGCTAAAATAAAGAACAGTGAAGTCTGGCCATTGTGGCTCAGCTGGTTGAGAGTTGTCCCATGCACCAGGAGATCACTGGTTCCATCCCCCCGGTCAGGACACATGCCAGGGTTGTGGGCACAATCCCTAGTAGAGGGCATACAAGAAGCAGCCAACTGATGTTTCTATCTCTCTCCCTCTCCTTTCCTCTCTCTGAAATCAGTAAAAAGATATTTTTAAAAAAAAGAAGAGTGAAGATCTAGAAACCCTGCTTTTTGTTTTAATGTATCCCACATGCAGAGCATTCCAGTCCTTCATCTTAGTCCCTAAATCAATTTCTCTATAATCCTGACTTATGTTCTTCTACTGCCATCTACCTCATTAAATCTCTTTTATATCAGCTTACCTCACTCCCTACTGAAGCATGGCCTGCGTGTGTGCTTTTCCCTGTCTATGTCTTAACTCAGACCTGTAAGTGGGTAAAACTGTGCTTCTCCCTCTGGCTATCTTCTATTATGTTTCTGTATGTGTGTTTCACTTTTCTGAGAACCTAGGTTTTATGGGGGGGGGGAGGTTTGTTGTTTTGTTTTTTAGTTTTCTAAAATGTGTGGTTTTAATATAGTCTTGCTCCCTTTTCTCCCTCTTAGTCTTCCATCTATCTCCTCCCTCTATCCATATCTAGAAACAGATAGCAAGAATGGAACAGGAATAAAGAGAGTAACCATTTGGGACTGAAAAAAATTTTAGACAGAATGTCCAAGTGACTGGCCCTGAATAGCAAACTTTTACTCAGATTCTGTCTTATGAGGGTCAGTGGATCAGCTATTGGTATTTACTGACCTCCTGCAGGAAGTATGGTGCTAAATTAGGCTCTATAGATTGGGAACTGGGGAACATTATTTGATGTAGAGATCTCTGCTCCCTTATAAATTATTCCTGAGGTTAATTGTGATCACAAACTCCAAACCAAAAATTATTATCCAGGTTAAGTTTTGGTGTCCCTGAAGCACTTTCAGTAGCTGCTAATATACACACCCCCATATGTAGTCCCTTTTTTATTTTTATTTATTTTCTTTATTTTATAACTCTGGCAACGCTACCTGAGAGGGAGTGACGAGGAATGGAACTTGTATTCCCATTTTGCAGATGAGGATACAGTCTTTTAATTAATTTATTTATTTTTATCCTCACCCGAGGACATTTTTCCATTTTTTGTTTAGATAGAGTGGGAGTTAGAGAGAGAGAAAAACATCGATGTGAAAGGGACACATTGAGTGGTTGCCTGCCACCCACACGACCCAACCAGGGCCTGGGACAAACTGCAACCAAGGTACATGCCCTTAGCGGGAACCGAACCCTAGTCTCTCTGGACCACACAGGCTGACGCTCTAACCGCTGAGCCAAACTGGCCAGGGCTGTAGTCCCTTTTTTCTTCCTTTCCACTTTTTCTCCTCCCTCTCTTTTTTTTTTTTTATCTTCACCCGAGGACATTTTTGCATTTATCTTCAGATAGAGCTGGAGGGAGAGAGGGAGGAAAAGAGAGAGAGAAACATCGATGTGAGAGAGTCACATCAACTGGTTGCCACCCACACAACCCCAACTGGGCCAGGGACAAACTGCAACCGAGGTACGCATCCCTAGCGGGACCCGAACCCAGTCTCTCTGGTCCACGGGCCGACGCTCTAACCGCTGAGCCAAACTGGTCAGGGCATTCCTTCTCTCTTTATCCTTTTCTTCCTCTTCTTACTGTCCTTTTTATTTTTTTCTTCATTTCTCTTTTTCCCTGTCTCTTAATGCTGGTGGCTCTCCAAACTAAAGTTGCTGAGCCCCAGAATATACTTACTGTTCAGCTTCTCAAATGGTATGTAACAGAGCAGGGATGAAGGAAGTGACCACACACATACCACTGTATTTACTCTACAGGTTTTCCTTTGGAAGAGAAACTGAGAAAAGGTAGTTACCTTTAGCTCTGTAGCAAGAGGCATTTGTCTCAGGCTTGGAGACACTGCTCTTTCCCTTCTTGGCAGGCCTCTGCTGCAAGAGCAGGCCTCCATATCATATATCAGTAGAACATGTGAAACCAAGGAGTGAGGATGAGGATTAAAAGGCCAGAGGCTACCTTTTCCCCAATTTACTTAAAAGTGGAATAGACCTCTTTAAAAGGAGCCCTCTGAACCTCTTCCTGGGGCCCAGTCAGGCATGTAAGAACCAATGATCTAGTCCAGAATTCACCAGTAGGTGGCAGTCACATCCATCAGGGCCAGTCTTTGGCTTCCCTGTGGTTTTTAGGAAGTTCCTTAACTCTGGAGTTGGAGACTCTCTAAGAAGAAAACTGTAGCTAAGGGTAGTGGTGGAATAACCTAAAAAATAGCGCTGAGATGCCTACCTTTTTTTTTTTGTTAATCCTCTGAGGATATTTTTTTCCATTGATATTTAGAGAGAGTGGAAGGGAAGGAGAGGGAGAGGGGGAGAGAGATAGAGTGATGTGAGAGAGACATATCTATTGATTGCCTCCCATACCCCAATTAGGGCCGGGAATCAAACCTGCGACCCTTCAGTGCATGGGCCAATACTCTAACCACTGAGCAACACCAGCCAGAGCAAGAGACTCCTACCTTTCTTTACCACTACCCTTCTCAGTCAGGAGAGGCCCAAAAGAGGAGTATTTCTTCTCTTCACTTTTTACTCAAAACTCACAAATGTGGGGAAAGTCAGGCAGCCTGTTTTACCACTTCACTTTCCCTATGACCACCCTTTCTCCCCCCAGAGGATATATGGCCTAAAGCACATTAGGCCTCCCCTAAGAGAAAGAAGAGGGTTAGGACAATAGAAAATGGCTTTAAAAACTACCAGCACATGCCCAGCCGGTGTAGCTCAGTGGTTGAATGTTGACCCATGCACCAAGAGGTCGATGTTCTCTCCCATCGATGTTTCTATCTCTCTCTCTCCCTTCCTCTCTCCCTAAAATCAATGAAGAAAAAAAATTTAAAAAAAGACCTACCAGCACACACAACTTATGCTGAGAAGCTTGGCCAGCAGTTATATTTGGAATGCCACAGACTTACAGAAAATAGGTATGCCGGAAGAACTGAGAGTTTATGTTCAAGGCTATGGCAGTATCTCTCCCAGGTCACACAGAGAATTCTCAGTAACTTTTTCCTAACCAGGATGACTTACATTTTATTTAATCCAGATATCAGGAGTATTCTCCATTTTGAGGGACTTCTAATTTCTAGACTCTCTGCTTCTGGAAGTTAGTCCCCTCTGTGTATGGCAGGGGAGGATATTGATACGTTGGTCCCAAACACCTCTTGTTACTCCAAATTTGGAAGGAAGGAGGAGAATTATACAAGCAAAAAGATGTTTGTGTAATTCTATTTAACTTCTTTCCCACCCTCCCTACTGCTAGAGTGGAGAGGAAGAGTATCTGTCGGGCAGAACTAGGTTCCCATCCAAGCTCTGCCATATTAGCTGTGTGATCCTGCAAATACAAATGATCATATCTCCTTACAAGATTGTTGTGAAGCTGTGATGAGATAAAGTATATAAATGAATGTAAATGTTATTTCCCTCCCTCTTCATAGCCTCTCCCCTTACTCTCACCCCTCCTACCACCATCAGGAGCCATGGCTGGAGTACTGATGAAGGATTGAAATGGCTGGAAAGGAAGAAGAGAGAGAAAAGTAACTCCCTGTTAGTTGGTTTGAAACACACCAAATCCTCTTGCTTGAGGCTAGTGAAGGAACTAAAGGAACAAAAGTTAAAACTAGGCTATTTATATATTATTCCTAAATCCCCCCATTATTGATAATAGGGGCATTTTTCATACTGCCCTCACAGCCTGTAGTTGCACAGAACAATTTTGGAGCAGGAGGAAATAGCCAGAACCAGACCTAAACTGGCTGTTTTTCTCTTCTCTGCCCTTGGGAAGGAGATGATCCTTGTGAATGAGTACTTCTTCCAGGAGAGCTGTGCTGTGAAATTAGGAGCGTGGCTGGGAGAGCTGAGCCAGACCCTGGATAACCCTTCCTACAGAATCAGGAATCCCTTTTCAAGTGGGCATTTGAGGAGGATTATGATCATGTTCCCTAGGAATCATAGGTTCAGAAAAAATGTTTTGGGAAAAACTATGTTTGTAATCAGGCAGCAGACCTTGGCTCTGAGAGTTCTAAATTGCTCACAATAGCCGCAGAAGTCTGAGTGGCTAATGGGGTGAGGTGTGCAGTGGGTCTCATGATAGGAGAGATTGCCTGTTTTCAGAGATGTGAAAGCCATACCTATCCTGGGCTTGGTCTCCAGCCTGCTCAGCAGCCTTGCTATTTGTGTAAAGTTTCTTTTATGATTAACCTTGTTGTTCCTTCCCTTTTTCTCCCCATCTCTGCTCCACTGCCTTTCCCTGTGCCTCTTTTCTCTTCCATTTTCCACATGCCTCTCTGCTGGTCCACAGCCAGTCCCAGCTCTGCAGTCCTCTCCGCAACCTGTTCAGTTCTCTCCAGGCTCCTGTCCCCAAGTCCTTCTGCCAATCTCTCCACCTCAGCAGTACAACATGGTATAAACTTCATTACCCCTTTTTGTCTTGTCCATGTGTGGCCTATATCTCTGGGTATGTCTTGGTCAGTCTGTGACAACCTTGCAAAGCAGTTGTACTTTTCGGAGGGCCATGTTAAAAGGTGTTTCTTCATGGGAGGCCAGCACAGGCTGAACTATACTCCATTCTGGTGACCTCATCACAGCAATTTAGCTGTCAAAAGATGCCTAAATGTAAGATAGAGAGGAACACTGAGTTCCCCTGAGTTTTAGGAGGGGAAACGAAATCGGATGTTGGTCTAACCTAGGCTCCTCATAATTTCCTATAAAAATAAAAACACAATTGCAAACTTCTCTGGTACCACTGGGAAAAATTAAATATGTTCTCCTCTGTTACCATGTTATTTTACATAAAAAATAACCTTTTCTTCCCTGGCTGGTTTGGCTCAGCAGTTAGAGCGTTGGCCTGCAGTCTAGAGAGACTCGGGTTCGGTTCCCGCTAAGGGCATGTAACTTGGTTGCAGTTTGTCCTCAGCCCTGGTTGGGTCTGCGGGTGGCAACCACTCGATGTGTCCCTTTCACGTTGATGTTTCTCTCTCTCTCTCCCTCCCACTCTATCTGAACAAAAAATGAAAAACTGTCCTCGGGTGAGGATAAATAAATAAATAATACCTTTTCTAATGCATAACACTGTTTAGTTTGTACCTTGACTACAAATTCTTTAAAGATCTGATTTGCCTCATAGTTGATAACTTCTTTAATGGTTATAGGAGGGCTAATTTCTTTTTATTTTGTGTTAATCACACCTGTCTGCTTTTTCACTAGAAGCCCCTCTTTCCTTCTACCTCTTATCTCCATTCTGAAAGCCCTAAAATATGGACCTCAAAATAGTCAGCAATCCAGTCCTCTTGTCATCTGTTTCTGCTCACTAAGGTAGCAACATAGCTAGCTTGAAGATCAGATCCCTGAAAATTGAGTGAAACCACAGGAAAGCATTACCTTTTGTTTCTACTAGGGTTTGGGGGGGGGGGGGGCGGCAAAAGAACTTCTGCTCTGCGTGTGTATGTGTTTGTGTGTGTGTGTGTCAATTACTGTCCAGGGAGCAGAAGGGACAAGGAAGCTAACAAACTCTAACCTATCACCGTACAAGTGAGAGATGGAACACCATCACTCTTGCTGCTTAGAAAAGAGGGCTAAGAGAGAAGGCAATTACAGACTAGCCAGTCATTTTTACCCTCTAGCCCAGCCACTCACCCTGGCCTCCTTTCAGAGGTGAGAATTGGAAGTGGTTTTCTGAAGGGCAGGAGAACTCTAGGCAAGTGTCAGAGAACAGAGGTGGAAATTACCTCCAGAGGGAGTAAGAAGATAAGCAACAGGAGTGGGATCCCACCAGTCTTTCCACTGCATAGGCAAAGCTGGGGAGCCACATGAACCAAACCACCCATAATCCACTCAAGGTATTACCTGGATCTTTCATTATAAAAATGGGATTTTTGGCAACATAGGAGCTCTTTGTATGGTTTGAGACATGAAGAAGACAGGAAATGGAAAGACTTTTAGTCTTTTTTTTTAAACCCACTAGTTTGTCCTCTTTTTTCTGTATGTAGAAGTTGTACCATTGCTCCCATCTCCTCAGGACAAATTTCTAATAAAAATCATAATCAGAGTGGCCATTGTTACTGCATATGTGGTAAGGAGACTGACCTCCCGGGGCACTGAGGCAGAAGTGTCTCAAATTTGGTGTACATAAGGAAGGCTGTAAAGAGGGTTGCTATTTCTATGTTGAAGCCAAAAACATGGGGCTTGATTCAACCTCAGTCCTTGAATCTCTGCTACTTTTTCAACAGGCAGATGACCTCAGCAACCCCTTTGGACAGATGAGCCTTAGCCGCCAAGGTTCTACTGAAGCAGCTGACCCATCCACAGCTCTGTTCCAGCCCCCTCTTATCTCCCAGCACCCTCAACAGACTAGCTTCATCATGGCTTCCACGGGACAGCCCCTCCCCACTTCCAACTATTCCACCTCTAGCCATGCACCACCTACTCAGCAAATCTTACCACCCCAGGGCTACATGCAGCCCCCTCAACAGGTGAATGGCTCAGGTTCCCAGCTTAAATCACTAATTAAGTTTGTCCAGTATTATAATCCTTCTCTCTTTCTCTGATTTATTTTTTATTATTATTTTTTTTCCTCTACTGATTTTAGAGAAAGAAAGGAAGTGAGAGGGAGAGAGAGATAGAAACATCAATAAGAGAGAACATCGACTGGCCACCTCCTGCATGCTCCCCACTGGGGATTAGGCCCACAACCTGGGCATGTGTCCTGACTGGGAATTGAACCAGCTACCTCCTGGTGCATGGGTTGATGCTCAACCACTGAGCCACACTGGCTGGACTAGTATTATTATTATTATTATTATTTTAATCCTCACCTGAGGATCTTCTTCCATTGATTTTTAGAGAGAGTGGAAGGGGGAGAGAGAGATAAAGAAACATCGATGTGAGAGAGACACATTGACTGGTTGCCTCCCGTACAACCCCAACTGGGGCTGGGGATCGAACCTGCCACCCAGGTATGTGTCCCTGACCAGGAATCAAACCTGCGACCCTTCGGTCCATGGGCCGATGCTCTAACCACTGAGCAAAAACGGCCAGGGCTCTCTTCCTCTGATTTAGACAGACCAGAGGGGATACCTGTCCCTCTCCTCCATTTCCCCACTTAGCACTTGAGACTTGTCTTTCTAGTCAGAAGGCTGGTTATCTTTCTAGACACAAGTCCTTTCTGTTCTGTTTCAAATTGGTATGCTAATACTGCAATTGCAGACCCAAAATATCTCTATTTACAGACTTTTGGCTATCAACTCTAATGCATTTAATAGTTTGGGAATGTTGGGGCTAAATTTGAGTGACCTTATCACACATCTGTTTCCTCTCACCATAGATCCAGGTTTCTTACTATCCCCCTGGACAGTATCCTAACTCCAACCAGCAATATCGACCTCTCTCTCACCCGGTGGCCTACAGTCCCCAACGTGGTCAACAGTTGCCTCAGCCATCCCAGCAGTCTGGTAAGGGGAACTGCTAGTATAAGAAGACAGTGATTAGGGGAAGGGCAGAGACTGGGAGAGAATAATTACCTTCTCTATTTAAAAAAAAATAAAGGGCAGGAATGATTAGAATTCTAAAGAGGTAGGTACCCAGAATCTCCAGAAAATGAAAAGGTAAAATAAACAGTTGAAGAGAAATTGCTGATAAGAGTGTGACCTCCTAAACATTGTCTTCTCTTCCTTGCCCATCCCTAGGTTTACAGCCCATGATGCCTAACCAGCAGCAGGCAGCTTACCAAGGCATGATTGGGGTCCAGCAGCCACAGAACCAGGGCTTGCTCAGCAACCAGAGGAGTGGCATAGGTGGCCAGATGCAAGGCCTGGTGGTTCAGTACACTCCACTGCCTTCTTACCAAGTGGGTGCTTTCTGCATTGGGAAACATTAGCCAATCCTTGGGACGAGGGAAAGGAGGACAGCCTCCCACATCGTCCAGTCTGACAACTCTTAACACTGAAATATTGTTCACTTCACCCCTTAAAAATTTAGGTGTTTTTTTTTTTCTTAGAGAATCTAAGAAGAGTCTTTATTTAAATTGTTTAGTCTTTATACAGCCATGCAAAATAGTATATGTCCAGAAAAGTAGACTCTAAAGGAAAGCAGATTCCTTTCTCTACATCAAATGCTCAAGGGTGGTATTAGGAGAAGGAAATGGAGGTAGCTTTGTAAACATTTCCTTTAGGCAGATGAGAATAGGAGGAGTCTCTAAGAGCTAGAGAAGGAAGTTAGAGTGTCTTGTTCTCGTGATGACTGGTATGTTCTCTGGATTAACTCAGTGGGAGGACAAGTGGTCATTCTCTTTTTGTCTCCACTCAGGTCCCAGTGGGTAATGACTCACAAAATGTGGTCCAGCCGCCTTTCCAGCAACCCTTGCTGGTCCCTGTGAGCCAATCTGTGCAAGGGGGCCTCCCAGCAGGGGGTGTGCCAGTGTACTACAGCATGATCCCTCCGGCTCAGCAGAACGGTACAAGGTGAGGATTTTCAGAAAGTCCAGGCACATCTCCCATAGACTTCAGCAATTACTGCACCATGGTTTTGTTTTCACTGGCCTAAGAAGAGAAATGCAGGGGTGAAGATCTCAGTGGTACCCTAAAGCAGGTAGAACATGAGGGAGTTCATTCTCCTTTTCTCCTCATTGATTTGACATTTCCGTAAGAGCTCGTCAGCAGAAAAAAATTCCTGCTTCAGAGACAGAGGCTTTATCATATCTCATTTTTTTGTTTTTCTAATCAGTGAGATTCAGAAGTATGGGATAGAGATTGCTCACCATTAAAGGAAGCAATTTGGAATGTGTGTGTGTGTGTGTGTGTATACATATATATGTATGTAAAATTTTCTATATACCCCTGTTTATATCCATAGATGAATCTTAGATGGTCTATTTATATGTATCTTAGAATAGACCATAGCTGATAGAATTTTAGAGATAGAAGGCACCTTAGAAATATCCTGTCCACTCCCCTTGTTTTCTTTTTCTCTCCATTTTATTTTTAATAAATGAAGAAATTTCAGCTTAGGGATATTAAGAAACTTACCAAAAGTCACAAAGGTAGTAAAATGCAGAACTGGAACTAGAACTCAAGGCTGGGCCTATTTGTATGTATTTCTGTCTCTCTCTGTGGGTATATGTTTATTTCTGTCTTTTTATATGTATATCTCCTATTGTCTTGAGTTTTGTGGGGGTTTTCCCTATTTGTCTTTAAGTACCTATCTGTGTTTGCCATTGTGTAAATATCCTAAATCATACATCTCCGTAGTTCGTGTGTGTGTGTGTGTGTGTGTGTGTGTGTGTGAATCTTCACCTGAGCATATTTTTTCCTTTGATTTTTAGAGATGGTGGAAGGGAAGGAGAGAGAGAGAAACATCAGTGTGTCCACATTAATTGGTTGCCTCCCACATGTGCCCTGACCAGGGCCAGGGATCAAACTTGCAACTCAGGTGCATGCCCTTGACCAGGAATAGAACCCATCACCCGTTGGTACACAGCGACCACTGAGCCACACCCACCAGGACTCTGTAGTTCTTTTTTACCCATCTCTGTCTTGCATTGTATATCTGTCTTTGGCACTCTCTTTGTCTGTGTGTCTTTTATATTTTTCAGAGTATGTGTGTATTTGTGTTGTATGCGTGTATGCATCTGTATATATCTGGTGTTTCCACACTGTTGGGAAGAACATGTGTCACTGACATTCCATCTGTAGCACTGATTAGCAGCTTCCTAATTGAAAGATGATCAAGTACAAATATATATAATTAACTTTGAACTGATTAGTAATTTTAGAAATTGCATGGCAAATTGGTTTGGGAATGGCTTAGAGATGCCTCTGCCTCCCACAGGGGAGGCCTGGGAAGCAGCAGCTGTTTGCCATGAGCTGTGTTCCTCCCTCTACCTCTTTGCCACTCCTCTCTTCTCCATTTCCCAGCCCTTCTGTGGGGTTTCTACAACCTCCTGGCTCTGAGCAGTACCAGATGCCTCAGTCTCCCTCTCCTTGCAGTCCACCACAGATGCCACAGCAGTACTCAGGTAAGACAATAAAAGTTGGGGGGGGGGGGTGTGTCTTGAGCAGTGGCGAGAACAAACACTGCTGAAGAACTTGTGCTCTAGATCTGGGAAGGGCAGAGAGAGTTCAGAGATTGGCTGTGACCCAATTGTGACGCCATCGGGAAAAAAGACCAAAGTCCTGGCTGATGTTTTCCAGGAGTGCTGAAGTTGACCTCTCAAGAAAGGTGCAGTTGGTTGCTCCATTCCCGTACCTGGGAAGCCACATGTCTGATTGGGTTCATTGTTTTCTTTCCTTCTTGTTTTTTTTTTCTTTTTCTGAATTCAACACACACCTTTGAGACATGAAGTGCTTGACTCTGTCTCCTGTACACATTCTTCCTATAGACAGCTTTTTTTTCTTTATTGATTTTAGAGAGAAAGGAAGGAAGGAGAAGAGAGAGACAAAAACATTGATGAGAAAGAACATCTATTGGCTGCCTCCTGCATGCCCTCCACTGGGGATCAGGCCCACAACCTGGGCATGTGCCCGACCAGGAATGGAACCCGCAACCTCTTGGTGCATGGGTCAGTGCTCAACTACTGAGCTACACCAGCTGGACAATAAAATGCTTTTTTAAGTCATATCTTAGATTTGTTGAGCAGATTTTTGTATGTGCTCACATAGATTTTATCATTTTAATTCTTACTATAACTTCATGAAGGGGAAATTTAAGCTTCAAAGAAGATAAATAACTTGTCTAAAGTCACAATCCTAGAACTTGAACTTTGGTCTTTTGAATTTCCATATCTTATGCTGCATTCTCAATAACATATTTTCAACATATTTCTGTACTCTATTGCTTTCCCTCCAGAGGGAAATAAATGGATATTTTGTTAAACAACTAAAGGCCCTCTTTAGAGGGACCAGCTCTCCCAGGTGAATAGGCTTATGTCATACATCCTCTCACTGTCTACCTTTGCAAAGAACTCCCCCAATACACCAAGTATAGCTGCCCTTGTGTGTTTCCCTTTCACCCCACCCTGACGTAGCATTACATTGCAGTTAAAGAAACTTCAGGGGCCTCGTGTGCCTCAGTGGATTGAGCGTGGTCCCATGGACTGAGAGAGGTCCCAGTTCGATCCTAGTCAGAGCACATACCCAGGTTTCAGGTTCCATCCCCAGTAGAGGGCATGCAGGAGGCAAGCTGATTGATGTTTCTATCTCTCTCACCCTTCCTGTCTCTCTCTCTCTCTAAAAAATCAATAAAAACATTTTTAAATAAATAAAAGAAACTTCAGGGCACTCAGCCGGTGTGGCTCAGTGTTTGAGCATCGACCCATGCACCAACAGGTCATCGGTTCGATTCCCAGTCAGGGCACAGGCCCGGATTGTGGGCCTGATCCCCAGTGGGGGGCATGCAGGAGGCGGCCAATTGATGTTCTCTCTCATCAATGTTTCTATCTCTCTCTCCCTCCCCTCCCTCTCTCTCTCAAAATCAATTTTAAAAAAATTTTTTTAAAGAAACTTCAGGGGTTCTGGAAGGCAAGAGCTGTCTTAATGTAGCTCAGTTTTGGGAATATCAGAGTGCCCTCTTCTGGTGAGAGGGAAGTGTTTTCGTCAGTTTCCCCATTTAGAAATGTACTATTTTGTGTTCATTAGATTCATTTTTTTTTTTTTTTTTTTTATCCTCACCCGAGGACATTTTTCCATTTTTTGTACAGACAGAGTGGGAGGGAGAGAGAGGAAAAGAGAGAGAGAGAAACATCGACGTGAAGGGACACATCGAGTGGCTGCCACCCACACGACCAACCAGGGCCGGGGACAAACTGCAACCAAGGTACATGCCCTTAGCGGGAACCGAACCCGGGTCTCTCCGGACCGCAGGCGGATGCTCTAACCACTGAGCAAAACCGGCCAGGGCGAGATTCTTTTTTTTTTTAATCCATGTTAGATTCTGTGGAGTGGATTCCAGAATTCATCTTGCTCATAAGGCAGGATCAATTGTTACCTTCAAGGAGCAATGACTTTTGCCTTTATCCAGACTATAAACATGGATCTCTCACAGACTCAGATATTTGACATTCAACAGCCCTTTCACTTTATTATATTATTGGTTTCTCTAGCTGTTTCTCCTAATGTCAGCCAAGGGTACTTGACCTTGAAATTCCCAGCAGGGTATGGAAATTGTAGAAACCAGCTCCAAGAACCAATGTAGCCTTGCCCTGGTTGGTTTTGCTCAGTGGTTAGAGCATCGACCTGTGAACCAAAGAGTCCTGGGTTTGATTCCAGCCAAGGGCATGTACCCCAGTTGCGGTTTGTCCCTGTCTCCAGTTGGGATCATGTGGGTGGCAACCAGTCGATGTGTCTCTCTCATGTCGATGTTTCTCTCTCTATATCTCTCTCTCTCCCTCCCACTCTGTCCAAAGATAAATGTAAAAATATCCTTGGGTTAGGATTAAAAAAAAAAAAAAAAAACCAATGTAGTCTTTGGTGGTGCTTGATACCACAGGACATTTTTCTCCCGTTTGTTAAAATAAGTGTGTGCATGTACAAATGGATATACTGTCCTTAAAGGTATATCTCTATCTATTGGGTCTCTGTGGTTATGTATCTGTTCATCTTTAAATATAAGGTCTTTGAATATGAAACAAACCAACTTAAAAGAATTTTTCATTACTCTGGACCTAGTGCTAGGTTAGGTAAACTGAAACAGCTGCTGTTCTGAAAGTTGGCAGCACTTAGAGATCTGGGCTGGGATTGGAAGGAGATAGTCTAGGCTCTTCCCTAATCAATAGAAATGGAGGAAACCCACTTTATCATCTAGTTCCCTTGCTTTGGAATTTTCCACTGTATTTTTTTTCTTCCTCTAGCAACCCTGATTGATCCTAGGCTTCTAGCTTTTCCTAGATGATAGGACCCTTTTTGTTCCACCCACATCATCTAAGAGACCATGTTCACAGTACTACTGATTTTATGAGACTTCAATCCCTGTTCATAAAAAGCTAAGAGGAAGTGGAAGAAAAGAAAAGTACCTTTTCTGTCTTCCCTTCCAGTTTACCCTTTACTGGCAAGATAGAAGACTAGCATAGCCCACAAGGGCTGCTGTGTCACCTTCAGAGGACAGTTACCCGCCCTTCTCCCACGTAGCAACATGGTCACTTTTCCAAAAATAAAGGCAGGGATTAGGATTGGCTGTTCCCGGAACAACTGTTCTGGTTTATTAATACATTTTTGTAGTTGCCCAATTTACCCCCAGGCCTGGACCTTAATTCCTCCACTGTGATATTAGACATAACTGTAAACCCAGGAAGCACTTTTCTTTCTGCTAAAATGATGGCTTGCAGGTCCCTTGAGGTTTCTACAGAGATGCTGGTCTGGGGAAGATGCACACAGACATGAAATGGCAGTGAAACCAGCAGCACGGCCAGTGAGGCACATACAGACACAGCTTCTCACATGCTTACTGGCTCCTTTGGTAGCTAAGGGGTTACCAAGGCTGACACTCTTTTCTCTCTCACCCCGTGAGGAAGTTCCTCTCCCCCACCAGAAAAGGGGGAAAGACCAGATACTATTGTAGTCTATTCTGTAATTTGGGAAAGATGCCTGTGGATTTTATTTTCTCTGGATATTTCTTTCCATAGATTTGATTCCTGGTGGTAAGGACACCTTATCAGTCTTCTACCTCAGTGATTTAAAAAAAATCAGCTAAACAAAAAACAATTCTGCTAGACATAAATGTCATCTGTTTGTATTTATGTGGTTTGCTCTGCCCAATCGACCTTTCTGCCCAGGTTTAATGATGCCACTTAAAAAGCCATTCACACGTCCCCTCTCCTTTCAGAGCTTTCAAGCTGAAATTGATTTCCTTATTCAACCCCCTTCTCCCCCTTCCCACTCCAACAACAGGCTCCTTCCTCCAATCTGATTATATGGAAGTGTTGTCATTGGCCGAGGGGTGGGTTTTTTTTGGGGGGGAGTAGTTATTGCCATGTCCATTAAGAAGTAGCGACAGTTCAGCTGCTAACAGATGCCACCTGCTTTTGGCTTGAAGAAGAGAAGCATTAAAATCAGCTCATCAGCCAAGTAGTGCTCTGTGTCATAGGCTAGTGAAGGAACAATGCTCCAGGCCAGCAGGGAAGGAAGGACTAGTTGTGGGGAGGAACTCAAGACTGAAGCTGTGACTGATAACCCTGGCTTTGTTTTTGTTGGAAATCAGACAAAATAATAGGAGGACTTTGTTCTCTTATTCCCTTCCCTGGAGCCCCCTAATAGCTAGCTCCTTATGGCTTCATGTTGGTAGTAGAAAGAGCTTCCATGCCCTGGCCGGTTTGGCTCAGCAGTTAGAGCTTCGGCCTGCGGTCCAGAGAGACCTGGGTTCGGTTCCCGCTAAGGGCAGGTACCTCGGTTGCAGTTTGTCCCCGGTCCTGGTTGGGTCGTGCGGGTGGCAACCACTCGATGTGTCCCTTTCACGTCGTTGTTTCTCTCTCTCTCTCTCCCTCCCACTCTATCTGAAAAAAAAAAAAAAAGGAAATGTCCTCGGGTGAGGATTTAAAAAAAAAGCTTCCACTACCTTGTTTATGCTCGCATCCTATACACTCACACATCCACCACCTTTCCCTGGCCTGGGGCGTTAGACTTAGATTATGAACTGCCTTCCAGAAAAGCTGTGGATTTGATTATTTTTGCCTTGGCCCCTCAGGTAGCAATGAGATGTTTGAATAAAGTTAATTTCAATTTTGTTGGTAGAGGATGTTGGAGCAGGTGGGGCTCTTAGGATAGGGAAATAAATGCCCAAAGCAACTATAGTAAAGGGAGAGTTGTTAAATGCATGACACTCTACAACTGTGCAGTTTTCCTGTGGTTCTTCTGCAAACTGTGCTGATGATACTCTGTCCCCCTTGGAAAGGGATGGGAGGTGCAAGCCTGTCCCTCTGAGTATTTGTGCTCTTTGAATAGATGAGCCCTGAGTGGGGGGCACAGATTGACTGGGGAATAGGATGCCCTGAGTGGGGGGCACAGATTGACTGTGGAATAGGATAAGACAGATGTTGTGTCTCCTGAGCTGCTCTCAGGCCACCTGCTGTTTCTTTTTCTTTCCTTTGACCAATGCTACCTGAGAAAAGCAATCATACTCACTTCCCAGCAGGACTGGTGCCCAGGGCAGAGGCTGCAACATTTCCTGTCACAGGAAGAAATCTGATGGCGGTGGCAGTGGCAGCCCCAGAGCACTGAGCCATGAAAACTGCAGCATTGCAGCAGGTTTTTGAGCTAGCAAGCCCCAGTCCCATTTCTCCACCACCACACACACTGAACTCAGCCTGTCTCTCTACAGAAATATATCCTGGGAGGTCAAGAGCAAACCCTCACACTGGACAATTTCCTGTGGGGAAACGGAGCTCCTGCCCATCCCTCCCAGCAGTGATTGTCTATCAAATTACTGTCTGACCCCTTACCTTGCTTTTCACCATGAGAAAGATTCAGGACTTAATGTTCCTCCTCATTGAGCCCTTTCCTTCCCCCAGCCTGTGAGAAGGTTAGGCTATCCATGGTTGCCTGTGCTAAAACTTCTGGATTACATCTAGTCAGTCATCTGAACCTGTCAGTGAAACCTTCAGAGAGGATCTGACGCCCCCCCCGCCCCCCACCCCCCGTTCCTGTTGTCAGTGCTGTGATTCAGAACCTCCTCATTTGGTTTCCATAGCTTCCTAACTAGTCTTCCTGCTGCTAGTCTCTCCCTCCTTTCAGCCATCTTATATCTAGCCAGCTGTCTGAGGCACAAGGCCTATACCCAGCACCTATAAGACAAAAAACGTCTTTTTTTTTTTTTTTTCTTACTTCTAACTATTTGCTTACTTCTGACTCCCTAATAGACTGTCCATTCCATAAGGGCAGGGACCAGTTTTGTTTGTTATACACCCAGTGCCCAGCATAGGAACTGGCACATAGTAAATGTTCAATAAATGTTTGCTGAATAAATAAATAAATGTATCTCATCTCCTACTACTTCCTGTACATAGCCCCTATGCCTTGGCACCTTGAATTGTCTGTCATTTCCTGAATATGACATACATCTCTGCCATTCTCTCTGCTTGAAATATTTCCAACTCACCCCACCCTCGCCCAAGAAGTAGCTTTTGGGTCTCCCTTAGTGAAGCTATGTGCATCGATCTTCTCCAGAACAATCAGAGACCACTGGCTTATGTGCAGCTATTACTGGAAAAGCCTGCATGTGCCTACAGCCCTGGCCCAAGCCCCAGACTGGGACCTGTACCATGCCCAGACATTCAAGCAATCTAACTTGGGCATTTGGTAATACCCAACATTGACAGAATGAAGCAGTTTTCTGCCAAGCATACCAAAGTACCCCTCATCAGGTAAACCAGGAAAGCATTGACATCTGGGACTTATGTCCCTTCCACTCAAACTTCCACTTGTTTGGGGAGAAGAAGTCAGAAACCAAATCAGCAACTATCTTAGATTCCTGGCAGGACACAGTTGAAGAGTTGGTGGATTTGTTTACTGGCTTTCATACTCAGACTTAGCTGCAGGCCAAAATATAATTTGAATTCACAACCAACTGCTTTTTCCTGCCACTCAGGAGTGTCACCTTCTGGACCAGGTGTGGTGGTCATGCAGCTGAATGTCCCTAATGGACCCCAGGCTCCCCAGAACCCATCCATGGTCCAGTGGAGTCACTGTAAATATTACAGCATGGAACAACGGGGTCAGAAACCTGGAGACCTGTACAATCCTGACAGTAGCCCCCAGGTGAGTCCTGCCACCCAGCTTTTTATCTTGGCAAGGAGGTAACCAGATTCTTCTTAGGGAGTAATCTTTGTCATTGACTGAGTATCCTCTTTTACATGTCTTTCCCTGGGCACTTTTGAGGAGAAACACAAGAAATGGTGGAGAGCATCTTATTCAAAGTACCTAAGATCTAAGGTGGCAGATGGGACACATACTTGAAAATGTTAAGAGAATACTTAGAACAGTATTTTAAAAGTAGATATTGAAATAATACATACTAATTAGGGACTAATAACGCAGTTTGAAAGAGCAGTCTGATTTTGGCAGAGTTCAACAAGAGAAGGTTCCTGAGGGAAGTGAATTTTAAACCAAGCCAAAGGAATAATACCCAGAGAGTAATGTTTATTATTTATGTGATGTGTGCTGTTCTCTCCCACAGGCCAACACACAAATGAGTAGCAGCCCTGTCACGTCTCCTACCCAGTCTCCAGCACCCTCTCCTGTCACCAGCCTCAGCAGTGTCTGCACAGGACTTAGTCCCCTTCCTGTCCTCACACAGTTCCCCCGGCCTGGGGGTCCAGCACAGGGTAAGGGGTTTAGATTAGGACTCATTGCTGTCACATCCCATTCCCAAGTGGGGACACTGAAAGGGTAGCAACAGGCAGGGAGCCAGGGTGGCGGGTCATTCAACTCTGGGAGCCAATTCTTTTCTTTTATTTCACCCAAGGATATATTTATTGGTTTTAGAGAGAGAGGAAGAGTGAGAAAGGGGGAGAGGGAGAAAGAGATACATCGATGTAAGAGAGAAACATGATCGGCTGCCTCCCACACATACCCCGACTGGGGATCAAACCTGCAGCCTAGGTATGTGCCCCAACCGGGAATCAAACCCACAAACCTTCGGTGTACAGGATGATGCTCCAATCAGCCAAGCCACCCTGCCAGGACAAGCAGCTTATTTTAACATCCCTGTTTAGGCCAAGGACACTTGCCTCTCTTTGGAGATGCCCATAGTTAACTTGCTCCAGACCTTATTTACATATTTAGTATTTACTACCAAGTAACAGGACTATGAGCCAGGGAAGGGAAGTTCACTGAGCTTTCTTATGAACCAGAGTTCAACCTATCGGTACTGAGTCAGGCTTGGGGATACGGGCTATGTCAGAAACAGTATGGTTTTAGAAGAGGGGGCACAGGATTTGAGTTAAAGTCTTGGGTTCAAATTCAAATAAGTAGCTTTGTGATGTTGAACATGTTACTTAAACTTGGAACCAGACCTCAGTTTTCTAATCCATAGGCTTAATCATACATATGATAGAAATAATCTTATCTTCTTTCTGCCTTGGTTGTCACAAACAATATAAATAAGATGAGAATATGGTTTAAAAACTTTAAAGTGCTCTGAAATATATTTAATCAACAATAATAGCTATTATTTTTTTTTTTTTTTTTTTTTTATCCTCACCCGAGGACACCCCTCCATTTTTTGTACAGATAGAGTGGGAGGGGGAGAGAGAGAGAGAGAAACATCGACGTGAAGGGACACATCGAGTGGCTGCCACCCGCACGACCAACCAGGGCCGGAGACAAACTGCAACCGAAGTACGTGCCCCCAGCGGGAACCGAACCTGGGTCTCTCCGGACCGCAGGCCGACGCTCTAACCGCTGAGCCAAACTGGCCAGGGCAATAATAGCTATTATTAATGATGCTCACTATATATCAAGCATTGCTTTCGTTACATGTCTCTTATTCATTTAACCTTTCCAACAACACTAATGAGAGGAAAACATACCCAGCATCCGATTTCCAGTAACAGAGCCAGGACCTGAACCTAGGCAGTCTGGCTCCAAGTTCGTGTTCTTGTCCACTACACTCTATGCCTGCATGAGTCAGAAACTTGATCCCTGGATTTGGGGTGGAGAGAATCTATATAAGAAATAAAAGAGCCCTGGCCAGTTTGGCTCAGCAGTTGAGCATTGATCTGCAGACCAGAGTCCCAGGTTTGGTTCCCACTAGGGGCACGTACCACAAAATAAATTTTAAAAAATGTATGCAACTTTAAAAAAAAAAAGAAAGAACGAAATAAAAGACATTCATAAGGGTCTGTAGGTTTTCTCCAGGACCTTTTGTCTACAATAGACAAAAGTTTTTCAAGGGCGAGGGAACCTAATAGCCACATTTGTCTGAGATACAGCTGAGACCTAAGGGATTTAGAAAGAAAGACAACTCTTAAATCAGTCACATGGGCACTCCTATTATAGAAAAAGTAGGAATAGTACCTATCTCCAAAGCCCCTTGAAGTCTCATAAAAGTCATACCATGAGGTTCAAACTCCCAGAAAACCATCTGCTCCTCCTTCCTAGGTGATGGGCGCTACTCCCTCTTGGGCCAGCCATTACAGTACAATCTGTCCATTTGCCCTCCTTTGCTCCATGGCCAGTCGACTTACACAGTGCACCAGGTAAGGGTGTCCACCATCAGCCTTAGAGCCATCAGACACCCCTCTCATCCAGGCTCCTATCTTTGAGCCATCCACCTCAACCAGCAGGGTAGACAAGGGAGACAACACAGAGAGAATGGACAAAGTGAGAGGGACCTTATCCCACTCCAGTGCCAAGAAGGAGGGTCTCTTTGTTTCTCAGTGGCCACTTGATGGTGCGGTGGGGTCCTCAGGGTTGGGTACTGCTCCTTAATCTCTCAGACAGACATTGGGATGCAAGGCAGTCAATGTTATTTACCCGGGATGAGCATTACCTTTCGATGTTGAAGGGACAGAGTGGATTGAAGCATGGAAACCGGAGCAAGAGACAAGCACTCAAATCTGCTTCCACTGACCTGGGCACAACAGATGTTGGTGAGTGACAGGATGCTAAATCCCCAAGAGAATGTACTTACCCCTCCAACCCTACATTATCAGCTCAGGATGGCTGGAAAAAGCCAGTTTAGGGTGGGGAGTGGAAATGGGAGCCTTTTGTACTAAAAGCAAGGAGAAGCTAGAGAAGTAAAGTATCTTTGTCCTCCTTACCAAGTTACTCCAGGTCCTGGGAAAGAGGATACTAAAAATTGGAAATAACACAATGATGAGGCTTGCTAAGCCTATTATTAACAGGGAGTCTTGTGGGAGTGGTTCTGACTTTAGTCTAGGATGTCTACCTTTGGTTGTCCTATACCCAATTTAGAAGATTGAAAAGAGAATAAGGGGGAGTAACTCTCCTCCTGCAGGCTTTCCATACTAGGCATACAAGATCTCTCAGGATTTCTCCTATTTGGAGCAGTTTGCTAAACAAGGAAAGGAGGGGAAACTGACTTCCCTAGATGATAATAAAGAGGAATCTGTTTGGGACAGCCACTGGGAAGGGATCTGTGGAACATATTCCAGATTATACTATTGACTTTGTGAAAGAACATCAGCAAAAGCCATACTTCCTTCACTATAACAGCTCCCTGTGAGAGAACTGAGGTATGGGTCTCCAAATCTTCAATCTGGGATTCTAAGTCTCTTCTTGCCTTACCCCTCTTGGCTAGAAGAGAAAGCTTCCTTAGTTTCTAGTTGCCTTCATCAGAGTCTGGATGGTGGGGAACTAGGTTGATTGGGGAAGGAGGAAAGTGCTAAGTGGGAAAGGCTGGGCTTTTGAGGACATTGTATACAGACTTGGTCAATTGGATACTTCTCTGCCGGGCCGCTGTCCAGTCCTTCCTACTCTAACCCTCTCACAATGTCCTCTTTCCTCCCTTTCCAGTCCTGGGGCGGGTGCTGGAGGTGACAGATCTCCCTGAGGGCATCACTCGTACCGAGGCGGACAAACTCTTCACCCAGCTCGCCATGTCCGGTGCCAAGATCCAGTGGCTCAAGGATGCTCAGGGGCTGCCTGGCGGGGGTGGGGGGGACAATAGTGGGACTGCTGAGAACGGTCGCCATGCAGACCTCGCTGCCTTGTACACCATTGTGGCTGTGTTCCCCAGCCCCCTGGCTGCCCAAAATGCCTCCCTTCGCCTCAACAACTCCGTGAGTCGCTTCAAACTTCGAGTGGCCAAAAAGAACTATGACCTAAGGATCCTCGAGCGAGCCAGCTCCCAATAAACAGAGGAGGGAAAGGGACTTGCACAGCAGGGGTGGGGGCAAGGTGGAGGGAGTTGAGATATCCTGACAGACCGTGGACAGAGGGAGAAAGGAAGGCTACCGAGACTAAACTGGAGCCTAAAACAGTATGATGAAGATAGAAACAGAGACAGACACACTATGGACTCCTTCTTACTCCCCTGCCATAGGTCCCCTCTTTTTCCCTGTTTGGCCTCCCTCTGCTACCCACTCCTTCCTGTCCTCTTCTATCCTTTTTTTTTTTTTTTTTTTAATCTCTTCTCACACCATGAAATGAATTTCTTTCATATTTTTTGGTCAGATAGAATTGGGAGGGTCCCACACTCCCCTTTTCTATTTCCTTACCATCCCAAGCTCCCTTTTCTTTTTTGGTCTTTATGAATATATTTATATGGACAGAATTAAGAAAAATGAAATTGATTTCCCTTTCTTCTCACTTTCCCCATCTTGTCGCCCCAAACCCCACTGAGTTAAAACTTGGGCCTCCCTCGACCCCAACAAAACACTTGTATATTGTTTGTTTGAGGTTTGTGCTGCAGTAACAGACACAGTATTTAATTGCACATACAGATGTTTGCTAGGTATATTCACTGTAAATTTTATTTAATCTGATTTTTGTTTGTTTGGGGGTTATTTGGAGGGAGGTT
The DNA here is from genome assembly GCF_014108415.1 of Molossus molossus. Classification (NCBI taxonomy): domain Eukaryota; kingdom Metazoa; phylum Chordata; class Mammalia; order Chiroptera; family Molossidae; genus Molossus; species Molossus molossus. The sequence goes on from NW_023425345.1 coordinate 73,879,726, forward strand.
GATTTTGTTTTTAAATATATAAAAAAAATCTGTCACTGGACGTTAGTCCCTGTTTCTCTTTTGCCGCCCTGGTGTGGGTAGGGGTTGGAGGTCCTGGGTAGGTACAACCCCACAGAGTTAGAGGGCTTTGATGTGGGTTTGGATGGCCTTTCTAGCATATGAATGCATATTTTCCTAACACTATTCCCTGTGTCCCATCCTCCTCCTCACACATAATTCTGTTAGGTGGCTGGGTCTCTACTAGGACGATGGTTCTGGGCTCTCCCAACTCTGCCACAGTGGTATATCAGACACATCATTTCTCAGCTCTGGAGCTGTGAGTCTTAATCAGTGAAATAAGAAACTTGACTGACTAGGTGACCTCTGAGGTTTTTCCACTCTGTTAATTCTGTGACACTCATTTAGGGTCCTTGAGGCTGAGCTGCAGAGAGGTAAGTGAGGTCCAGAACTGGGTTGAATATTGGCCTCTTAACCTGCCCATCGAACCTGCTAAAAACCCTTCAGGGATGGAAGACTTGGGCCTTTCTTTATTTACAAAAAAAATTTTTTTTTTTTTTTTTTTTTTTTTTTTTAGAGAGAGAGAGAGGAAGTAAGAGAGAGATGGAAACATCGATGTGAAAGAGACACATCAGTCAACTGCCTCCTGCATGCCCCCTACTTGGGATCGAGCCCACAACCCGGGCATGTGTCCTGACTGGGAATTGAACCGGTGACCTCTTGGTGCATGGGTCATTGCTCAGCCACGGAGCCACACCAGCTGGGCGGGCCTTTATTTAATCCTAAAACCAGAAGACCGAGTTCTTCCTGGCAGGAACATAAGTGGATGTTTCTTTCTTTCTTTTTTTTTGTGGTACGTGCCCCTAGCAGGAACCAAACCTAGGACTCTCTGGTCTTCAGGCTGACGCTCAACCACTGAGCCAAACTGGCCAGGGCAGAAGTGGATGTTTCTTACAATAAAAGTTACATCAGTTAAACTTGTAGTATCAAAATGCCAGGCGTGCTCAGCAGTCCCTGTTTTGTGCAACTGATGAAAGGTGAAGAGCTCGGAACTTTTCCTCTAAGGCTTCCCAAAGCTAAGCTGTTGTTCATCCTGTCATACCAGAGTCATTAAAGAACCTGTAGCCCTAGAACCATCCAGCAGCCCCTTTTCAATCTCACCCACCCTTTTATTTATTTATTCATTCATTCATTCATTCTCTTTATTGATTTTTAGAGGGGAAGGGAGAGGGAGAGAGAAATAGAACATCAATTGGCCACCTCCTACATGTCCCCACTGGGGATCTGGCCCATAGTCTGGACATGTGCCCTGACTGGGACTCAAACCGATGACCTCTTGGTGCATGAGTCAATGCTCAACCACTGAGTTACACTGGCTGGGCCTCACCCACCCTTTTAAAGAGAGAGAAAAAAGAGTGGAAATGACAAAACGTTGCCCTGGGAATCTCTTGGATCTGGGTGACAGTGTCTGTAGCTAGGCTCTTCCAAAGCTTGTCTGACCCAACCTCCAACATAATCTCTTACTTCTTATAGATACAAGGGATAAAGCAGCACTACATTGCCACCTCCAAATTGCTCTCCTCTGAGATGGGAGTATCTTCTTTTTCAGCTGTGTCACACACACAGCAGGAGAGGCTGCGTGCCTGTGAGATAAGAATGCCAGAAAACTCACTGAGCATCTGTTCATACACTGGGGCATCGGAGGAGGGAGATGGAATCAGGGAATCAAAATGACTCAGGGAGTGTGAGGCCTGGCCTTCCTGCCACTTCCAAGAGTTCGCAGCTCTCATGGGAGTGGAGACATTACTTACAGGTGATAAAAACTTCCTGTGTGGCAGCTATTATTGCCTTCTGTCCAGTGTTGACACCATCTCTACCTGATCATTAGACCCTCACTCCCCCAGAAGCCCACCCCACCCCCCTTTTAAAAAGTAGCTCTTAGAAGTCCCTTTACCCTGAGGAGGAGATTTTAGAGGGATAGGGGGAAAGATGCCTCTGGGGACAGCTGGAGGGAACAGAGCAGTACTACATGTTCTTCACTCCCTGACAGGATGGCAGGAAAGTACCTTCCAACTTCCCCCAGAGAAGAAAGCAATCTAGTCTGGCTGATAGGAGAGCTCTGAAAAATGCAAATTTTCCTTTCTTTGTTCCCAGCCCTTTCCTTTCTGAAGGTTTGAGGCTAAATCCATACTTGATAATATAAAATACATGGCCACAAGAAGATAATGGCTGAGAAGTTGAAGGCTTAGTTCCTAAAGTAGGTCCAGGGAGGATAGAATTGGGGAGATATTTGGACCTTGGAGAAAGGGGGTTGGAAAAACTATTCATAATTCATCTTTACTTTCAGTCATCTAAAATCACCCAAATAAGTATACAACATGAACACTGGTCCCCTCCTGAATGTAGCCAGTACTGACCTGCACACCACAGATGAGAAATTAGGGAACAGCAGCTCTGGGGGAAGGGAGGAGTTAGGGTCCAGCCCTGCCCAGACCTCCTCGTGTCCAATTTCTCTGTGTCAGCTGTGTCACTCAGCTGTCCACTTTCCTCCAGCCCTGTCATTTCAGCTCTGACACCAAGGCAAGAGGCTAGGTCTACAAATACCGTCTGGGTAGCCAGTGTGAGTTCAGAGGGTACTGGGGGGGCTTAGCCCCCAAGGAAGAGGACCAGTCTTCCTCCAGTGCCACCATCACGACCGCGGGGGCTCCCTCTTCCCTCCACAGACTGGATTGACAGGGAATCCCAAACGTGAGTTGACTCTTCATCCTCTTTCCATTTCCAGGACCTCTTACCCCAGCTTCCCCGATCCATAGTCTATTCAGCTTCTTCATTTATCTGTCTATGAGTAGTTGGGTTTTAGGGTGAAATTATTATTCTACTCCAGGAGAAAGAACTAGGATTGGAGGGCGGAAGGGGAGTGGGGTCAAGGGAAGAGAGTAGTAAGGGAAGGAAAGGCTCATATTACTCTGAAAACCTAAAATAGCTGAGGCCTGAGGCAGGCTGGGAACTAGGCACTGGGCCCCCAGGGCTCAAGAAAGAAGTAGGGAGAACAAATGTCCCAGCCCATCCCTCCACACATCAAACCTCTTGAAAAAAGAAGATCGGGAAAGATGTGTGTCATATCTCTACTACCCCTAGATTCCCAGGAGAAACAAAGTACCTATTGGAAAATCCCTAGACCAGGCAGCCTTGAGCACTGTGTTGGGGCTATAAACTTGGGGTTTGCCCCTCAGAGTGGAAAAATGGGGTATTGATTTGAGGAACTAGTTGGGAAGTTCCTCAGTCTGCTGGGCTTTTCTCTGGACCTCCATGGAATCTTTGTGTTCATAAGCTCTGTGAAAGGATCTCTAACCCAATTTCTCCCAAAGCCTCCCCTTCAAGGACCACCCTACTGTACAGGGACAGGAATAAGGGAAGTATGGCAGTCAGGGATTAGTTGTCATAGTGGGGTCCAACCTCTTGCAGGATGACAGAAAAGAAGGTACTGGAGTCCCCTAAGCCCTCCCCAGCAGAGACTCGGCAAAGTGGGGTGAGTCTGGGCCTCTGACCACTGGGTGTGGGGAGCTGGGAAGCCATTACAGCCCTTGAGGAAAAGTGCCTGAATTGATCTCACTTGTATGTGACTCCTTTATTGTTAGAATGCCTGCCAGTATCTGCAGTCCCCAACACTCATAATCCTGGGTGTGCCCCTTGCCCCAGGCTAGAAAATGTTTAGTGTGCTTCAGCTTTACCTACTTGAGAGCATGACCATTCTTTTAACACTGGGTTTCCCTCATTCCCTCCCTCTCTCCTCTCTCAGCTGCAGCGGCTGAAGCAATTATTCAGGAAGGAGTCTACTGGGACCAAGGAGATGGAGCTTACCCCAGAGCCCCAGGCCAATGGGGAGGCAGTGGGAGCTGGGGGTGGGCCTATCTACTACATCTATGAGGAAGAGGAAGAAGAAGAGGAGGAGGAGGAGGAGCCACCTCCAGAACCTCCTAAGCTTGTCAATGATAAGCCCCATAAATTCAAAGATCATTTCTTCAAGAAGCCCAAGTTCTGTGATGTCTGTGCCCGGATGATTGTGCGTGAGTCATGAAGGGAAGTAGAGAGCATGTGATGTTGAAGGCAGGGGAGCTGGGAATGGGTTTATGAGAGGAGTATTTGTACAGCAGACAGGCTATGGCAAGATTTGGCTTTAAGGAAATACTATTAGAGACTGAGAGTGTTGGGTCCCAGACAGAAAAGGGACCTAGAGTAGCAGCTACAAGGGAAAGGGAAAGGGAAACAAATCTCACCCTTCTCCTCCTCTCCCAAGTCAACAACAAATTCGGGCTTCGCTGTAAGAACTGCAAAACTAACATCCACGAACACTGTCAGTCCTATGTGGAGATGCAGAGATGCTTCGGCAAGATCGTGAGTAGGTTTTGGGGAACAAGAAAGTAGAAAAGAGGGGACATGTTGCCAGCTACCCCCTTGCCAGTCCCTCCTCAGGTCATCCCCTCCGTTTCCCTGCTTTTTCTTTCTCAGCCCATCTCTTACTTCAGGAAGGAGGAGCACTCATGGGAGAGATAGGGTTCTGGGTCCTACCTAGCTCTCTCTTAATACTTTCCATCCTACCTTATAGCCCCCTGGTTTCCATCGGGCCTACAGCTCCCCACTCTACAGCAACCAGCAGTACGCTTGTGTCTGTAAGTGACTCATATGGAACCTGAGGGAATGGGCAAGCCTAGAAATGGTTTCAGCACACCTCTAGATCTAGAAACCAAATTCTGAAATAGAAAGATTCTATGTCGCATGGTTCTCTCTCACCCTAATAGTTTAGCCATCTTCAATACAGAGTCGATATTCCCTATTTGATAGCCGAGGGAGATAAGATTTAGATCTCCACACAGCTAGCAAGAGACAGACCCAAGACTGAAATTTTATTTGCCTAACTTCAAAATCTGTGTTTGATATGCAAAACCATCTCTAAGGGAACAAGAATTTTAGACTGTCCTCATCCTTGTTACAGAAGAATGTCAGACTCAAGGCCAGACCAAGAACTATGAGCATCCTGGGCAGATTCATAGTTTGGCAACCCTTAACATTTATTTTGAGGTGAAGCTAAAGTCTGTGAGGATTATGGTGTAAAAAGAATAACCCTCTGGTGCAAGCACCCCAGCTTGCACATGCCACTCAGTGGAACACAAAGCCAACAGTTGAAGGACCATTCTTCTTAGAGAAGAGTGATTCTGAGCATTCTCCAACTCACAAGCAACTTAGTAAAGTTGTCTTTTCAATATCATATAATGCTCTGCCTGGAAATATTTTTCTGGTAAATATTTTTCTCCATCACATTACATTTATAGATTGATGATCTAGGTATGCCTAGCTGACAACTTCCCTAATCCTACACACACACACACACACACACACACACACACACACACACACACACAGGTATCCACTCAATCCCATCTCTCCCTTACTTAGGAGGTCTCTCTTTCCTTTCCCTGCCTCCCCAGTAACATTTTCTTTCTTCTCCCATTCCCACTAGCTGCTGCAAATCGTAATGACCCTGTGTTTGAAACCCTGCGCACTGGGGTGATCATGGCAAACAAGGAACGGAAGAAAGGACAGGCAGATAAGAAAAATGTGAGCACAGCCCTGGCCGCTTTGGCTCAGCAGTTGGAGCATCGGCCTGTGGACCAGAGAGTCCCAGGTTCGGTTCCCGCTAGGGGCATGTACCCCCCAAAAAAAAAGAAAAGAAAAATGTGAGCACCATACCATCTTACTGAGGTCCCTTCCAGAGATCCCATTTCTTCTCTCCAGAAAGCTGAAAGAAGCTAGGGATCCTTTTCCCCTAAAATTTTACATAACCCAACAGACACATTTTTGCATGTAATTTTAGAGAAAATTTAGAGGTTAAGAACTCCTGCCATAGCACGTGTTTTCTCCAGGAATTCCATTCTGAAATTGTCAGATTAACCACTATAACCAACTGAAGGCTAGGCCCCAGGCCCCTGGCATTGCCAGACAACAGAGGCAAGAGCTATGCTTTTAGATTCAGGGAACAGAATTTGCCAAGTAATTCTAGTCATTCATGGGTCCATGAAGATCATCTGGTCTGACCCATTTATCCTATAGATGAGGTTAATGAAGCACAAAGCTAGTGGCCAAACGTAGTTTCATTTCCTTTTGTAATAATAGGGTTACTAGATTCATAATGCCATAGACTTGCATTCAGTTCAGCAAGGAATTTGTTAGCATATCCTCATATCTTTTTAGACAACCAGGATAGACTAATATAGATAACAGTTACAGTTCGATGGATTCCTAAAATTGACTGAATGACAATATCCAAAGGATCCTGGTCCTTTAGGGAGTGTCCAGCTAGAGGAAGATTTCTGATTCCTCATAACATGATTGGTCCTTGGTTCCTGAACTAAGAACATTTTTCTCACTGATGCAAATGAAGATATAAATGATATACCCATCAAGTTTGTGGGAAACCTAGAAGGAAAAACTTATATACTGAATAATATATTTAGAAATCTTATAGACTAGAAAAAAGACCCAGAACTAAATAATTTTGTTAGGAAAAATGTACATGTCTTTTCTTGGATTTAAAAACACAAAATCAACTTCATAAAAACAGAACTGGAGATCTGGCTTCAAAGCAGTTGATATGGAAGTTGGGTGCAAATTAGAGATTTCTGTGGAGTGAGCTATCACTGTTAGGCACTAACAATGTAATTTGGTTGCTTCCAGAAAGGCTAGCACATTCAAGTTCTATTTTCTTAAGGGAATAATAAAAACTGTGCTGCCCATTTCTCTTACACACTGAAATATTTTTAAGGGCAGCCATTATAGTAAAGGACATAGAGTCAGGATCATGTTGTCCTCAGATCTTTAAAGGGACTATATTCGTTCTATATTCCTCCAGAAGGCAAATCAGTTAGAGGGAGACTGACATAGGTTTAATACAGGGAAATGTCCTATAAATAAATTGCATGGGCTTATTTTGTAAAGTAGTGAGCTCCCTGTTATTAGCTACATTCAAGCACAATGTGGTGGCCCACCTGCCAGGATGTTTTAGAGAAAGTCTCTGCATTAGGCAGGTGATTGAATAGATATTTTCTCCAAGGCTCCTTCCAACCCTGAGATCCTATTATTCTATAGTTCTCTGTCCTGACTAGAGAGCCAGGGCAAGTATGGGTTCCCAAGACAGCATCTCCCTAACTCTGGTGTCCCTCCAGCCTCTAGCAGCCATGATGGAAGAGGAACCAGAGTCTGCCAGACCAGAGGAAGGCAAACCCCAGAATGGTGAGTGACACCTACCTCCATCCATAGAGATGGAGGAGGGCTGGGGGCTCAGAAGTGGCACAGGAAAGGAGGGTAAAAGGGCATGCCAGGTTTGGCAATAAAGGAGACCCTGCAACAGAAGGGTAAGATAAGGAGGGCTACCCTCCAGGAGCCAGAGACAATATGTTTTTGTTTTCCATCCCAGGAAACCCCGAAGGGGATAAGAAGGCTGAAAAGAAGACACCTGATGACAAAGTGAGACTCTTTTCTCCCTGCAGGGACCCCGCTCCTCTCCCCAACCCAGTTCTGACACTACTCAAGACTTCAACAAAAGCTCATACTTACGCTGTGGGTTCCCATTAACCTTAACCTGCCTTCCCCTTACACACACAACCAATACACTCCTCTTAGTTCAGGGACTTGGGAGAGAGTTGGAATGTAATGTGTCTGGAGAATGCCCCTGCCTTGAACTCCTACCCCTCAATGTGGGGCAGAGGAGCCCCAAGACTCATCACCCCCTTTCACCCCCAGAACAAGCAGCCTGGCTTCCAGCAGTCTCATTACTTTGTGGCTCTCTATCGGTTCAAAGCCCTGGAGAAGGATGACCTGGATTTCCCGTGAGAGGCCTAAAGATTGGGTTGGGGGTGTACTGGGTGTGAAAAGGGGAGAGTCCAGCTCCCTATGGGAAAGAAACGGGGAAGGGGATATTCAGGTCTTGGAGCCTATTGGGGCTGGACCTGGATACAGCCAAGAGACTGGATATGTGAGTAAAACCCCTAAATCTCAGAGGCACCTCCCTTTCCCTGCTAGGCCTGGAGAGAAGATCACAGTCATTGATGACTCCAATGAGGAGTGGTGGCGGGTAAGAGAAATGACTGAGGCTATGGTGGGACATGGGTTGAGTTTGAAAGACTGATTCTCCCTACCGTCTCCTCTAGGGGAAAATAGGGGAGAAGGTCGGATTTTTCCCTCCAAACTTCATCATTCGGGTCCGATCTGGAGAACGTGTGCACCGGGTAACAAGATCCTTCGTGGGGAATCGCGAGATAGGACAGATCACTCTCAAGAAGGACCAGGTTAAAAAAAACAAAAAACAAAAACAGGTAGCTCTGGTGCCCCAAGCCAACCCCAGCCCGAGAGGCACCTCTCCAAACCACACTCCTTGCAGATCTTAACCTATTAATGGGACTGGGATGGGCCTCCACTCCGGGCCCCTCAGTTCTCGTCTACAATTGTTTTCCCTTGATCTCTCTCCTCCCTAATCCTTTAGATCGTGGTGCAGAAAGGAGATGAAGCTGGCGGCTACGTCAAGGTCTACACTGGCCGCAAGATGGGGCTGTTTCCCACCGACTTCCTGGAGGAGATTTAGGTGTGCAGGCGCCTGCTGGCGGGAGATACCAATGCCGGGTTCTGGGCAGGCCCAGGAGAGGTTGGAGAGGAAAGGAGAGAAAGCAACTATACTGTTGGGTAAGGGAGGAGTGGGAAGGCCCGCCAGAGAGTAACCGGGCTCCTGGGAAGGGACTGGTTCCCGCCCTCCTCCCTCGGCCTTCGGCCTTCGGCCTCGGATACTGGTGCCTAGAACAGCCTTTGAGAGCTGAAAAAAAGAATGCGTCTCCATTAGGAGGCGCCCTGGGGTGCTGGGGTGGGTGGGAGGTAAACTGTTGAATGTTGTGAATTTATTAAAGTTTTGACAAAAGTTAGAAAAGTTTGTTCTTGAACTTGGGATCAAGGAGAGCGGGAGGAAAGGGCCTACGAAGTGGAGGAAAATCCTTCCCAACAGCCTCATTTCACTACCATCGAGTAACCTGAAACCCACCTGGACTGAGGCAGATGGGAGGTGGGGAGATAGGTGCATCCGCCAGGCAAGGCCTCTGTAGTTAATAAAGAAAAGGGAATGGGGCTCGGGTCACCGCCCCGCTGCTCCACCCCTGCGGCTGAGAACGGGATCCGGTTGCTGGATAGGTACCCCCAGCTCTTGTTGATTTAGCCGCGGACAGCCCCTTATATTCGGAACCTGGCTCAGTGCCGAGCAGGGCCACCAGGGGGCGATGCAAGATCTCGGTTGGAGAGCGAGGAATGGAGCCGGGGTGGGAGGCGGGTGGAAAGAACCTGAGACAAGGAGCCGGAGACCCTGGGCCTGGGAGGGGGTGGGGTGCGTGCCGTCTCCATGGCAACACTTCCTCATGTCCTCCGGGGACCCAGCGAGCAAGGCCCGGGGGCTTAACCCCTCCCGTGCGGCCCCCGCCCCAGCCCTGACAGGTACCAAGTGAAAGGGCGCGGGGGGCAGACAACTAACCGGCTCTCTCGGAGAAACCCCTGCGGCGCGCCGTATGCAAATATTTTATTTGCATATGTAGACATGCAAATAAACCGGCCACGGTCATGGTGGCAGGTGGCAGAGAGCGGGAAGGTGTAGGGAAGGAAACTGAAGGAGACGAGGAGTTTGGGGACCTGGGAGCGGACCAGTGAGAGGCAGCCTGGGGTGGTCGCTGGAATGGAGTAGGCAGAGGGTCTTAAGCTTGATGGCGGATGGGGGGAGGGTCAACCTGGCCAGCTAGAAGATCCTCTTCTCTTCTGCCCGTTGTCTGCCAGGCCTGAGGTTGGCACCGCCTAGCAAGGTTGGCAGCGGGAGCCCAGGCACCATCTGCTGCTGGCGGGGAAGGGTAGGGGGAGGACAGAGGCTCAGCTGGGCTGGGGAAGAGGAGGGCCCGGGATGGGCGCGTCCCCCTTTCTTCCAGAAGGCTGAGGTGTGGTGGGGGTAGAGAAGCACACAGGAGGACACGCTGCAGAACCGGATTGTTTCCTGTTCCTTTGCTCTTGACTGTACTGGATTCCTTGGGGGACGTCGGGGTTATAAAGGAAGACTCAGGCTGCACCCCTTTAATCATGCTTGGGATGAAATAAGAACAGACCACAGGCCTCCCCCCCCCCACCACCACCACCACTATATACAAATAAAGCCTTTTGTCCCCATCCCTCCTCGGAATCTGCCTACCACGAATGGGGGTGAGACAGCTAGGACTTGGGTCGCATCTCTTCTTCAAACTGTCTGAGGGACTCAAATCCAGAGCCCCCCGAGATCCTCGAGTGGGGCCCCCCACAATGCTGAAGCAAAACCAATTTACTGGCTCATTGGGCGGCGATGCTGGTGTGGGGGTACCGAGAAGCAGAGAGAGCGGCTGTTCTCCCCGCCATACACTCGGGGGGCACCCCCCTTCCCCGCCTCGCGGAGCCGGCAGCTGTCCCTAATTAGAACGGCGGTTTAATTGGATTTATCAGCAGTTAATAGGAAATTAAGCAAAGGGCCCGAGAGAGGGAGGGCTGGAGAAGCGGGAAGGCCGGCTGTGCTGAGCTCGAAGGACGGGTGCTGGGGTGCCAGGCTAGAGACACAGGGCCCAGAATCTCGATTGAGCCCCATGGTAATGCCCCCCCACCCCCACCCTCCAGTACTTGCCCGCTGGTGGAGCTCTGGCGCGCTGGCGAAGAGCTGGTCTCAGGAGACAGAGTCGGGAACAACAGCGACCCTGTGGGGGCCCCAAACGCCCCCTACTGCCGCAAGCGGGTGGCTGAGTGATGGATAATGCTGCCTCACACTGCAAAGGTCATAAGTCTGGGCCAAGGAGCGGACTGAATTGAAAACAGACCAGAGGAGGGGCCACGTTACTAGGAACCTAGACACAACTTGCACCCTACCCCTCCTCAGTGCCCCCCACACTCTTAGCAAAGAAAGTGCCCCTTGATGTCAGAAGATTGGGCAGCACAGGATCAAGGTGATACAAAGTGATCCTCTCTTCCATCTCCTGCCTCCTGGCTGTTTGGGGGTCCCGGGAGTCTCCCTATACAGCCACCAATGTTCCTCTATGGCTCCTGCTCTTCTCCCCAACCGCTGAGGTTGGGTTTGGCCCGGTTGGCTGAGACCAGAGTGGCCCAACCTCTGCTCCACCTGCCCTTGCAGCCAAGGAAGAAAGCTTGCAGGCAGTCAAACAGGGTGCAGGGTCGACAGCTCCAGGCGCCTCCTGTCATCAGGACCTCATTATATGGCTAGGCTAACAAGGCCTGCAAGCAGGGACCCCAGCGACCTCTTTACCACACTCCACCACCGCAAGGTACAGGCAGCAGCTCCTGTATATGTGTGGGTGCCAACCTGTGAATAAGGGGGGGGGGTGTCTTTCTGTGCCTCTGGCAATTATGGGTGTCTATGCCTCTGGTGTGTGGTATGTATGTATATCTGTGCCTCAAGTGTGTGAAGTGTATATTGGTGTGCGTGTGCCCCTGCTGTATGTACCCTGAGTGTGTATCTGTATATCTTCTCACCATTCTGTTCCCTGTCCCAACCTCTATTATTTCTGTCTGTCTACGCTGCTGGGTGTCTAGGTGTGCATATATGCTTTGGCTTGCCTGTGCATTCTTCATGCCTGGGTGTGCCCCGCGTGTAGGCATTTTTGTGGGTCTCTGCATGCAGGATTGTGTATGTGTGAGAATCAGGAAGAGCCTCTAGCGAATGTGTATTGCTCTAGAATCTACACTTGCAGGTGTGTATGTGTTTCTGTGACAGTGAGTGGGCGTGTGCCTGGGTGTGAACCGCACGCCCCGGCGGGTATTCGAAAGACAGTGTGACGCAGGCGCGCTCGTGTGTGCGCGCGCCTGGCTGTTTCCCGCCCCCGCCCCCGCCCCTTCCTCTCGGATTTCTATTCCTCTCTTCTTTCCCGGCCGGCTTGGCTCCGCCGTCCGCATCATCTCCATCCATTATTGAAGGAACAGCCGCGCGTTCGCTCCAATCACATCAACACCCCCCGCCCCACTCTGTTCTGCTCTCCCTGCAGCCCCTCTGGGTGTTGGGAGGAGGGAAGCCGCGGTGCGGCGGAGACACCAGGCAGGAGCGAGCTCATGACCCTGTGCCCCGAGCTGGGCCAGGCACCAGGACGCCAGGGTCCCCGGCGGAGAGCGCTTTGCATAAACAGATGGCTCGGGCGTCTTTGTCTCGCTCGCTTGTTGGCTCTCCAAGCGGCTCCCGGCTCCCGGCTCCTCGGCTGTTTAGCTGATGCAATCATGATACTCGCAGAGCCTCAGGACCCAGAGCCCTTAATAGCGGCAGGGAGGGTCAAGGGCCCCGGGGCTCCCGAGCAGATGCAGGGCACTGAGTCTTCCCTCCTGGGCTCCGCCCCACAGCTGCAGAGGGAAGACGGAGCCCGCGCGGAGGTGACGGGCATGTGGAGGTGACAGGGAAGGGGACCCAAGGCAGTGCCCTGAGGAGGACCCAGGCTGTCCCACAGGACTGCTGCAGCCCCCCAGGAGCAGCAAGCCAGAGAATGGGGCTAGAACTGGTGAATGGGAGGGGGAAGACAGAGATGAAGACGGTGAAAGAGAGGCATTTGTAATGAGAGACACAGTGAGGTGGAGAGATGTAGAGGGAACGAGAGACAACACAGTGAGACACAGAGAAACAGCTGCAGAAGGACAAAGCCAGGTAGAGAGCTGCAGAGAGAGAGGCAGGCACAGCCAGAATGATAAAGAACAGGGAGACACAAACATACACAGAGACACAAAGATAGACACAGAGAGACAGACAGGGCCTGAGGAAGAAAAAGGCAGAAAGAAGGGCAGACAGAGAGACTAGGACAGGCAGGGGCAGAGGGCAGTCCCCGTGCAGAGACGGAGCCCTGGGCATCTGGGGCCGCCCAGCCTCACAAGAGGACTCAGCCTGAACCTGGGGTGCCCAAGGCTGACGAGGTGGGAGCGGAAATTCTGCGTCTCCTCTCCGTACCCTCCACCCCGGCCCACTGCAGGACCTACTGCCTTGGCCGCGGAGGGCCGGGTGTGGACCCACACGGTGGCGCTGACTTACCTGACAAAAAGCCGTGAGGCGCAGGGCCCACTCGGCCCCACAGGGGGCGCCGGAGGCATATCCCCCCCCGCCCTCCCCCGACAGCGTAGAAGCAGCTCAGCCTCCAGGGGGCGTCGCGCCCACAGCCCCTGCAGTTCTCTCTCTGCGCCGAATCCAGTTTCTTTTGATATGTGGCGCCACCTGCAAGCGGAGTAGTGTCCTGCGCGATTTAGCGATTTAGCGTTCAAAGTGGGTCCCGGTGGGAACCCGGCCCTCCCTTGGCCACGCCTAATCCACTGCTAATGACTTCTGGCGTCTCTCACCTGCTGGGTCAGCTTGGTCTGGAGTCTTTTTTGGTGGGAAAGTGAGGGGAGGAGGTGGGGAGAGATGGGATCTGGAACCCAAGTTCTGTGTCCCAGATCGGCCCTAGAGATCATTATCCAGAGATAGGAAGGGGCTTAAAATAGGGTCATAGCCCAGCCGTGTGGCCCAGTGGTTGAGCATCAACCCACGCACCAAGAGGTCACCGGTTTGATTCTGGTCAGGGCACATGCCCAGGTTGTGGGCCAAATCCCCAGTCGGGGCATGCAGGAGGAGGCCAATAGATGTTCTCTCTCATCGATGTTTCTATCTCTCTCTCTCCCTCTCCCTCTCTCTCTAAAATCAGTCTGGAGTCCTTGCTTCCAAGATGACCAAGAAGGAGCAATGGTTGTGCCAAAAAAGGCTGTGGCCACGTGCAGCCTATTCATTCGTTTCACCAACTGCACTCTATGTGTGCCCAAGGACAAGGCTATTAAGAGGTTCCTCATTCGAAACATAATAGAAGCCACAGCCGGTAGGGACATTTCCCTAGCAAGTATCTTCAAAGCCCCTATGTGCTTCCCAAGCTGTATGTTAAACTACATTACTGTGTGAGCTGTGCCATTCACAGCGAGGTAGTCAGGAATCTATTCTGGTGAAGCCCAGAAGGACCGAAAACCCCCACCCCGATTTAGACCTGCGGGTGCTGCCCCACGACCTCCACCAAAGCCCATGTAAGGAACTAAGTTCTTAAGGACTGAAGAAAAGTTGTCTGGAAAAAAAAATAAATGGAAATTGTACTTTGAAAAATAAAATCAGTAAAGAAGAAGAAAAAAGTTAAAACAAATAGAGGGGCTGGATTGGAGGAGGGTGTCAATGGCGGAAAGGAGAAACATCTGTAACAAAAATAAAAAAATAATTTAATACCAATCAGAAAGAATATATGGTCCTGGCCGGTTTGGCTCAGCGGTTAGAGCGTCGGCCTGCGGTCCAGAGAGACCTGGGTTCGGTTCCTGCTAGGGGCATGTGCCTCAGTTGCGGTTTGTCCCCGGCCCTGGTTGGGTCGTGTGGGTGGCAACCACTCGATGTGTCCCTTTCACGTCGATGTTTCTCTCTCTCTCTTCCTCTCTCTCCCTCCCACTCTATCTGAACAAAAAAATGGAAAAATGTCCTTGGGTGAGGATAAAAAAAAAAAAGCTGTGGTACCTGTGCACAATGGAATACTATGCAGCTATAAGAAAGAAAGATTTCTTATCCTTTGAGATGGCACGGAAGGACCTGGAGAGTATTATGCTAAGTGAAACAAGCCAAGCAGAGAAAGATAAATATCACATAATCTCACTTATTTGTGGAATATAATGAACTAAACAAACTGCTGAACAAAATTAACCCAGAGACATAGAAGTGAGGTACAGACTTACAAGCCTCAGAGGAGGAGGGGTTGGGGGGAAAAGAGATAAACTACAGAACTTACATGCATGTATGCCTGACCAATGACATAGACAACAAAGTTGGGGATGGGGCGGGGAGGAGGGTGTTAATAAGGGAAAAATGAAAAACATCTGTAACAAAAACAAATTAATAAATTTTAAAAAACATACAGAAATTTTAAAAATTCATTAATTTTTAAAAATAGGGTCACATGCCAAGGCCTGTGTGGCTCTCTGGTTCAGCATTGACCCATGCACCAAGAAGTCGCTGGTTCGATTCCCAATTCCTGGTCAGGGCACATGCCCAGGTTGTGGGCCAGATCCCCAGTGTGGGGCATACAGGAGGTGGCTAGTCGATGTTCTCTCTCATCAATGTCTCTATCTCTCCCTCTCACTTCCTCTCTCTCTCAAATCAATAAAGGGAAAAAAAATTAAACAATTTTAAAGTAAGGTTACAAAAAAGGGGCCAGAGACTGGCACCAGAAGCAGGTGAAAGGTGAAGGAGTCCCGGAGAATGAGGCAGAAGCCCAAGGCTGAAAGATCTTCAGCAGCTCTAGGAAAGGAGCATGGCAGAGGGGCCGGATGTACTAGGCATGGGTCACTGGAAGTCACAGACACAAGAAAGGACACGGGAAGGCTGGAGGGGGCCTGGAAGCAAGGGGCATGGTGCAGAAGCCAGATGTCCCTGTTGGTGTCCTGGCACACCAGCTGTGCCACATAGAACCGGATGTGCAGCCCAGCTGTGTGGTCCCTTGAGCTTGGGCTCCCAGATTGATTTTTAGTACTAGAGACTAGAGGGCTGGGTTACACAGGTGACAGGGCACCCCACTCCCCTGGCCTATGGAGTGCGGGTGCTCAGGGAAGGCCTGGCACTGTGCTGCTCTAGGCTCTGACATCCCTTCAGTCTCCCTCCTCTGCCCCACCCAGGTGTCTTAGTGAGTAGTCTCTGTCTCTTTGTTTTTGCCTTGTCTCTGACATTTTATCTCATTATCCGCAGGAGGGAGGCAGAGATTGGGACCCTGCAGCCTAATTGCAGCCGCACTTGTCAGTGCAGGGGACAGGGGAAGTATCAGGTCCAGGGAAAGGAAGAAAGCCCCCAGGAAGCCTCCTCCCTCCCTCTACCCTGAGGGCCCCAGAGGTGGGTGCACAGTTTACCGCTGTCCAAGCCACCACAGGGCTCTGGAGGGGAGGAGGGGCGCTCTGTTGGATCTGCTGCCCAGGGGGCAGCAGGGAGCAGAGGTAGGGTGGAGGTTAGCATGGGAGTGGGAGAGGTGGTTAGGGTAGGCTCCTGGGTCCCTGAAACCCCAATTCCCCAAAGATGGTGAAACTGAGGCTTCTCACCTGGACGGCTCTGCACTCTGTTTCTGTGTGTCTTGTTCTTTCCACCTTCAATATCTAGTCTTTTTCCTTAACTGTTTTTCTCACTCCATTCTCCTTTCCATCACAGCCAGAGATAGAGAGTGGCCTCCTTGGGTGGCCCCACCTTCACTCCTCCCCAAGGTAGGCAGGGAAAGCAAATTTCTCACGCCCCCAAATTTCAACAACAGACTTACTCCGCTAAGCCAGTTCAAGATTGGCTCCCCTGGCCTCCAAACACTATTCCAGGACAACCAGAACACAACTTGGAGTAACCGCCCAGGACTACAGGGGCTTGGGCCACTTTAGTTCTTTTTTGGGGACTGTCTGCCCCTCTCCTCCTTCCACTTCACTGTGGAGGGGATGGAACCAGGGCCTCCAGGACCTGCTAGTTCCTGGATGCTCTAGGGAAGCGATTTTCAACCTTTTTTATCTCATGGCACACATAAACTAATTACTAAAATTCTGCAGCACGCCCTGGCCGGTTTGCTCAGCGGTTAGAGCGTCCACCTGCGGTCCGGAGAGACCCGGGTTCGGTTCCCGCTAAGGACAGTTTGTCCCCGGCCCTGGTTGGTCGTACGGGTGGCAGCCACTCAATGTGTCCCTTCCACATCGATGTTTCCCTCTCTCTCTCTTCCTCTCTCTCCCTCCCACTCTATCTGTACAAATAAATAAATAAATAAATGGAAAAATGTCCTCGGGTGAGGATAAAAAATAAAATAAAATAAAATTCTGCAGCACGCCAAAAAAAAAAATTTTTTTTTTGCAGATCTGACAAAAAATAGGTATAATTTTAATTCATTCACACCAGACGGCTATTGTGTTGGCTGTTGTCATTTTTAAAATTTCACAATCTAAGGAAAATAGTCAGGTTTTACATGTTTTAAAAATTCTTGTGGCACACCGGTGTGCCATGGCACACTGGTTGAAAAACCACTGCTCTAGGAGTTTCAGGGCAGCACTGCAGATGCCCTTGCTCTCCCCTGCCCCCCCCCCCTCCACACCTGCATTTTTCTGAAGGTCTGTCAGTCAGCCTGTCTCATGGTGAATCTCTCCCCCCATTTCTGGATCCCCTCTCAATCAGAATCTGGGTCAAAACC
This sequence comes from Molossus molossus, assembly GCF_014108415.1. Taxonomy (NCBI): domain Eukaryota; kingdom Metazoa; phylum Chordata; class Mammalia; order Chiroptera; family Molossidae; genus Molossus; species Molossus molossus. Next base: position 73,896,999 of record NW_023425345.1, read on the forward strand.
TGTGCGGCCTCTCCCCAGGACCAACCCAAAGCCCCAAGTATGATGGAGTCCCCGTGGGGGATGCGGGCATCTGGAGAAGAGAATGGAGGAGTAGAAATCCCTCAGCTCCCCAATTCTTCTCCACTCTGAACCTGGAACTGCGGGAGGAAGAGAAGTGGGTGGGGGTGGGGTGAGTTGGAAGTGACAGGCTGGGCTGGGCTGGGCTGGGCTGGGCTGACCCCTCCCCAGCTAGGGGCGGGACCCCAGGAGCAGCGAGGGAGCTGAGCACTGACTGGAGAGGAGCAGACTCTGGCGAGGCGCTATGGCGGGAACTAGTCTGGGGGGCCGCCTCTACCGGCAGATCAAGAGACATCCCGCGGTGAGTTCGCTCCCCACAGCCACTGATTCTAACTCCTAAGTTTTTCACTGGCCCAGCGCTCCCTAAATCTCCCAGTCCCTTCCTCTTGCCTAGCTCCCCCAATGCTCCTAACCTTTTTCCAGGGTCCCCTCAACTATCTCTGTAATACGCCCCCCATGTCCCTTGAATCCCCCTCAGAGAGGCTCCCTGTGGGGTGCGGGGGACTAAGGCAGGAGTTATGGTGTATGAGGTTCCAGGTCCCTTCTCCCAGAAGGGAGGGAGCACCAGTCCCCAGGCAGGGGTGGGGGCAGCTGGGCAGAAAAGCTTATAAAGGGCGACTGGGAACTACCCAGAGGGGGCTGACTCGGAGTGTCCTCAATCTTCCCCGCAGCTCATCCCGATGATCGGCTTCATCGGCCTGGGCATGGGCAGCGCTGCTCTCTACTTGCTGCGACTCGCCCTGCGCAGCCCCGACGTCTGGTAAAGGCCGCACTTGGGATGCTGGCAGGGGTCCTGGATAGGGGAAGATGGGGCAGGAAAGTGGGCCTCTCGGAATGGGTGGTCCTAGCGGGGGTCCCCCCCGCAGTGCACCTGCCCCTGCCCCTGATTGCATCACCAGGCTGGAGCCGGCTCCTGACACGCGAGAGCCCATCTACCCTTTGGCCCACCCAACCACACTCTCCTCTGTGGCTCCAGACATGCCCTGGTTGCCATGGCAACACTGCTCTGCCTGCCGCAGGCGGCCTATGGGCACCTCAATATCCGTGCCTGGGCACTGGGGATGTGGCCAGTTGAGTGTCTGGGGGTGCAGTTGGGACCCGTGAGGATGAGACTCCACTGCCTGGCTAGAAACAGCAGGGGAGAGGGGGTCTTCCTTGTCAGGAGCACACCTGTGTTGTCAGAATCCAAGACACATCACAGAAACCCCAGCCCCTTGGGATCCCTGCCTGATTCCCACTGCTCTGCTCTGCATGGCTGACCTAGTGTGGCAAGGTGCAGGCCAGGCCGGAGTCCCTGGGTCAGGTTGTCAGTCCCTCATCTGGCCTCACTCTGACAATGGTGACAGACTTCTCTTGTCAGCAACTGCTACTGTTCCCCCTCCCTAATCAGTCTCTGGGAAATGGGCCCCCCAGGGTAGGACAGGGGTGGTGGGGTAGAGGCAGAGACCCTGGGTGTTACCTTAGGCTCTAGAGTCCTAGTTCCCAGGGAGAAAACCCTAACTCTCTCCCTCCCTCCCCACAGCTGGGACAGAAAGAACAACCCAGAGCCTTGGAACCGGCTGAGCCCCAATGACCAATACAAGGTACCCCTTGGTGGCTCTAGGGTTGCACCTCCATCCTCTCATCTCTTGGCCCCTGGGAAGACCCCTTGGCACTCCCTGACAAAGGGAGACTTGGGGCACTCAGTGCAAACCACCCCCCTGCCCTTCCATAGTTCCTTGCAGTTTCCACGGACTATAAGAAGCTGAAGAAGGACCGGCCAGACTTCTGAGCCTGGCTGGAGCATATCAACGTACATACAGCCAGCCTCATTTCTTCCACTTTCTGCCCCCAGCCTCCAGGGCGCCACTCTTCACTACCCTGTCCAGCTCCTGCGTACACAAGGCTGGTTCCCACGTCAAGGGCAGGCAACTCCACCCCCTCCCTCTTCCCTTGCTCCCTGCAGGAAGCACCTCTGACCCTCAGCTTGAGTCCCACGGGGGGGGGGGGGGGGGGGGGGGGGGGGGGGCTGCGTGTGTGTGTGTGTGTGTGTGTGTGTGTGTGTGTGCACGCATGTGTTTAGGAGGTGGGGCAGCCTTGTAGGGTGTGGCACAGGCTACGTGTTGAGCATGGCCAACAGGGGCCTCTGAGTGCCAAGCTACGTGGCTGGCCTCATGTTTACCCAGGCTCTGGGCACCACCCCAGGAGGAAGGCACTGCTCTAGCTTGATTGGGCTTATTGCCTGCTCTGGATGAGACACCTCTATGCCCAGGAGGGGTATCATCTTGCTGTTCCCTGTGACTCTGGAGCCAACCGGCACCCTCTCCAGCTGTGCACCTGGGCCTCCCCCTGCCATCCCACCCCGCCTTGCTTCCCTCTGTCCCCTGGGATCAAACAGAAGCAGCCGTGGGCAAAATACAATTTCATTTAACAAATTGAATTTGCTGCGCCTGCTAATCATGTCTGGTGTCGGCTCTGATCAGAGACAGAGAAAGGAGGCTGCAGCCCCCGGGGTTCTTGTGGTGGTAGGAGGGGAGCAAGGAACACATGGAGGAAGACAAATCACCACCTTGCCCAGGGGACTCCTCCCACAGTAATAGAAGCTCAGGTCAGGTTAGCATTTTATTAGATAAAAACAGAAAGGAGGGTGCCTACCCACCCCTTCCTTTGGCTCATAAGGATAACTCCCCTGTCCCCAAGAAAGAACAGGGAGTCTATAACACTGAGACAATGGGAAATGTTAGGGCAGAAAGCCCTCAGCCTCCTTCTTCTAAGTCTTCTTACAAAAAGAAATGTCAGCTACAAATTCTGGGAAGGGAACTACATACATCTGGCTCTTCCCGAGTGAGAAGCCTTCCCTCCTCCAGCCAAAAAATGGGAGATAAGTGAGCCCTTCATTGATCCAGGTAGAAGAAAGTAAAATGATTTCAGTCTATGAGCCTCATTTCCTTGGTGTCGTCAGTGCTCATCAAAACCAGGCATGGGGAAGGCCCTGGCAAACTGCTCCACCCGTTGCCTGAGGTCAGCCAGCTGATGTCCCGTTTCTGGGTCACTGAGCAGGAAGGATTTGAAATCCTGCAGTTTGGCTAGAGAGGGGTGAGGAAAAGTAGTCAGAGCTCTAGGAAAGGCAGTGAGATCACTGGGGAAAGGGCAGATAGTGAATGTAAATGGCTGGCTCAGGGGGTGTCTCACCCACTTACCAGTCTTCCTCTTCACCTCCAAGCCAATGTTGATCCCTTCATCTATAAAGTCTACAACTCTCCGGAAGTCATCCTCACGAAACTGTCGAGAGGTCAAGGCTGGGGCACCTGGGAGAGAGGAAGAAGAGGATTAGTATGGCCCAAGTCCACCTTGCAGGCCCCTCCCCTCCTGGAACCCCAGGTCTCACCAAGCCGAAGGCCCCCTGGTGTGATGGCACTTCGGTCTCCAGGACAGGTGTTCTTGTTGGCTGTGATGGATACAAGCTCCAGCACCCGTTCAGCCCGAGCCCCATCCAGGCCCTTGGGCCGCAGGTCCACCAGCACTAGGTGGTTGTCTGTGCCACCTAAAGGGAGAGCAGTAAGCAGAGAATGGTGAGTCCTGGGCCTTTGCCTGAGGCTACAGAGGCTCTCACCCACCCACCTGGCTCACCAGATACCAGTGAGTAGCCTCGATCTAGCAGGGCATCAGCCATGGCCCGAGCATTCTTCAGAACCTGCAGGGAGTACTCCCGGAACATGGGGGTGCTGACCTGGAGATGAGACAGCAGCACCTGGGACCCCAAGTCCTGCCCCTTCTCCTCCTCCACTTCCAGCAAAGTTGTAACTCCAGCCTTGATCCCTCCCGTCCTGGCCCTTCCCTTCCAACAGCTCCAACTTCAGCTAGCAAGATTCATGGTCTGAGCATCCAGGTGCCCACCACACCAACAGTAGGCTCCCCAACCTGCTTTAGGGCCACGGCCACAGCAGCAATGGCATGGTTGTGGGGCCCCCCCTGCAGGGATGGGAACACTGCAAAGTTGATTCGGTCCTCAAATGTATAAGGGATCTCCCGGCCAGTCTTGGGATCCACAGACTGCACCCCCTTCCGGTAGAAGATGAGTCCTGATCTGTGTGGGAAGAGGATGGTCAGACTCTAAGCTGAAAAGAAAGGGCAAGGGATGGGAAGAGCAAAGGAAGCTGGCTGGTCCAGGCCCCTGAGCCCCTGAGGGCTCCGAGTCCACCTCAGTTGTGCTGGGTGTGCTTCACTCCAGTGGTCAAGGGAGCAGAAACCCTCACCCCCAAACCCAGGGAACTGCCCCATGGGCAAGAGAAAGAGAATCCTCAGACTGGGTAGAACTCTTCAGGTAGAATGAGTTCCTCTCAGACCAAGACCAATGCTTTGGGAATAAAGCACGAAGGCAGGGAATGGCAAGATCTGACCTCAGGGCAGCCTGACCTGGCCCCTCGAAGAGTCTTGTGAGTAGTAGTGGTGACAACATCCGCATGCTTGAAAGGTGAAGGGATCACCTTGCTAGCCACCAGGCCACTGATGTGGGCCATGTCTGCCAGCAGGTATGCCTTGATCTCATCACACACCTGGGCAAGTACAGAAACAGGCTTCAGTCTAGGCAGGGCCCAGAGAGGCCTGCCCAAGGCTGCTCCTTCTCCAGAATCTTCCCACCATCCCTTGGGGAGTGGCAGGTACCCCAGCCCTCCAACCTCTCTCATGCGGGCATAGTCAATGAGGCGAGCATAGGCGCTGGTGCCAGCTATGATGAGCCGTGGTCGGAAGAGTCGAGCAGTGATTGCCAGCTGGTCATAGTCAATAAGGCCAGTTTTGGGCTGGAGAGACAGACAAAAAGCTAATGCCCTTAGAAAGAAGCAGTGCAGTTCACTCTGCTCCTGGACCTTCAGGGCTACCCAGGGCTTCAGCCCCTTCTTGGCTCCCAGGCCCTGAACAGCTCCCTACCCACACCCTAGAGCGCTCACTCACATTCAGTTTATAGGGCATAGATTCAAAGAAGATGGATGTGGCTGAGATCCGCTTGATATCAGACATATAGCCATGGGTGAGACTGGGAGGGGAGGAGAGGAAGTAAGAAGGCTTCTTAAGCGGATTAACACCCAAACTTAACCACTCCTTTCCTGCCCTGCTCCAAAGGCCTGTTTGGAATACTGCTCCTAGCACCACCCTCATTGCTCTGTCCACTCTGCTGAGCACTGGTTACTAGGCTCATCATATCTTCTTCCTGCACTGTAACTTGGACAGGGAGAGGCCTGTTCCATATGCATGATACATGGTAGTGTGCAATAAATAACTCCTCTTTCATGCCCATCCTGCCCCCTGAGCCTATCAGCCACCCCATCCATACTCACTGGCCACCATCAGGCAGGTCCAGCCCCATGATTCGGTCGTGAGGCTGCAGAAGGGCTGTGTAGGCAGCCAGATTGGCTGGGGACCCCGAATAAGGCTGGACATTGACTCCCCACTGTGCAGGGTCCAGGTCAAAGGCCTCCAAGGCTCGGCGCTGACATAGCAGCTCGATCTCATCCACTACCTCTGCTCCCCCATAATATCTGCCATGAGAGAGGGGCATATCAGAGCAGGAAGACGACTACTCTAAACACAGTGCGAGAGTGCAGGCAGGTGTCCCCTACTGGGAGTACCATCCCTGAGGCTGCCCCCCAGCCCTCTGATGCCTAGCCCTCACCTCTTGCCAGGATAACCCTCCGAGTACTTGTTGTTCAGACAGGACCCCAGTGCCTCCAGCGCAGCTCGGCTGCAGAAGTTCTGGGGTGAGGGGTGGGGGCAATGTCAGAAGGTACAGAGACCCTGTGGAGAGACTCCCACAGTCCACCCTGCCAGAGCCCCAGGCTGCAAGGAGCTAGCTCTATAGAAAGCTCTGTTCATTCAGGGTTCCTTGCCAGGCTTGGGGCATTGCCAGAGGCGGCATCCTCAGAAACCAAGCTGCCATGACCGGAGTCCCCGCAAGCCCACCTGTCCACTTGTACCTGTGCTTCCAGGTTCCTCTTTTCTCTTGGGAGGGGGAAGGGACCAGACTTGACTGTAAATGGCCCTGGAAGGCTACGGAAGCTCTCTAGTCCCCCCATCCCATACCCAGACTGGCTCTGCCTTTGCTTCGGAGGGCAGCAAGAAAAGAGGGCGATAAGGCCTAGCAGGAAGGCCCTGAGTCTGAAAGGGAAATCTAAAGAAATAGCAGTAAGATGACCTGTTACTTGGCCCTGGCCAGGTTGCTCAGCAGTTAGAGCATAGTCCCCATATGCCAAGGTTGTGGGTTTGATCCCCGGTCAGGGCACATACAAGAATCAACCAATGAATGCATCAATACGGGGAACAACAAATCCACGTTTCTCTCTCTCTCTCTCTCTCCCTCCCTTCCTCCCTCTCTCTCTCAAATCAATAAATTAAAAACAATTTTTATTTGCAAAAAAATAGATGACCTAAAAAAAATAAATAAAAAAAATAAAAGAATAAAAAAATAAATAAAAACAAACAAACAAACAAACAAACAAACAAAAAAGAAGCCCTGGCCGGTTTGGCTCAGCGGTTGGAGCGTCGGCCTGCGGTACAGAGAGACCCGGGTTCGGTTCCCGCTAAGGGCGCGTACCTCGGTTGCAGTTTGTCCCCGGCCCTGGTTGGTCGTGCGGGTGGCAGCCACTCGATGTGTCCTTTCACATCGATGTTTCTCTCTCTCTCTCTCTCTTCCTCTCTCTCCCTCCCGCTCTATCTGAACAAAAAATGGAAAAATGTCCTCGGGTGAGGATAAAAAAAAAAAATAGATGACCCGTTACTTCCAGTACCCACGGTGGCCCAAGCCTTGGCCTCTCTCCCCAGGTCCCACCTCTGAGGCAATAAGTTCCAGGCCACGACATTGCCTGTCCTTCTCCCTTTGCAGCAGCTCCCATATCTCAGGGTCACTATCTGACAGACTCTCCTGGCCTGTCCAGCCCTTGGTTGCTTCTCCGGTCTGGGTCTGGGCTGCCTCACTGTGCTGGCACCGTATGGTTGTCCTGACCAGCTGACCATATCTCCGCAGAGGCTAGGGGAGGAAAAGCTAGAGTCAAATAAAAGCGTTCAAACAGTCTCCCAACGACCATCAGCCAAGCTTATCAGGCCTTCTGGTTTCAAACCCATAAGCCAGCTGTGTAGCCTGCCTGTTCTAGTTTTTACCACCCCCACCTCCAAAAGGCAGTTCTAGAGCCAAGGCTGAGATCAATGTCCAGGGGGTGGTTCTGATTCGGTCCATTCACCTCACCTCAGAATCTTCCTCCACCTTGACCCATGAACCACTCTGCAAAGCCGCAGGGCAAAGTTTGTCTTCTAGAAGCTAGAGGTTCCAGAACCTCCCCACCCACGGTACAAAAGAGTCTTCCCTGAAGGGACTCCATAAACTGATAACCCAGTGAGTGGGGAAGAGGCCAAATAGCAAGGGATTAAGACAACAGGCTTGGTTAGAGGTGGTTTTCAGAACAATGGAGGTGTAGCAGGATAGATTTTCAGCAGTTCCCGGGGAAGAGGGGTGGGGCTGGGGGGTTTGATGACAGAGAAGTCAAAAACCACATCCAGTCCTCTGCCCTGCCCCCGTTCCACCTCCTTCCAGCCCAGAGCTACAGGGCCCCTGATGCAATCAGTGGGCTCGGTTACATCATCGCACGGCTCAGAACTTACAGGAAAGACTCAGCTTGCTTGTCTAGGCTGAGAACCCCGCTGTTCGCCAGCACAGGATCCACGGGGCATCCGTTACAGGGCTCCCTTACTGCCACGTGACATGGACGGTCACATGGCCCTGGGGCTTCTGATTACCGTAATGGAGAGCGGCCCACAGTTACCGGGGGTCTCGGGGATTCCCTAGTTGCGTACCGGCTCCGGGAGGACCCAGATCACGTGCATGGAAAAGCCAAGAGAACCCCATAGTTTGTGAATGGATACTACGGTAGAGGGAAACTTGCTTTCTACAGGTCACCCAGACTCCGGAGCCCCACTCTTACCCGAGTCGCCAAGAGCAAAGAGAAAGGCAGCATCGTAACCCGAAGTCGCCGGAGGTAGAGCCACCAACTAGCTTGGGGAAGCAAAGAGTCGGAAGCAGACTGATCCGAGAGCGCATGCGTGAGAACAGCGGCCTGAGAAGCCACAGGATCAGGGATAGGGGCCTACGCATGCGTGAGATGACACCTTTATGGTCTTCTGGGAATTGTAGTTTATTCCACCTTTCTTCCGCTTCCTTTTCCGTCTATAGGCCCAGGGTCAGAGGTTCTAGCTTGAAAGAAAAGAGATCTACTGCCGCCACATTTCTTCATTGTTCTGAGATCTTAGAGTTTTTTTCCCCCCTGTCGTTCAGACAACCACTTATTGGATGCCTACTGAATACCTAGCATTATTAGGGTCCCTGGGAAATACAAAGACTCCTATATATACGAGCTAGAGAGCCATGCTGCATTGGAAGGGTGAGAGACATGAGTTCAAGTTCCAGCTCTGGAACTAACTAGCAAATTAGTCTATCTGGGCCTCAGCTTCCTCATTTGTAAATCAATAGTAAAATAACATATGGTGGGGATTACATGACATTTTGTATGTATACATGCTCTGGAATGGATTGTTTTCCCTTCCTTCTCTGATTTACTAACCTGCCTCCTTGGCCATCTCCTCCTTCTCCTGGGACATCCCAGAGCTGAGTGAGATGCCGGCTCTTGTCCTTGTACTTGTTGAATTTTATTAACTGTTCTCCTCTTGGCACCCTAGTAGTCAATGAAGCTCTCTTTATTTCCCCGGGGCTATAGATATTTGGAACAGAAAGGAATCTTCCTTTTAGTTTGACTTCCTCTGGCGTCATTCTTTGGAAGAGGGACTCACTCACTGACCCTTCCAGGAGTAGGTTCCCAAACGTGGGCATCAGAATTAGCTGGGCCCTGACCAGTGTGGCTCAGTGGTCAGAGTGTCAGCCTGTGCACCGAAGGATCTCGGGTTCGATTTCCAGTCAAGGGCACATACCTGGGTTGCACATTCCCAGCCCCAGTCCTTGCACAGTGAGAGGCCATGTGTCTCTCTCACATCGATTTTTTTGTGTTTTTAAAAAAATATTTTTCTTTATTTTTAGAGAGAGAGGAAGGAAGAGGGAGAAAGAGATAGAAACATCGATGAGAGCGAACACTGATTGGCTGCCTCCTGCATGCCCCCACTGGGGGTTTGACCCACAACCTAGATATGTGCCCTGTCCGGGAATTGAACTGGCAACCTCTCGGTGCATGAGTCGATGCTCAACCGCTGGGCTACAGTAACATGTTTCTGATGTTTCTCTCTCCCCAAACCCCACTCTCTCTAAAAATCAATGGAAAAAATATTCTTGTGTGAGGATTAACAACAACAACAACAAATTAACTAGGAAATCTGATATAAATATGACTGTGGAGCCTGTCCTCAGAGGTTCTAATTCAATAGATTTTAAAGAATAATGGTCATTTGCCCTGGCCAGTTTTGCTCAGCAGTTAGAGCATTGGCCTGAGAACCAAAGAGTCCCAGGTTCGATTCTGGCCAAAGGCGCGTAACTTGGTTTGGGTCCATCCCCAGCCCAGTTGGGGTCGTGTGGGTGGCAACCAACCGATGTGTCTCTCAAACATCGATGTTTCTCTCTCTCTCTCTCCCATTTTGTCTGAAGATAAATGTAAAAACAATATGTATCCTCAGGTGAGGATTTTAAAAAAATAATTAAAAAAAAAAAAAAAAGAATAATGGTCATTTGACCACTCACACTGAGACACAGTGAAACCTCTCCTCATAATTCTAATAAGCAGTGATTTTATTGTCTCACATAGCAATATTACACATTCATTCATTCAGCATACGTATTGAGCTCCTACTCTGTGCCAGACATACCATAAGAATAGATTACTGCCCTGGCTGGTGTGGTTCAGTGGTTAGAGTGTCAGCCCAAGCACCTGAGGGTCTTGGGTTTGATTTTTGGTCAAGGGCATGTACCTGGGTTGCAGGTTAGATCCCCGGCCCTGATTGAGTCTCCTTCTGGACTCAACCAATGGATGTATCTCTCTCACATTGGTGTCTCTTCTCTCTCTTTCTCTCCTCTTTCCCCCCTTCCCTTCCACTCTCTCTAAAAAAATCAATGGAAAAATATCCTCAGGTGAGAATTAACAACAACAAAAAAAAACAGAATACTGACTGCTGGGACATCAAGAAGTGAAAGGGTGCCCTGAGCAATGTTGTTCGGTGGTTAGAGCATTGGCCCATGGACCATAGGGCCATGAGTTGAAACCCAGCCCTGGTTGGGGTGCCTGCGGGAGGCAACCAATCAATGTGTCTCTCTCAGATTGATGTTGCTCTCTCTCTACTCCCTCCCCTTCCACTCTCTTTAAAATATCCTCTGGTGAGGATTAACAATTAGAAAAAAAGTGAACAGGTAACAAAATGCAACAAGTGCAATTACAGGCAGGGGGCACCTCACTCTGCTCCCTTGTCCAGATGTCTGAAAAAGAGGGTGGGAGAAGGAGGAGGAGATGATGGCCTTGGAGGAGGCAGGTTTATGACTCAGAGGAAGAAGAGAGGACAATTCATCACAAACCAAGTTCACATGCAAAATCTCATTTAATCTTAAAGTATTTTATTATTACTTTACAAGTGAGGAAACTAAGGCCCAGATGGGCTAACTTGCTAATTCCAACCATTCTCTCTTGGCTCTCATCTCAGGCCTCAGAAGTCCCCCCTTAGCTCAAACCTCCTTCCCTCCCACTCATGCTCCAGTGTTCTCAGGTCTTTCCAGCAATAGGCCTGTGTTAGGAGTCAGCTGAGTTCTTCTCCTTCCTCCAGTCTGTGACCCAGAACCACTTCCCACCTCTCTCCTTCTTTCAGTTGATCCTGTCATCCATCCATCCATCCATCCATCCATCCATCCATCCATCCATCCATCTCCATTCATTCACCTATCCATCCATCCATCCATCCATCCATCCATCCATCCATCCATCCATCTCCATTCATTCACCTATCCACCCATTCACCCATCCATCAGATATTTATTTTCCCCTTACAGGCTTTTCACTCCTAGGTATTTCTGTGTCACACTCATCTTTGACTCAGTTTCCCGCTGGAACCAATGGGCAATCCCCCGGAGAACACTGCTCTCTCTGAGTCGGTACCTTGACCACGGACTAAAGACGAAAGAAGGCTGAAGAAGACGCGTCCTTCTGTGCCGCAGCTTGTCTGTACCCCCCTCCCTAGCCCCCGTCAGGGGTCCCGAGGGGAGGGGGGCGGCCGAGCTTGAGAACTGCTAATGAAGCCGCAGCCAATTAACGCCCGGGCCAGGGTTGGGGGCGGATAAAATTAGCAGCGGCGGCTGCAGGAGGGAGCCGGAGGCGGGGGTGGCGGGGGTGGAGAGGGTGGGCAGCTGGCTGAAGGGGGCCTTGTTTGCAGGAGGCTTGTAGAGGCGACGAAGCCCCGCTCTCCGAACTCTCTCTCGTCCCTTCCCCCACGCCCGGGTCTCAGGCCTCACTCCCTCTCTCCCTCATCCGTCTGCAAACTCAGCGCCCACGAAATTAGGAAGGAAAAGGAAGATCGATGACTCCAGATGCCGCAAACACCGTTCCCCTTCCCCCCACCTGCCGCCTCCCTCCAGCTCCACGGAGCTTAGCAGGTTATCAGCGCTCTGCTTACGATGTCCCTGCATCTCCTTGAATGGAAATTCAAGGCCTTTATACCCCCAAATCGTCCCAAATAGCCCGCTAGTAGTACCCTCTCAGGTTTTATTCCCTATCCTATTTGCTGCAGTTTCACTTTGCCCACCTCAGGCAGGGCCCCTACCTGAAAGGTCGTCCTCATCTCTATGTGATCTGGTCTTGGATGACCTACAAGGTGCTAGCTTTAATCATTATTTGACTCAGTTTCCCCACGAGCCACAAGGGGAGGAGGGCCTGGCCCGGTCTCTGCCAGACATTAAAATCCACACCATCTCCCCCTTCCCTACAAAGGTCTCACACAAACTCATATTGGATTTCGCTTTATTTTGTTCCCTTTCCCGTATGTTTTGGAGTAGGAAAAAAAAAAAAAATCGCCGAGAGGAAGCAGCCGGAAAGGGGCAGGTGGAACAGGACTGCAGGAATGGGAGGGAGGCAGGCAGAAGGCAGGGGCCCCAGTCATCGCCTATGCCCAGGAGTCTGCTTCCAGTACCTTAATTGGGGGTATTAAAGAAAGAGAAACAGGCATACGGCAGGCAGAAGGGAATGGGGATAGGCCGCAGTTTACAAGTCTTGACAATCTTTACGAGAGTACAGGGTGGAGCGGGAGAACTAGACCTGGGGGTAAGAAAGGGTAGGATAAGGGTGCCAGGCCAGGCGTTATTCAAGCTATGAGCAAAGGGAGTGTCCAGCCCAGCGCCAGGGGCGTATAAGGGACCCAACGTGGACGTAGGGGACGCGGGGATCGCCTATTCTGGGGTTGCGCTCTTGTTCCTCCACTTTGGGGTGTAGCTGAGGGGGCCTCAAAGGCACTCCCCATAAGGAAAAGGGGACCCACGCCAGCTGATAGTCCTCAGGAGGGCTTTTCCTCTCTGCCCCCATATTGGAAAGGTGGACGCGGCCACAGGAGTTTGGGGCACTGGGAGGAGTCACGTGGGGAGGCCGAGATTTGGCGGGAAGCTCAGGGCTGGGGCGAGGGCGGGGTGCACTATCCAAAGTAGGGGTGCTCGCTCTGGAAGTTATAGTCTGGGCACACCTTCTGCACCAGTTTGTAGTCAAAACTGAGGAAGGAAACGAAGATGCAGATGACTTTGAAGGGTTTGGCACAGAGCCAGGCGGCCTGACTCTGCGTGTGCTCGGTGAAGCACACCTGCGATGGGTCGTACAGGCATGGGCGGTGCTTGCGCGCGCGGTTTGTCTTCTCATACTCCACGTGGCAATTGAAAGCGCGTGACTCTTTGGCCCCGGGCACTCCCAGCGCTCCCCCGAGTGGGCCCGCCAGAGCGCCCCCTAGGGTGCCTCCCAGCCCCGCCCCTGCGGCAGCTAACCCCAGAGAGGGCCCCAACCCAGGGAGGACCCCCTCCAAAGCCAGCGTAGACTGTAGAGGATGGGGGGCGGGGCCCGGCAGCCAGACGCCCCCGAACTCTACGCGCTTGGACGGCGGCACGATACTGACACTGAGGTTGCCCAAGCTGGACGAATTGTGGCGGAAGTACACGCTGAAAGTCCCATTCACGTGGTCCACGATCTTGCCGGTCACCAGCAGCGAGAACTTGAGGGTATGCACTCGGAAGTAGAAGTCCCCCCAGCCGAATATCTTTTTGGCGCGGGCCGCTTTGATAGACGGCTTTCTCTTGGTGCGCTGCGCGGGTAGCGCCCCCGCAGCTCCCACCCGGGCCAGTGCCCCGGTGTGGTTAGCCGGCCAGGCCCAGCTCCAGGCGCGGGCGGTGCCCAGGCTGTCGGAAGACTTCGGCGCCGGGAGCCGTTGGGCAGGGGCGCCCCCTCCGGCTGCAGCCTGGCGCAGTTCCACGTACTGAGGCCTCCCGGACTCCGGTATCTGGGTGCTGACCGCCTGTGGACGAAAAAAGAGGAAGAAAAAGAGACGCTGGAGTTGCCCTTGGCCACCCTACCAGGGCATTAACCATGGCAGCCCCTTTCCAGAGCCACTAGGAGACCAAATGGAATTGAGCAGTCCGCAGCAAGTGGTTCAGTGGGTGTGCGTTGGAGTAGATCTGCAGCCCTTTTTTAAAAATCTGTGTGGTTTTGGCCAAGCCACTTCACCTATCTAGCTCTCAGTTTCTACATCTCTGAGATGACACTGAGAATCCTTATGTTCTTCCAGATCTCCCATGCGGCTGAAAAAGCCCAGGCCAGTGTGGGTTCGAATAGGGAAATAGGGACTCAGTCTCCTCCAGCCTGGAGCCTGGTTGGTTCAGAGCAGTGATTTTCAACCTTTTTCATTTCATGGCACACATAAACTAATTACTAAAATTCTGCAGCACACCAAAAATATATTTTTGCCGATCTGACAAAACTAGGTATAATTTTGATGCATTCACACCAGACGGCTATGGTTGTGACGGCCATTGTCATTTTTAATATGACAATCTAAGAGAAAAGAGGAGGTCAGTGCCTCTGACTAAATAGTTAAGTATTGCATGTTTTAAAAATTCTTGCAGCACACCCGTGTGCAGCGGCACTTCTCTGGTTCAGAATAATGGGCCAGGGAGGAGTTGAACTCAGGTAAGTGAGGCCATGACTGCCGTCAACATCCAGCATCAAGAAAGAGGTGAAGACTTCCAGATGCCTCTGTGGAAACTAGAGCCCCCACCCCAGCTTCATCCTCCTCTCCCATGTGGGAAGGAGCACGGGAAACTGGTAGAACTCAGGGGAGCAGTGGAGAGTCTGAGCATTGGGGGTTAAGGCTTGGGGGCTACTCAAGTACTTCTCCCCACCTCCAGAATTCTGGCTCAGTGGGAGAGGCTGCCTGGTGGTTCTTCCTTGGGCTCAGAGGCGGCAGGAGAAGCTGCCTGGCTTGCCCCCACCCATCTCCTTGTGTCTCAGGTGGCAGCTATCTGGGAGACATCTCAGGCGCAGGAGTACAAGATAGATCGAGAGGCGGGGAGCAGTGGGGCCAGGCCTCTGCCATCAATTATCTTGGGGGGGGCAGGGGTGGCTGGGAGTGAAAGAGATGGTTGGTCATAGGGAGAGGAAGAAATATGGAGATGCTGTTCCAGCGAGGGGAGTGGGAGGGAGAGGAGCTGTATGTGTCAGTCAGACTGTGCTAGCTGTGGCTGTTAGGGTGGCCCTTACTGCGTGTGGATTCAGATTGGGGGAAGGGATTACTGCATGTGTCAGTTTGGGGTGGTTGTATTTCTTGTCTGTCTACCTGGAGTGATGTGTGTGTGTAGCTATGGTGATGGGTGTGTGTCTGCCTGAGGTGGCTGTGCATGTGGTTATGTGTGTGTGGCTGTGGTGACTGTATATGTGTGTCTGTCTGTATGCCCATGTGTATCAGTCTGCGGAGGCTGTGTGTATACGTGTGTCTGCTTGCTTGTGGTGGCTGAATGTTTGTTGTTGTCAGTCTGTGGTGGCTATGTATGTGTGCCTGGGTTATATGTGTGCCTGGATTGTATGTGTACCTGGTTTGGCTATGTGTATTAATCTGAACGAGGCTGTGTATCAGTCTGTGGTAGTTGCATCTGTGTGACTGGTATTAGTTGTATGCCTGTGTTGGCTGTATGTGATTCTCTGGGTGTGTCACTTTTCCTGTGTGAGTGCCTATCATCCTGTGTCCATGTGTCAAGCTCCTTCTAAAGAGTGTGTGTCGGGTATATCCACAATGATAGAACACTATATTCCCCCTGTGGGGGTGCATGTGTGTGAGTTGTATATGAATAGTCCCTACTGGCTGAGCTTTGGGTAGGTAAAGAGGCCTGACAGCATGAGTGTCCCCTTTATTTGTACATACCCATGTGTATACACCATGTATCCACAGGGGACAGGAACAGCAGAGTCAAGCTGCTGGGCTAGAATCTCCACCGCCTGGTCCCCATCCCTGCAGCGCTGCGATCCTGGGTTATTAATGTGGCCACCGCCACCGATAGTCATACATATTTATCGCCCCCTCATTCCTCCTCCGGTCCATACCTTCTCCCAGCTCAGGTGAGGGGTGTGGGGGTGGGGGGTGCACACAAGAGTGATTGACTCAGACAGACGTGCTTGAGCTGGCAGCTAACACCCTGAAGGCGGGCCAGAGAGAGGCTGGGGGAAGGGGGTCCTAGGCCACACAGGAGGGGAAGGACCTCCCCAGGAAGTGGGCTGGGAGAGAGCAGCACTGGAGCCCCAGAGAGGGCAATGGAGGAGGGAGTGTGTGAAGCTACAGGGAAAGTGGAAGGGTGGGGCTTGAGGGAGGGGGCATTTGAACTCTGACACCTTATCTCCTCACCCCTCTGAGCCCAACCACTGCTTTTTCCAGGGACTTCCATCAGTCCCTGAAGCTAGCTGCTACAAACTCCAAATGCCTCTGAGCCACACCCCTGCCCCCAGCACACCCTAGCAGCATCCAATGTCCTGCACCCTGCCCCGGACCTGTGGAGGGCTGGCTCAGACCAGCAACTCCTCCAGGCAGGGGTTGGGACAGGAAGCAGGTATCGCTGGGTGGTGGTGGGGTGTCAGGTGTCCCCCCTCTAATCCCAGACAAATTGCTGTCTGTGCTTCTCTGATCCTGGCAAATCCCTGGGCTTTGGGCACCTGCACCTCCACCTGCCATAGGAGACAGCCAAGATAGAAGGGAAGAGTTGGGAGGGGCAGCCACAGTGACCTTGTGGGGGGAGCTTGGACAGGGAGGACCGAGAGTCTGCGAGGAAACGAGCCGAGAAATGGGAACATGGAATAAAATAAAATAAAATCCTCCCTCTGGCTTCCTTGCTCGCCTGCTCCCTCTCCCTCTCCCGCTCTCCCTCTTTCACTGTTTTTCCATCTCTCTCTCTCCGACTCTCCTCTCAGTCTCTCTCGCTCTCTCTTTTTTTGTTTGGTCTCTCAGTCTCTTCCTCACTGTTTCTAATTTTCCTTTTATGATTATATTTTTCTCCCTGTTTATGTCTCTAACTGTGGATTTTCCCCCTCTATCTTCAGGTTGTCTGTCTCTCTCTCTCCAGCTGTGGGTGGGGGTGGGAGTGAGGGGAAAGCAGGGTGACAAGAGAGCCCCTCTTTGTCCAGACCCATGATGCTGTCCCCCCCTTCTAGGACTAAGATGAGAGCAGGGTATTGCCCGAGAAGGGGGACCCCTCAGTCCAGAGCTGGTTTAATTAACTTAATTGAGCATGGTGACATTTGCGGAGGGGAGAAGCCAGCCGGGCTGTCGGCTTGGGGGGTGGGGTGCGGAGGTGTTTGGTGGCAGACAGGGATATGGGGGTTGGGGGTGCGCTTCACCAGGTGCCTCCAGGCCCTTGCAGGGTGGGAGCCGAGCCAGGAGCGCTTTGCCCCCAAGGCAGTGAGCCCACGCACTGGATGGGAGTTGAGGCTGCCTCTTGCTGAAAAAACTCCTCCTGGGGGGGGGCGGGTTGTGCTGTTTTGGAATGGGACTGCTGGGAATGGGGGGAGGATGAGACTGTTGACCCCCCAGCCGCATTGCAGGGTGCACCTCCCCAGGGCCTCCAGACTGGTCGGTTGCTTCTCTTCTGCTTCATGGGGCCGGCGGGGCTGCTTAGGGTTCGGCGGGAGGGGATGGCACCCTGTGGTTGGGCAGAACCGTGCTCTAGCCTGTGTTGGGGAGGAAGAGGGAAGACTGTCCTGAGCCCTTGCACCTAGAAATAGGCGGGGGCACTGCAGTCAGGGCGGGTGGAGTAACTGGGGTCTGGCTGGGAACCAGGGATGGAGATAGGAATGAAGACAGAAGTGAGGTGGACAGGACAGGCTGGGGTGAGGACTGGGACAGAAATGAAGGGGTACGGGGAGTGTGGACCTGGAAGGCACAGGTATTGGGTACAGAGATGAGGATGGAACAAGAGTAAGAACAGGGATGAAGCATGGGAACAGAGATGAAGAGATCAGAAATGGTGGACGGGCATTGGGCAGAGACGGATGCTGATGGGGTAGGGACCAGGGGGATGAAGAGAGGGGACAGAATGGGTTGGGAGCCAAACTGAGGATGGGGTCTGACAGGGATGGTGGGTGAGGGCTGGGCTTCAGGGATGGGCAGGGATGAGAAAGGGATGGGGACTGTGGGGTGGAAATGGGGACTGGTTGTGGGTGGGAAAGAAATGGGGGGGGGATGGTTATTGGGCAGAAACAGGGATGCTGAGGGATGCAGAAACCCAGGGAAATGTGAATGGGGACTGGAATGGGAAATCCGGGATAAGTAGGGAGTGGATGAAAGGGACGGAGACAAGAGCTGAGGACAGGTATGGGAGACAAGTCAGAGGAAAAGGCAGAAGGACAGGATTAGGCTATGGGGGGCGGGGAGCAGGCAGGTAGAGGTGCAGATACCTCCCTCCAGACTATATTACAGTGTGAGGGGGCGGCGACCGCTGGTGGGGCCGGCTCTGCCCTTGGGCCGGGTACCCCCTCCCCCTCAGCCCCGCCTGCTCTCGGCCTGCAGCGCAAGGCTCACCGTTATCTGAATTTTTATTTTATTTTATTTTATTTTATTTCCCTGCTTCCTAGAGCCGGCGCGGTCCCCCCGGGAACGGCGCCCCCCGCCCCCCGCCCCGCGCCTCACTTTATTATTGCAATAAATGTGCCTATAAAGGCTCAGGCTCTGGGGCGCGGTGTGGGGGGGGGGTGTGGAAGCCGTGGAGCGGGGATGTAATTTCCCGAAGCCGGAGCCGGAGGGGGAGTGGGCGGGGTGGAGATGGAGGAGGGGTAGGCGAGGGAGAGGGGGAGACTCGCCAATTTCCAGCACTCAAGGCAGAGCTCCCTACTCTCCATCCCTGCCCCGCAGCTCGCTCCCACCCCACGCCCGGGACTCCCCACTCGCCCCAAACGCTTGAGCCCTGGGACCCCTCCCACATGACCCTGCCCTCTGTTATCTGTACCCCCCAGACCCCAACATGGCGAGTTGCAGGGCTCTGTCCAAAGTTCCCCATCTCCTTGCCAATGACTTCATCTTTGACCCCTGAGATGCCCTCTCCACTAATATGCTCTCTTCCAATATTATCTCCCCCCTTCCCCATGATCCAGTCTCTGACCCTAGTGATCCTTCTTTACCTTGTTTGTCCCTCAATGACCTCACATCTCCTCCACTCACCCAGTCCTGGATCTCCAGCTCCTCCACCACTTCCACCCAGAGACCGACAATCTGAATTTTTGCAGCAGGTACCCCTCCCATACTCACAGGCTTCCACCAAGGGTACTATCACAGTGGCCCCCACCCCCACCCCTAGCCCAGCTGCAGCCATGATTACCCCCAAATCCCTACCAACAGCTATGGGCCCTAACCCAGGCTACACGTGCCTAAGTGGCTCAGCTAGAGATTAGCTGGGGGGCTAGATGGGGTTATGGGAGGCGGGAGGGGTAGACTAGACGTGTGGCTGGGGCCAGCTGGCTCAGAGACTAGCTTGGGCTTAATCCTTCCCCCAGGCAGGATAGAGCAGGAAGGTCCCACAGGGCCCCACCCCTGCCCTCCCCCAGCTAATTAGTAATTAGTGATTAGTGATTAGTAACTATTGATCGCCTGCTGCTTCTCCCGGTAGGCAGACACTTTGGCAAGGAGTGGGGAAGACACGGAGAAGAGATGGAGAGAAGGAGTCAGAGACCAGACCATATTAGAAAGATCCTGAAGAAGGCCTGGCCCAGAAAGCAGGGCCTCAGGGTCAACGGAAGCCAGGAGTCCCGGGTCCTGAGAGGAGACCAGGATCCTGGAGCAAAGAGGAAGGAAAAAGAGGTCCTGGAGGAAGGGCAAGTGAACAGGGTAGGAGAATGCAGGGTTGTTAGCATGGACAGTTAGGGTTTCCCAAAGAGCTGTCCTGTAAACTGTTCCCCTCCAACCTCTTACCTAGTGTCAACCCACTGCCAACCATGGCACTGAGACAGCCCTGACCCCCCCCCCCCCCACACACACACAAGCCACACTCAGATACAGGAACACATCCTGAGGCTTACAGCCCAATACCCACACTCAAATGCACTCAAAACCACAAACACACAGATACACACTCACAAACCCCGGAGACTTGTACAGAAAACACATGGGCCGCAGCACACAGGTGCACTGGAGATCCACTTTGGGATGCACATGTGTGCACAAGCCATATTCACAAGTGCACACAGTACACACAGGTACTCAGACACACATTTTTACACACACTCCACATGCACAGTTATAAATATTCTCACACCCATGGTCTGTACACACAGGTAAACCCTCTCTCTCACACACACATATAAGATGGTCTAAATGGCAGATACACACTTCCTCACTGACTCCAATACAGAGACCCACAGCTGCAGCTCTCACACACACTCAGCCAGATCCCCATCGCTCACGTCCTCATGCTTACTCTCCCCCAAGTCTTCACCAGATGTTTCATTCCCCTTCAGGGGGCAAAGGAAATTAAACCAGATCTGTCCACAGGGGAATGTATGTGATGGGGAGAGTGGAGAAGAGAGTGGGAGGAAGTAGAAAGGAGGGACAGGGGTACCATCCCTCCTTCCTCTCCCCCAGGCCTTCACAAATATCCAGTTGTGGGGTACAGAACGCCCTGCAGTCTGCTAAGGGCAGAGCTGAGCAGCAAGTCCAAAAGAAGTTCCAGCTAGTGCAAGCAGTTTCTGTGGAGAGGGCTCCTCTGCCCACCTTCCAGCCCCTCAAGGTCACCAGGCTGGTTTGGAAACATCAGGAAGCTCAACTGCCAGCTTCACTGGGCAGCCCCTGCCCTGCTGGAGCAGCTGAGTGTGATTTGGCTGAGCAGGTGTGTGTAGGGGTGGTCCAAGTGCTGGGGGCAGAACTATACCCCTTCCAGACTCTTGAGGGGCTGGGGGTTGGGTGCAGGGAGTAGGGGTTTAGGAAGCCACCTGCTTGCCCCCAGACTAGCTAGATTACAGTTGGGGTGCAGGAAACAGAAGTCATGGGCAGGGAAGCTGATTGAAGGAGATTGGGGACCAGGGCCTAGGTCTCCACTGTGGGACACACAGCGGGGCACAGATGGCTGTGCTGTGAAGCAGGCACTTGCATTCACCCCTTCAGAGCAAGCACCACACACCATACCAGAGCACACATGCACCCAGGTTCCCAGCACTAGACACCCAAGGCTGGCTGCCCCACAAACTCTACACCAGCACATATAAGCACACCGTGTACACGAGTTGAAGCCTTCAAGTCAGGAGGGAGATAGATCAAGTCCCGGCTCCTTTAGCCTCGGAGTCCTGGCCCAGGAGCCTCGGAAAGAGTCAGCCTACAGAGGTGGGGCCATGGAGGGGACAGGGGGAGAGACTCCCCTTCCAGACAGCCCCTACCCCCTATCAGCCGGCGCCAGTGAGGGGTGTGTCTGTGAGGTTGTGCAGGGGAGATGGTGTCTCCGCGGGAAATGTGATGGGAGATTGTAGCCAAGTTCGGCCGCATCTGTATGCGTCCGTGTGTGCGCGCGTGTGTTCGGGCCGTGTATGTTCGGAACACAGTGCCCACCTGGCATGGTGACAAGTGCAGAGAAGAGAAATGCGAAGGCGCGAGTGGAGGAGTGGAAGGACAGACAGAGAAGGTGGCGAGCGAGATTGGCGCGGCAAGGCGGCAAGGCTCACACCCTGCTGGCTTGTCTGTCTCGCACTCCCGCTCCGTCTGGCGCACTCTGGGGTCGTGCTTCGTCCCCTCCCCCGCCGCGCCCGATGCTGGATCCGAGTCGGGCCTCCACCCCTGCCCTTGCCCCTGACAGCCAACTTGCGCTGGGAGAGCGTCCGTCCTGAATGGGGAGTCTGTCTATCGGCATCCCCCACGCCGCACAAAGTTGGGATGCTCAGGGCTGGGGGTGGGGCGGGCTCAAGGAACCCCTCGCACTCTGGGACCTTTGCGTTCCGGACCCCGTGCTCGCGTTGGAGCCCTGCTGCCCTTACCTTCTTCAGGAGCCACGGGCCAAAGAGCAAGAGAATCCATTCCGGGAGCAGCCGCATCTTCCCAAGCGGCGAGCGGGTCCCGGGGCGGGCCGGAGCCGGGCCGAGGGCAAGGGGCTCCGGGCTGGGGCGCTGGGGGGTGGCTGCCTGAGCCGAGGAGCGGCGGCGCGGCCGGCGGACTGAGCGCTGCGAGCGAGCGCGGCGCTGGGGGCGGGGCGCGGGCGGGGGAGAAAGTTGGGTCTGACTCGGGTGGCGGGCGGGGGCGGGGCTCCGCTGCGCTCCAATCCGGGCCGCGCCCCGCGCGCCCCCTCCCGCCGGGCTGGGGGCACCGAAGGTGACTTTCACCCCGACACGCCCCAGACACGCCCCCGGCCCAGGTGCGAAGCGTGGAGAACAGCGGGCCCAGGGACCATGAACACGTGAGGATGGGTCTGTGCACCGACTTGGAACAGGGCAGGGCATGGGGCTCGAGCTCCCGAACAGTGTCCCCAAAGGGTCCAGCACGACCAGGGTCCCTCGATGCTCCGGGCCAAGGTGGGTCCCGGGGCAAGATCAGGGCCAGGGCCGAGGTGAAGGCGGGCGGGGCCTCGGGCGGCTGCCACCGCGTAGTGCTGACGGGGATGGATGGGCGCCCCGCGGCTCATTCGGCCGGGAGATGAGAATCATTGATCACGGACGGAAACCCCATCACGTCTGTCAATAGGGCTGACAAACGGCGCCCGCCGCCAGTCCCCCTGGCCCCAGGGCACCTCCCCGATCTCAGGACTCCTCTGCTAGACCAGCCTTTCACCTTTGCCCCTCGATCGCCACCGCTGACCCCCACTCCCAGCCCGTCTCAGAGCGTCCCTGCGTGGGGGTTGGGCAGGAAGTCCCCCTCTGCGCCGCCTTGCCTGGCCTATCGGTGTAATCTCTGCCCCTTTCCTCTCACTGTCCCATCTTTCACCATCAGCTCCTCTCGATCCTTGTCCCCTTCCTCCTCTGTCTCTGTCCTTGTCTCTATCCTCAGCCCTGTCTCTGTCCCTATCTTCTTGGCTATTTCTTCACTGGTTCCCTCCTCCTGCTAGTACCCCCCCCCCCCCGCGCGCCAGGGAGTCTTCAGCTGTCAGCTGTTGCTATGCACTGAGACTGTGGCTGAGGTTGTTGTATGACCGACACCTAGACAGCAAGAGATAGGGGACAAGCTGAGAGATAGGAACAAACAGAGAGATAGGGGCAAGGAGAGAGATGGAGACAAGCAAAAAGATAGAGAAACAGACGCATACCCTGAGACACCAACACATACACCCAGGCGTGCACACATAAGCATTCACAGAGGCAGGCCATACCATAGAGGTGAGTACCTAGGCAGAGTGAAACACATTCATACAGAGGCCAGAACACATTAGAGGCACGCCAACACAGATGGACACACTTTGTTTAAACACACACAGGAGCACACACAGAGACAGACAAATGCATAGTTGCACCAAGAGACAAGTACACCCAACCAGGTATTCAGAGCCTACCCTGCTTCCTTGCCTTGACAGAGAGGCAAACATCCAGAGATGGACACGCTCAAAGGTGTACATTGGCACTGGCAGTCCAAAAGACAAGTCCAGGCACTTACAAACAGATAGATATAAGGATGTGACAGACACACACAAAAAAGATCAGAGATGCTGAGAAGATAAGGCAGACAAACAGACGTTAGCCAGGAGGCAGGAACCTGGGTGCAAGTGGGACAGAGAGGAGAGAGGTGGGAAGGGGCAGGAGTGGCCAGGCCTGAGGCTTCAAGGCTCCAACCAGAATCTTGAGCCCAGGTCCCAAGCCCATGGGTACTGCAACAGTAGGTGGGGGCAGTGGCTACACCCAGGCCTCGGGTGCCCAGGACAGATGCCCGAGAGTCTTGATCTCCTGGACTCCTGACCCTATCTCTTCTCCTTTTGCCACAATCTCAGGTTACCCCCTTCTCTCTCCAGCTACACAAACACACACACACCACTCCCCCTTCCCCTCTCTGGGTCTTTGCCTCTGTCCCTGTATCTTTCCACATCTGTATCTCTTGTCTCTCATTCTGTCTATATTGCCTCTGCCCCTGGTTCTGCCCGTCTCTTCTTCACCTCTGTCACAGGCCCCCTCTGCTATCCTTGCCAGGTGGGGAGTTTTCAGGACTGCCTCCCGGTAGACTCTCGGCTGTTCCTGGAGGGCAGAGAGAGGATGCTGACTGGAGGGGTGTGTATTCCAAGCCGCAGCTGGGGGCCCCTCTCGCTTTGCCCAGGATCTTGAGGCGACAGGCAGAGAATCAGTGGCTCCCCGGGGGCGCCAGATGCACGGCTGGCAGAGGGAGAGAGTGGGGGGTGGGGCTGATGGTGGTGTGGTGGGGGAGCGGGCAGGCGCTGGGGTGGAGGGGAGAAGAGAAGCTGGCTGGTGGAGGGTGGAGGGGGTGTGGCAGAATAGCCCGAGGGAAGAAAGTGAGAGGCTAGGCTGGGGTCCGCCCGCAGGTGCATAATTAGTGTGTTGGGGAGGGGGCTGTGCTGGGCTTCAGGATGAGCGGCGCTGCAGGAGTACATACGCCACCTGGTGGACAGATGAGTGCACAAACCTCCCTCTCAACGATCAAGGACGCCTCCTTAGCTCAGCAGGGTCTCTGTGCCCCGGGGCCCTTTGGAGAGACTCAAAGCAGTGGAGGACCTCAGAACTGGCTTGGAGGCAGAGGTTGGAGATAAATCTCAGGGCTAAGAGGCGAGGGGAGGGCTCTTGTTTCTAGAGGTGCCTGAACTAGGGAGGGAGGGGGAATGAAAAGCAGTGCTCCCTCTTGGGGACTTGGGTGAGGGTTCTTTGCAACCATCCTCTCCAAGCTCATATTTTCTGTCGAGGGAGAGTGGGGCTCATTGTAAAGCTGTGTGACCTGTAAGAAGTTCCCTTCTCTGGCCAGGGGCTGAAGTAGACCTGGGATCCTATGATTGTGGTTGTCCTTTCCTGTCCAGCCATGGGATGTCTAAAATGATTGGTGAGTTAGGTCTATTGGTAACCCATAGGGCCTGGCAAACTGGTTTTCCCTGCTCTTTCACTCCAGGGCCCCTCTTCTCCTGAATCCAGGGTTCTACTCTTGGCATCTGATTCATTAATCTCCATGAAATGTGAGATGTTAGTGCTGTAAGAGCAACATCAGAGAGCTGTATGGGACCACCTTGAAGGATTAGGAATCCCTTCCCAAACCTACTGTGTTCACCTCTCATGGTGGGAAATCTCACTGCGGGAGATCATTTGGGTAGGGGCGGTGGTGGTGTTCCAATAAAAGTGACAATGCAGAGAAACAGATCTTGGAGTTAGTATCCTAGAGCCTGAGGGAAATAAGATCCAGAGAGGTGAAGTCACCTGCTCAAGGTCACACTCCCCAGGAGAAGCAGATATTTCTTGTCTAGTCCAGTGCCACCCCCTTCTCCTGCCACCCGGAGACGGAGAGGGAGGGAGCTCCGGGGAGAAGGGCACTCTAGACAAGACTCTCAAGCCTGCCTCCAGCACGGAGCAGGGCTCCCTCTGGTGGCTGAAGCAAGCAAGCACAGCCCAACTCCCAGAGTCTCACACTCATAGGTACACACAAGTGGCATTTTTCTTTTCTTTCTTTTTTTTCTTTTTTTACAATTTTATTTATAACAATATCTGTTATTTAGTTGTAAAGGAATTCAGCAAAAATTATTAAAACGTTCATGTCCCCAAAACGGGGGCTGCCCTCTTGCCCTTCCTTGGTGCCCCACCTCCTCCCCACGGGAAGGGAGGTTGGGGGCCGTTTACAAAGAAAGTCTCCAGCCCTGGGAGCCACGTGGGGGCACTGGAGAGGGGTGCCTGTCTGGGAGGGATACTGAGCGTGGCTATCTCAAAGGTGCCCCTAGAATGGGGGCTGGGGCATGGGATGGATGCCCCAAGAACCAAAAACTCCATCCTTCCCTTCCTACCTCAGCTAAAGCCAAATCTTCCAGACAAGGGCAGCTAAGGGCTCTCCTCCCCAGAATTAGCCCTCAGGGAGCTGGGAGGGATAGGGGGGACTACAGGGGAGAGCCCTGACAAAGTGTCTTGTACAGGAAGGGAAGGTAGCACCACCAGCTCTCCCAGTGGGGGTGCATTTTGGTGGGAAGGTGGGAGATGGGGCCCCCTCATACCTGTAAGCCAAAGGAGCCCCCAGAGCCCTCCACGCCCCCCTTCCTGAAGGCAGCAGGGGGTGGGGCGCTGAAGGGGCAGGAAGGAGAAGAATGAAAAGAGATAATACTGTGCTCGCTTGTTCACTCACATATAAAAAGTAATTCCTTCATTTTTACATTTATACATCCCAGCAGGGCCGGGGAGGGCTGGCTGGGCAGGAGAGGGGCTCACTGAAGGACTTCTCTGGCAGGGGCAGGAGGCTCTCTGGGGGAAGTCCGATGGGGCAGGGGCCTATGCCAAAGGGTCCCCTATCTCATCCTCAGGGCCCCGGCCCAGGAGTTCTCTCTTCTCATCCGTGCTGGCCAGGGAGTGGCGGCTGCCGTGACCACCCATGTAGAGTGTGGCGTACACAGGGTTGGTGAAGTTGGTAGGCTGTAAAGTGACAGAGGGTTCAGGTGGGACTCAGAGGCTGGGCTCCACGGCCTTGGAACCCCACCTCCCACCTCAGTTCCATCATCCAACCCAACCCCCTTGGTCATCCCATCCACAGCCTCTTATCCCTGCCCTGGAAGGTGACCCCTCTGTCCTCCCAGCCCACCTTGTCAGGGTCCAGGGCAAAGTCAGCATCCAGGAGGCCTCCTACATCATCAGGCTCCCCTCCTTCGTACATCTTATAGGTGGGGTTCCCAATCTCCACATTCATGGCCCCGTTGGTCATGCGCTGGTGCTGGAAGCCCTTAGCTCTGGGGAGAGGCAGGAGTATGGGCAGGGATTTTAGGGGGGCAGGCTATGGTGGTAATGGCTAGAGCTCTCCAGGCTCCCTACAACTCACCCCCGAACTCGCCGCTTGTACCAGAACACCACTCCAACTACCAGCAGCAGCAGCAGCAACAGCAGCGGGATGAGGATGGAGGCCATGTCTGGAGGGAGGAGGTGGGAAACAGTCCAAAGGCATAGGAAGCACAGTCCCCCCAGTTCCAGGTCCCAGCAGCCCTGCCTCCCCACCCCGACACCTACGTCCAGGTTGCTGTTGACTGACCACTTGCTCTTCACACCGGGGTCCTGCCATGTGGGGCGGGCACCTGCAGACAGGAGGGCAGAGCTGAGCAGGCACAAATTCCAGAGCCATGGGCACCAGGGAAACAGAGAGGCTAGAGGATCCTGATGGTCCCACTGAGATTTGGGAAGGGGATGATCTAGGCCTCGGTGAGGCTTGGGTCCAACTCACTGGCACTCAGGCATCATTTTGCTGTTCATGGTGCAGGAACCGCCATTGCTGCAGTGGCCGGCACACGTCAGACAGCTGGGGGCCACCCGGCCATCAGAGCAGCTGCAGGAAGAAGTGAGACGCTGGGGCAGGGCTGGGAGAGGGGTGTCTGAGGTGCTGAGGAAAGGGCGGGCAGGGCGGGGAGGAGCAGGTGGGAAGCATAAAGCCGGGACAGGGCAGGGTCTAGCCAGGGTGACCGTAGGGCAGGGCCCCTCACTTGCAGGTGACGTCCCCACTCTGCTTGTTGACCATGCAGGCTCCGTCCAGACAGCGGCTGCACTTATTCACATTGCACCGGGGCCCCTCAAAGTAGGCGGTACAGCGGCACTGCTGGGAGCCGTCAGCCGCCATTTGGCACGTGCCCAAGTTCTCACAGTAGCCAGAGCAATGCCCTGTGGTTTAGGAAGTAGAGAGATTTCTGAAGCCCACCCTCAAGAGGGTCTTCCATAGGTTATGTGTGTGTGGAGGGAAGAGCTGGACACCTGAGGGGAGCCCCAGGTCTTTTGGGTGATCCCCACCTCACAGGCTCCAGGGTACAAGGATATCCTCAAGCATCCTGACAGGGCACTGCTTTTGCTTGAATATTCCTGATGCCAGAGGGCTCACCTTCTCAGAGGAAGTGCCAATACCTCCACCAGGGAGCACCAGCAACTTGGGCCTGGCTGTTAATGGCCTCCCTCCCTAGCACTGACCCCCGTGGCTACCATCCCCGGCTCCCCTTCCCCTCGCCCTGGCCCAGGGATGGGTGACTCACGGTACTGGCAGCGATCACCCAGGAAGCCCGGCAGGCATCGGCACTGGGGCTGGTTGCCCTGGTTGACGGTGCAGGTGCCGTTGTTGGCACAGTAGCCTGCACACACCTGCTGGGTGCACTTTGGGCCTGTGAAGCCTGTGGGGCAGCGGCACGTGGGCATGCCTGGGGGGAGAGGACGCGTGAGGGGGGTCGCGGCCCACGGAACCACCCAGCCCTAGCAGAGCAACGGGGCTTCCAGGTCCGGGGTGAGGCAGACAGCAAAGGGATGGGACACCGGGCTGCAAACAGGAGGTGCGAGGCGAGGCAGGGTGAAGCAGGGTAGGCCAGGGGCTGGGAATTTGCCCGAGGCAGGGCCAGTGGGTTGGGGGGCTGGGCGCAGTCCTATCAGGAGAACCCAAGGGCATACCAGAGGGGGAGGCAGCGCAGGTGCCCCCGTTTTGACAGTGCTCCCAGCACTGGTCCAGCTCACACTTGTCACCCGTGTAGCGGGGTTGGCAGCGGCACTTGGGCTGCCTCCGTGCATTGAGGAAGCAGCTGCCACCGTTGAAGCACTGCAGGTTACAGGTCCCGGGCCGAGGAGCTGCAGGAAGGACCATGGGGCAGAGCCAGGGGGAGGATTCAGAGGCCGCAGGGAGGGGGTCCTGGGGCATGGGGTGCGGGCAGGGGAGGGGTGTGAGCCTACCATCCGGTGGGGGTGTAGGTGAGGGCACAGCCACACAGGTGCCATTGTCCAGGCGCTTCCCGTTGGGGCAGGTGCAGACGGGCCCACTGGGGCTCAGCAGGCAGAGCCACTCACACTTCTTGCGGTCACAAGGGTTGGTCACTGCAGGTATCGGCCAGGGTGGAAGGAGGCTGAGCCCTCTGGACCCAGAACCCTCCCCTGCCCACCAGGAACGGGGGCCACAGCTTGGAGACTCAATGCCCTAGGCCTACCCTGCCCCAGCCTGGGCTCTCCCCCCGCCCACCTTCAGGCTGCTTGTGCTGGTGGTACAGGACCACGTCGGAAGCATGGTTCAGGCCCCCTGTCAGATTGATCAAGGGGCTGTGTCCAAATTTATGGATCTTGAAGACACGATTATTGATGTAGGTGACACCATAGATGTAATCCTCAAAGACGTCGATGCTGAAGGGGTGACTCAGGCCTGGGGGAGGACATGGAAGAGGCTCAGGCCCTGGTTGCAGTCTGCAGGACGCTGGTCTCCATGACCCCAGGCTCCTCAAATCCAACATATCCGAAACCAAACACCCCCCAGCCTCTTCTTCCTCCTGTGGCGACTACTGGCCAAGGTCCCATCATGCCTAGACTTCTGGGGTCAGAACTGGCTTCTGTTGCCTCCCTCAGCTCCCTATTCGTTGGTGCAACAAATGGACGAACAAGTGGGCCAGAGGGTCAGAGGGGGCAGGCGCAGGCCTGCAGGGCGGTGCAGGGGCAGTCCAGCTGGGGGCCAGGCCGGGGAGGGGAGGATGGCAGGCACTGGGGGAGGCCTGGGGCTCAGTGGAGAGGATGAGGTCTGAGGTCAGGGCCGAGGCTGCTGCCAGATGCTGACCTCGCTTGCTGTCAGCAGCCACGATGGGGTCAGTGCCATTGAGCCGGATGCTGCCGATGACTGAGAGCTTGGCATCCGCCCAGTACAGCCGTTCATTGTGATAATCCACGGCCAGGCCTGGGGGAGACGAGCAGGTGAGGCCCGGCCTCTCCCACCTCAGGCTGGGGGTGTAGAACTGTCTCCACGTTGAGATGGCTCCACCCCATTCCCATAACCAATCGCCTCTTTTGGAAAAGCTTTCATAACCCATCTGCTCCATTCCCGTCTAAGCTTGGTCCCCTCCCTAGCTTTCGTGTGACTTCAGTGGACCTGTCCCTTCCACACCCTGTCCCTGCTGCCACAGACCTGTGGGCCACTGGATGTTGTCCTGTACCAGCGTCTCCCGCAGGGTCCCATCCATCGCTGCCGTTTCAATCTTGGGGTGGTTCCCCCAATCTGACCAGTACATGGTGCTGGGAAGGGAGAAGGGGTGAGGTGGGTCGGACCTGAGGCTGCCAGAGGAGGCTGACGAGACAGGCACCAGGTTCTTGGCCTGGGCACAGGGACTTCCAGGTCTGAGAAGGAGGGCATTCTATCTGCCTCCTCCAGAGACATTCAGGGGGGACAGCTTCCTTACCAGGTCAAGACTTACTCTAAAACCACAATGTGCTGATCCAGAGTCAGCTATGTGGGCAGAGGAGCAGCCCCGACCTTGGCTGCCCAGGACAGCCAGCCAAGTGGGAGCCAGGCCCCTATCTGAGCAGCCCGAAGGGAGTCCGGGCAAAGGCAGCCGGGAGCAGGAAGACAACCTCAGGCTGCCCCGGAGGGAAAGGACACACCTGGGGTGCCGGGCCCCCACCCCGTCCCAGCACAGATGCCTGTCCCAGAGCCCTGCCCACCCCCGCAGCGGGTCCACCACGATGGCGTGGGGCTCGTCAATCATGCCGGAGATGAGCGTCTTGCGGTTCTCGCCCTTCATTTGCGCCACCTCAATCACGTCTCTGCCCGAGTCGGTCCAGTACACGTTCCCGGCCACCCAATCGATGGCGATGCCCCTTGGCATCTTGAGCCCGGAAATCTGAATGGGGGGTCACAGTGTCAGGGGCTACCACCTTCCTTTTGTCTTCCTGCCCATTATCCACCCCCAACTCTGCCAGTCTGTCTCTGCTAAAAACACACCCCAGACAGCTAACCCCTGGCTTTGAAAAGACCCAGCGCTTACCTCATGGGCCACCTTAGCACTTTTCTGGATCAGACATCACTGCCCTGCTTTACCGAGGACAAAGTGAGGCCCCAAGAGGACAAATCGGCTGGGCAAGATTGACACCGTGGGTGGCGGTGACGGTCAGGAACTGGACGTGGCTCTGTGCCCACAGTCCTGCTGCACTGGGCGCCCACCTGTGGTCTGTGCCTCCGATGTGACCCTGAGCCCTTGCCCTCCAGTCTCACCCTCTGCCCCTCCTCTGTCCTTTTCAAACTTTGCTCAGAACCAGCTGCTCTTGGGAGCTCTCCGCGAGCCATGTAGACCCCACCCCAGGCTGGGAGCTCACATTAAGGTGGGTGACACCTCGGTCAATCTCTCGCCGGTGGCGATTGGAAGTAGTGGGAGGCGCAGCGGGGGGCAGGCTCCGGTAGGAGATGGTGCCTGTGTGCCAGTTGGTCCAATAGACGCGGCCAGCCTTGACGTGGACATCCATGGCGTCGATGCGGACACTCTCATCACCCTGGAAGGCCTGCTCGTAAGCCGAATGGGGGTGACTGGGGAACAGGCTGCGGATCTCATTGTCATCAGCGATGTACAGGACCTGATACTCAGAGCCTGAAGGGGCAAGAGGCAGATGCTGGGTGTGAGGAAAGGAAGGAGCAGGAGGCCAGGGGTGGGGCCAGGGCCTGGTGCTGGGAGGAGTGTGCCCCACCCAGCCCAGCCCAGCCCCTTTCACACTAACAATGTCTTCTCTCCTAATCAGTCTTCCCCTCAAGCCTCTGTCCGTTCCGCCACCCCAGTGCCAGCCTCCATCTCTCCTCCCGAGCTGCCATTCCAAAAAGCTGTCCCTGCTCCTCCAGCCCCAGGGACTTCTGCCTCCTCATGGCCTCTGGCTGGCATCACCAGGCTCTCTGTACACACGGTCTGACACGTGTTCACAGGTGCACATGCGTGTGGGTTTATGTGCACAGACATGGAGGGGTGTAGGTATGCATGTGCGTGGGAGTGCAGCTGGGTGTGTGGGGTGGGGTCATGTGTATGTGCAGGCCCTCGAGTGTGCATGGGCGTGTTTCTGCACAGGCACGAGGAAGCTGCACGTGTGTGTCTAAGCATACAGGCAAGAACTTACATGTTCAAAACAAAAGTTAACTATGTGAGGTGATGATGTGCTAATTAACTCGATGGGGGGAATCCTTTAACAAGTCATATGTGTATCAAATCATCACCTTGTACACATTAAATATCTGACAAATGTGTCAATTATGTCTCAATGAAGCTGAAAGAAGAAAAGCACAAAGGGACTATCCAGATAGCATACACGTGACTGGAGTGTGGCAGTGTGTCTGTGTGCCCCTGGGAGTGTGGGTGAGAGGTGAGGGTGGGACACGCGTGTGCTACGCCCACCGGACCTGACGGCCGCCCAGGACCTGTGCCCCCGCGTGGCCACCAGCACAGTGCACAGGAAGGCGCACCTGCGGGTCTGGGTCCACACCCCGGCAGGGTGCAAGGAAGAAAACACCCAATTCTAGGCGCCCCCTTTCACATCCTGGCATCGCACAGCCCACCCTCTCTCCTTGTCCCTTCCCGCTCAGGCTCCGGCACCTTCCGCCTTGCAGGTGCTGTGCGTCTTCATGAAGTTCCGAGCGCAGCTGCAGAGGTGGCTGCCCTTGGTGTTGTTGCAGAGCTGCGAGCAGGCACCGAAGCGCAGGCACTCGTTGATGTCTGGGGTGCATGGGAGGGTCATGGAGACACCCACGTGGCTGGGGTTTCCGCCTGTGCCCTCCCACCGCGCCCCAGCCCGCCTTCCTACCCTGGCATCCAGGCTGGCCTGGCACTGTGTGGAAGCCGGAGCGGCAGGCACAGTAGGCAGCTTTCTCGGTGCGCACGCAGCGCGCCTCATCCCCACAGATGCTGGCGTTGGTGGCACAGCTGGTCAGCTTGGGGTCTGTGGGGGAGAGAGTGGATCCTCTCCACTGAGCCGCCCTCAGCTGGGCTTTGGTTCTGGGGCCCAGCTGCCCCCACGCCTTACCGATGCTGCAGTCCTCCTCGTCAGACCCATCCCCGCAGTCGTCGAACATGTTGCAACGCAGTGAGGAGGACAGGCAGCGCTGGTTCCGGCACAGAAACTCCTTCTTGTCTTTGCAGTGGGGGGTCTGAGCCGTGGGGGGCTCTGGGGAGGGTGGGGGCTTCAGGTCCTGGGCATTCACCACCCTGCCTCCTCCTCCCAGAGGGGCCCCCAGTCAGTAGTGGGTAAAAGTGGGACCCAAGCCTGGCTGTTTGCCAAGCTTGCAGGGGAAACTGTTTAGACACTCAGTCTGCACCTCCAGACCTGGGGCACTAGGAAGCTGCCAGCACCTTCCCCAGGGGCTTCTCAACCCCCAGGAAGGGCCCCAAGGCTCCCAGAAATGGAACCGCCCCTTCCTGGGGGAGTCCATTCCCCAGACACAGCTCCCACTTGGCTCACCCCTACACCCCAACACACCCCACTCTAGGCGCCCTAGCTCCTCCCCACCGGCCCCCTCACCACAGTCCTCCTCATCAGTGCCGTCCCCGCAGTTGTCGGTGCCGTCGCATTGGCGCCCGATCCACAGGCAGACCCGGTCATTCTTGCAGCGGAAGGGCCGGTTGGGAGGGCACACAAACCGGGCTGTGGGAGACAGCCAGAGTCAGCCCGGGGCACACTGGGGCCGAGCGGAGGGCTGCTCCTGCCCCGGAGCCTCACCGCACTCCTCGGGGTCCTCGTCCGAGTTGTCCCCACAGTCGTCCTCGCCGTCGCATGTCCAGGCCAGCGGCTTGCACAGGGTGTTGTTGCACTGGAACTCGTCCAGGGGGCATGTCCGCACTGAATGACCGAAGGAGCAGAGTGGACATCAGCCCGAGCCCCGGCAGCTGGGGCAGGACCTTGCCCAGACCCCTTCCTGCACAGCGGGGCCCAGAGGAGTCACCAGGCAGTGGTGCAGCCAGGTGGGACCCAGGTGTACTTTCCTAACAGCTGGGGCAGAACTGCCTCCTCTAGTATTTAAAGGAGAAAAGGCTTTTTGGGAAGAGTGTCCAGAGAGCCCTGTTTC
Organism: Molossus molossus; assembly: GCF_014108415.1. Taxonomy (NCBI): domain Eukaryota; kingdom Metazoa; phylum Chordata; class Mammalia; order Chiroptera; family Molossidae; genus Molossus; species Molossus molossus. Next base: position 73,930,455 of record NW_023425345.1, read on the forward strand.
TCTGGTGGCTTGGCGGGACCGGGTCTGCTGTGTGGTGCCGCGGCAGGCGCAGAGGAGACGGGCTGGGAGCCGGGAGACGAGGTTCCAGTCCCTGTCCTCAGCCAGGATGCTTGCCCTCACTCTTGGGGTCTCTGTTCCAAACCTCAGCCAACTCTCATCTCGGCCTCACACCGCCCCCTCGAGGCTGCTGAGCCCAGGAGGTCAATCAGGGGCAGGCAGCTCCTCACTTCCGGGGAAAGGACGGTGAGCAGGGACTCTGTTTCTCAGGGCACTGCCTGCTTCTAGGCACTTACGGGGCAAGGCCCAGAGGGGCACAGCCCACCGGTTTCTGTGGGATTTCAGCCCCACTGGCTCGCTGACTACAGCTGTTGGGTGGGGATGGGGCGGAGCGGAGCTGCAGGGGCTCACCGCCGGTGCCGCAGGCTTCCTCGTCACTGCCGTCCATGCAGTCAGCGTCCGCGTCGCAGCGCCAGCGCAGGGGGATGCAGTGGCCGCTCTTGCACTGGAACTGGTCCATGTCACAGCGGGGCGTGCAGTCTTTCTGTGGGCAGGGAGGGGCATCCTGGTCAGATCGGATACCCCTGTGGCCCCGCTGACTTTCCCTCCTGTTCCTTGCCCACCTCGTCCGAGCCGTCTGCACAGTCATGGTCCCCATCGCATTTCCAGCGCCCAGCGATGCAGCGGCCGTTGGCACAGGAAAACTCGCTCTCAGAGCAGGGCCGAGGGGCTGGAAGGACGAGAGGCCCCAGGGAGGTGGGCGTAGGCACTCAGCTCTTGGCAGAGTAATGCCACCCATCCTGGTGCTCCTGAGGGCCAGAGCTGACTGGCATAATGACGAAAATGCTCAACCAATCCTGTGCGGTCAACTGGCTGCCCTGGTGGGACCAGCTGGGCACAGAGGGTGCTCACTTCCCCGGGGCAGACACACAGAGCAGGGTTCCTGGCCCTGCCCTCGGGACACACTGTGAGGAAGGGAGAGGACGGACAGGACAAGCACCAGGGTTTAGGGAGCGGCCAGTAAAGGGCGAGGGGCTGAGGCACACACGGGACGCACGGGCTCCAGGCAGAGGCAGGGTGTGGTGGGGGCACGGCACGTCAGACACCTACCTCTGCGACCCCGAGAGGACAGTGTGGAAATGGAGAGAAACATGAGATGAGGTGAGATGGCACAAACTCAGAACACAACATGGAGTGGGGTGGGGTGAGGCGGGAGGAGCTCTTGCCCCCAGCCCTGGGGGCGGCCAGCTGTCCTGGTGCAGCCGGTGGCAGTGGGCGGGGGCTGAGCAGGGAGGTGCCCGAGGTCTCCGGGTGGGGGGCACCTGGCGGGAGGGCCGGGGCGGCGGGGACGTACTGCAGCTCTCTTCGTCGGAGTTGTCCCCGCAGTCGTTGTCATAGTCACACTGCCAGCGGCCTGGCACACAGCGGTTGTTCTTGCAGCGGAACTGGTAGGGCTCACAGGTGCGCTCGTCTAGGGAAGGCAAGGTTGGGGCGGTCAGGGGCAGAGGAGTGGTCTCCACAGGTGTGGTCAGGGTGTCCAGGGGCGGGCGAGTGGGCGTTCCAGCCTGAGACAGGTCAGCGGGAGGCGGTGTCTGAGGTTCGGTGCCCACGAGGTTATGGGGCTGATGCACAAGGAGCCCAGCTCCGCCCCATTCTCGGACCGCACCCCCCCATCCGGGCAGGACGCCTCCCTGGCAGTGGGACTGGGGAAGCTCACCACACTCCTCCTTGGGCTCGTCAGAGCCGTCCCCGCAGTCGTCCTCTCCGTCACACTTCCAGCGCGCCGGGATACAGCGGCCCGAGTCCTTGCAGCGAAACTCATCTACCCCGCAGGTCATCTGGGCTGCAAGAGGGTGGCCCCCGTGGAGAGGGGGCGACTTTCAGGAATGTACTACAAGGGTTTGAAGTAGGTGGGAGGGGCCACGCAAGGGTCCCACGTGGACCAGCAGACACCATGGAGCTCCAGGGGCTCAGGAGGGAGTGGGTGGCCCTTTGTGGGAGGAGGGCTGTGGGTTCCCGGGGTGCCAGGCAACTCACTGCAATTGGCGGGCTCGTCACTGCCATCCACACAGTCGTTGTCCCGGTCACAGACCCAGACTCGGGGGATGCAGCGCTTGGTGATGGAACACTGGAACTGGTTGGGGGCACAGGTCACCTCGGCTGTGGGGTGGGGGACAAAATGAGGGCTGGTCCTTTCTGCTTCCCGCCACAGTCCAAGATCACCTTCCCCTCTTCCAAGCCCTGCTCCCCCTGCTTCCTGCGAGCAATTTCCTGGGAGGAAGGGGCAGTTGATCTCTAACTTTAGTGCTTTGTGTTTCCTGGATCTGCACAGCTTTCTACCACGCTTGATGATTTTAGGAGCAAACCAAATGACACCCAATGAAATGTATGCTGCCCTCTCGTAACATCACTCAGGAGCAGCACGGCCCCTGGGAGCAGCGGCGGGTAGCTGTCCACGCGAACTGTCCCCACCGCCCGGTCCTGCCCGCGCCCGGGCACTCACGGCAGTCCCTCTCGTCCTCGCCGTCTCCGCAGTTGTCCTGCCCGTTGCAGCGGAAGATGCCGGGAATGCAGCGGTTGGTGTTGGTGCACTTGAACTGACTGGGCAGGCAGACGTGGATGTCTGGGGTGGGGAGGAGATGGCGGCGTTAATGGTGGGCAGAGGGGCCGGGGCAGGAGCGGGCGCCCCTCCCTTTGTGGGAGAGTGCAGGCCCGGGCCTGGAGAAGCAGGAAACCCCCAAATGCGGAGGAGGAAGGCAGGACGCGGGGCAGCCCTCACCGCAGTTGGCCTCGTCGCTGTTGTCCTGGCAGTCGTTGTCCCCGTCACAGATGAAGGCCGGGTTTGTGCAGATGCCTGTCGAGCACTGAAACTGTCCTGGGCGGCACTTGAACTCGTCTGTGGGAGGGGAGGCTCAGCATCAGAAGGACGGGGTGGGGGCTGCCTGCACAGGGCCCTCTCGCCCCCACCCCGGCCACTCACGACAGTCTGGAGGCTCGTCCGAGTGGTCCCCACAGTCGTCCTCGGTGTCGCACTTCCACCAGAAGGGGATGCACTTGTCATTCTTGCACACAAACTGGAGGGCAGGTGGGGGCGAGAGGGGTTGGTGGGGGCCTGGGGAACTCAGGAGGTTTTCTTTTGAGGGGCTGGGATGTTTCAAAGGAGAAACAGGGTCGGGGTAATTGGGGGAGGTTGTGTTGGAGGGTGGGCTGGGGCAGGATGAGGGCAGGAAGACCAGGTGGGGGTGTCTGTATGGAGGTCAGCGTGGGGAGTACTGGTGAGGGAGGGTCAGGGTCAGGGTGTGGGGTGTTTGTGTGAGGTAACGGGTGTAAAAGTATTGCTGTGGGGAGACAAGAGGTAGGCAAGAAATGTGGGGCTGTTAGCGTGGGAAAACCAGATGCGTGAGGACATTTGAGAGGGTGTTGGGGTCCAAAGAGGAGTGGGGGTACTGATGTGGGGAGTCGGGGGAGCAAGGCACTGGTGAATGGGGGTTCATGGGAGGAGCCTCACCTGGCTTGCTGTACAGTTGGACACACAGGTGCGCCCATCGCTGCCCAAGTAGAAGTTGGTGGGACAGGCACATTTGTGGCCACCCCCAGGGGACAGCAGGCACAGGTTGCTGCAGCCACCGTTGTTGATCTTGCAGGGGTGACTGGGCACTGCCAGAAAAAATGGGGTTCAAGGACGGCTGACGGCTCAGGGTAGGGCCCACCACTCCCTGAGCCACTGGCCCCTGGCAGAGTAAGGGCAGCACTCGCTGCTAACACATTCTCTGGTCTTTCAGAGCCTGCCTAGCCCTAGACCACTGGTTCTCAACCTTCCTAATGCCGTGACCCTTTAATCCAGTTCCTCGTGTTGTATGTGGATGTGTCTGCATGTGGGCGGACCTGCTTGGAGACGGATAGAGGATCGGTGTCTCGGTTCCTAAGATCATTGGAAATATGTATTTTCCGATGGTCTTAGGTGACCCCTGTGAAAGGGGTCACGACCCACAGGTTGAGAACCGCTGCCCTAGAGGGACCCAAATCCTGCTCTTTCACTGGGAGCTGAAGCCAGAGTCAGAGGAGAACCTTCTCAAGGTCCCAGGATCAGGCCAGGCCCGAAGCCCATACTGCCTCACCTGTGGCCTGCCTGTCTCCAGGGTCCCTGCACCCAGACCCGCCCTGCTTGACAGGCCTCGGGCCTTGCTGCTGAGAGACTCCAGGGCGGGTCTCAGGCTGGGCTGAGGTCCGGAGAGCCACACCAGAGCCTGTCTACAGCCTCTCGAATCTCCCTGTCTGGCAGGCGCTGCTGGGTCAATGCTGGAGAAGGCGTGGGCAGGAGCCCCTGGGAGACTGTGAGGGTCCCAACCATCCTGGGGCCCCATCTCATCCCAGGGGCTCCTCGTGCCTCACCCTCCACCTGCTCCCACCCCTTGCAGACTGACCGTCTGGCTGGCGCAGGGCATGGAAGACGTGCAGGTCCATGGGCCGGTGCAGCGTGCTGATGAGGAGTGTCTTGTTGGCGCCCGTGGTCTTGTGGGCTCGGTTGATGGACTTGGTCTCCCAGTCGGTCCAGTAGACGTAATCCTCAAACAAGGTCAGTGCGAAGATGTGCGGGATGTCCTGGTTCAGCACTGCGGACGGGAGGGACAGGCCACAGTGAGGCGTACTGGCGTCTTCCCCACCGGACCTCCTTGATCCCACAGCTCTGCGGGGCGGGTGCCGGCCTCAGCCCCAGACGGAAGTGGCTTTCCAAGGTCGCACGGCTAGCACGTGGCCGAGCTGGAACTCAAATCCAGTCCTGTCTGACAGCAGGCTCCTGCACCTTCAGATGGTGTGGTGTCCTGTCCGGAAGCGGGGGTGCTGAAGAACGCCAACCCCAGGCCCCCCACTCCCATCTGCCTCGCCCGTCACCTGGAACTGGAAAGGGTCCTCACGCTTAGGCCAGTCCCAGGGGTGCACCCTGCGGTGCTCTGAACCCACACACCCCTGGACCGTGCTCTCTGGCTTCCATGCCCTTGCCCTCTTGCCCCAAAGGCCTGATCCCTTATAGCGTCAACCCCACCCCAGCAGGCCTGCTACGCCTGGGCAGCCTCCCTGGCATACTGACCAACGTGACGATTGGAGCCATCTAAGCTGGCAAACTCAATGTAGTCCTCCCGGGCATCGGCCCAGTAGATGCGCTCGGTGACGTAGTCCAGGGTCAGGCCATTGGGCCACGTGATCTTGGTGTCCACGATGACGCTGCGGCCAGACCCATCCATGCCGATGCGGCCAATGAGTGAGTGGTCACCCCAGTCTGTCCAGTACAGGTATCTGGCAAGAGTGTGGGCAGTGAGCCCCAAGAGGCCCAGCGACTGGTCCCCCCCTCCCCCGTTCCCACCTGCTCTCATGGCCCTCCCACGCCTTGCTGGCTCACCCGTTCTGCACGTCCACCACCAGAGCCCTGGGCTCGCGGAGGCCGGAGCTGACCAGCACTGTCCGATAGGCCCCGTTGAGCTTGGACACCTCGATGGTGTCCCGGCCTTTGTCGCACCAGTACAGGTTGCCGCCCACCCAGTCCACAGCCAGCCCGTCGGGGTTGCTGAGGCCGGTCCGGTGAAGCACCTTCAGACAAAGAAGGAAGAACCTGAGTGCCCTGGGTGGGACCCTCGGCTCCCCTGGGGCTCAGCTTCCTCATGGGTCAAGTGGGGAGCTCGGCTGTGAGGACAATGGAAAAGGCCCAGCCTTGGGTCTGGAGTCAGCTGAGGCTCTAAGAAAGGGGTCTCTAGATGAGAGACCATGCCCCCAGCTCCACAGTGCCCGGGAGCATAGGGTTCAGTGAGGGCAGACTTAAGGGGACTTACTGATAATCAGGGGAGGAGCCAGAGGAATCGCCTAGACCCTCCTCTGGGCTCAGAGGTGAGGACAAGCTGGTGAGATAGTGACTCAGCAAGGAAGGGGGAGAGGAAATGATTGTGGCAGGTGAGTGGGGAGAAGGGAGATGGCCTTGAAACCGAGTACCCTCTGGGAGCTGGATCCCCGCACCCCCATTTGTCAGCTGGGGAGTGGGCTTCCCTGGCCTCACCTGCACATTGCTCCCATTCAGGTGCATCCTTCGGATCATGCTGCCCTGAGTCGTCACATCCGTCCAGTAAATCATCTGCTCTCGGTAGTCAAAGTCCAAGGCGACGGCGTTGTTCAGGCCCTGGATCAGGGGTGGGGACAGGTCTGACTAGACTCAGCAGAGGGGGGCTGGAGAAGTCAATCGGGTGTGCCGGCCATGGGCCCCGTGGGGAGGGTGTGGGCTGTGCTGGGTGAGGACTGTAGCGCTGGGCCTGGGGGCAGGTGCAGAAAGAAGGTCGGGCCTGGTACCTGCTTGAGCAGCGTGTAGTTGGAGCCGTCCAGGTTGAGCTTGCGCAGGTAGTACCGGTTGGCAAAGATCAGAAATGGCTCCTCATCTGGAGACAGAGGATCCTGGCTCAGCTGCTAGCACCCCTGGTCCCTAGCCTGGCGCGAGCTCTGCTGTCCCAACCCTCCCTCCACGGCCCGCTGCTGCCTCCACGCCCTCCACGCCCCATCTTACCAGTCACAGCCTTGCAACTGTGGGGGTCGCCACTGCGGGGGGCGTAGCCCTCTACGCACAGACACTTGTAGCCGCCATGGGTGTTGACGCAGAGCTGGCTGCAGGGGAAGGTGGTGCTGCACTCATCCACATCGGCGCACGTGCGGCCGTCGTCCTTCAGCCGGAAGCCGGGGCGGCAGCGGCACTGCGGGCACAGGGAGCCTTGGCTGGGGACTAGGCAGGGGTCTGAGCCTTTCCAGGAGCTGACGGTCCCCCACCCCGGAGACTCAGGGTCAGAAGCCCCCATGGGGCTGCGGTTCCCTCCACTAGGAAGTCCCGGACTTGACACAGGTACTGAGCCAACCGTGCCAGTGATCTGACCCTCACTCCACCAAAAGCACTAGGACGAGTCCCCAACCACCGCCATGTGTCCACGTCCACAGGGCAATGCTCAGGCTCGTCTCATGTGACCCGTGGGCATCCTGTGACAGAGCCGATCCTGTCCTTCTCCAGTGCTTTCTCCACCTGCTGTTCTTCAGCCCCAGCTGCTGCCCCATCAGGTGCCTCGGCCAGTCCCCCACACCTCCCAAGCCCTTGGGGTGGCCGAGCACAGGGCTCAGGCCTTGGACGTCCCCTTTTCTATCTCCGCCCACTCCCTTGGGAATCCATCCGACTTATGGACTTAAATGTCATCTCTGTGGCCATCACCCCAGGTGTCGCTCTGCTGTCTGGCCTCTCCCCTGGACTGCAGACCTGCACCTCGCCCCCTTGACTCTGCACCCCTGTATCCCCACAGCCTTCTCTCATGTCCCAGCAGAGCCTGCCGGCTCTTCCTTCCGGACGCAGAGCCCGACCAGCAGAGTCCTGTTCTGCTCACTGCGCGGCTCCGTGGCCCCAGCGCTGTCTGGCAGCGCAGGTGCCCACGGACCCTTGCTGAACGGACGAGTGAACCCATGGGGTGGAGAAAGGGGCTCCCATCAGGCTTGGGGTGTGGAAGCTGCCAGCCTGGGGTGGGGCACACCTTGAAGCCAATCTTGAGGTCCTCGCACTCTTGGCTGCAGCCGCTGAGCTTTCGGCTGAGACACTCGTTGACGTGGCAGCCCCGCTCATCCGAGCCGTCGCCGCAGTTGTCCTGGCCGTTGCAGAGCAGCGCCTCGGCCACGCAGCGCCCGCTGCTGCACAGGAACTGCGAGGCGGCGTAGCACTTGTGCTCTGGGGAGGGGCGGAGGGGCGGTCAGTGGGGCCCGGGCAGGGGGGGGGGCCGGGGAGCGGGACGCAGCCCACCTGGGCTGGTGCAGTGCGGGTTCGCCGGGGCCTCGTCGCTCTGGTCGTGGCAGTCGTTCTCGCCGTCGCACTCCCACTGGCGGGAGCTCAGGCAGCGCCCGTTGGCGCAGCGGAACTCGCTGGGGCCGCAGGTCGGGTACTCTGGGGGAGCAGGGGCGGGTGAGGCTGGCGGCCTGGGCGCAGCCCCACGGTGAGGGCCATCCCGCCGCGGCCCCCGGCTCACCGCACTCGGGGGACTCGTCAGAGCCGTCGGCGCAGTCGCGGTCGTGGTCGCACACGAAGTGCTTGGGGATGCACTGGCGGTTCTGGCACATGAACTCACGGTCGTCACAGGTGCTGTTGTACACTGTGGACACAGGCGGGCGCGGCCCCTCAGCCCCCGCGGGCCAGGCGCCCACCGCCCCCCCAGACCGTCCTGGGGCTGCGCGGTGGAATGGGCAGATCACCGCACACGGGGACCCGGAGCTACAGAACGGGCGCTACCACCAGCGGCCAGCGACCCCTGCTGAAGCACTTCCTCTTCTTGCCCTCGGTTTGCCCCGTGCCAAGTGCGACTGCGGCTGCTTGCTGCCCGCCCCACTCCTCACGACCCCCCCACTCCTCACGACGCCCCCCACTCCTCACGACCCCCCCACTCCTCACGACCCCCCCTCCTCACGACGCCCCCCACTCCTCACGACCCCCCCCACTCCTCACGACCCCCCACTCCTCACGACCCCCCCTCCTCACGACGCCCCCCACTCCTCACGACCCCCCCCACTCCTCACGACCCCCCCACTCCTCACGACTCCCCCCCACTCCTCACGACCCCCCCACTCCTCACGACCCCCCCCCACTCCTCACGACCCCCCCACTCCTCACGACCCCCCCCACTCCTCACGACCCCCCACCCCCACTCCTCACGACCCCCGCTCACAGCAGCCGGCCGTGACGCTCTCATCTGCGCCGTCTGCACAGTCCTTGTCGCCGTCACACAGCCAGCGCTCGGGGACGCACACGTGGGTGCCCGGGCAGGAGAAGGAGTTGGGGCCACACGTCTTGCCTTCTGTGGGGGGAACAGGGAGCTGCTGGGAGGCTCCGGAGCAGGCAGAGCCAGGCTGGGCAGCTGGGTGCCTGTGGCGGGGTGCCCACGGCGGGGCGTGCGTGGGGGCTGTGCTCCCCGGGGCCGCGCCAGCCGGCTCCCCGCCCTCACCACAGTGCGCCGCCTCGTCCGAGCCGTCCCCGCAGTCGTCGCTGCCGTCGCACAGCCACTGCTTGGAGATGCAGCGATGGTTCTGGCACTCGAACTGGGCCTCGGAGCAGAACTTGTCTGGGGGGAGAGGTGGTCACTCAGAGACCCACAGCACCCTCTGTGGGGGCTCAGCAGGAGCTAAAGAGATGATCCCCCTCTCTTGAGGGCCTAGATGGGGGGCCCAGGGTGAAAGCCCTGGGGTAGAGAGGGCTGGGACAGGGTCTCAGTGGCCATGGCAAAGCCCTGGCTCCCTGCAGGTCCTCTGGGCACCCAGCTCGGGGACGCTGTGGTCACTCACTGCAGTGGGTCTCATCTTCTCCATGTTCACAGTCGTCCTCTTTGTCACATGTCCAGCTCATGGGGATGCAGCGCCCACTGGGGCAGGCAAAGTAGTTGAGGGGGCATCTGGGGCGCTTCACACCTGGGGGTGAGAGAGGGTTGAGGGCCCTGCTCTCCTGCAGCGTCGCTGCCCACCGCACACCTGGCCGTGGCCTGCACCTGGGCAGTCCCGCTCGTCGCTGTAGTCCCCGCAGTCGTTGGCACCATCGCACACCCAGCTGGGCGCGTAGCAGAGGGAGGTCCGCTCACAGGGCTGGAAGCGCACGCCCTTCACCCCCAGGCGGAAGTAGCTGCTGCAGTCGGTGGCGCCTGGTGGGGGGTGGGGAGGAGGGGTGATACCAGTCCCCTCCAAACACCCTCCCGGCAGCTGCGGCCATGCAGGCCTTTGTGTGTTTCAGAAAGTGGAACAGCACCCTTCAGAGGGGTGCTGCCCACACTGTCCCTGCCCCTCCCTGAACCCCAGGGGAGCTCAGGCCTAGAAGCAGGGAGCAAGAGCAGGACAGGCAGACCATGAGGGGACTGAGGCCACCCTGTGGGCCAGGGAGAAAGCCAGGCCGGATGGGGGAGCAGCACTGCAGGAGCCAGGGAGGCCCGGGAAGGGGGCACCACTCACTGCAGTTCATCTCGTCTGAGGCGTCATCACAGTCCACGAACTGGTTGCAGCGGCTGGAGTTCCCTATGCAGGTGCCGTCCCGGCAGCGGAACTCGCCCACCCCACAGGCCGTCTCTAGAACAGTGCCCACCGCACCGTCAGGCTAGGTCCTCCCTGCAGGGGCCAGGACGGCCCAGGCCAGAGTGCCTGGCTCAAAGCCTGGCACAGAGAGCCCTGAACCAGGCCCCTTGGGGTCTGGGGCCCAAAGCTTGGCGAGGTGGGAGTGGGGCGAGGTGGGGGTCCGGGGCTGGGCAGTGCCCTACTCACTGTTGCAGGGAATCTCGTCGGAACCGTCGCCGCAGTCGTCTGCCCCGTTGCACCACAGCATGTTGGAAACACAGCGCCCGTTGTTGCACTGGCGAAAGGTCTTCTTGCAGCGGCGAGAGTCTGTGGGCAGGGGAGCAGGCCAGGAGTCAGCAGCAGCTACAGCGCAGGGGCTGCATCTGTTCCTTTGACAAACTGAGCCCCCGCTGAGGACCCGGGAGCTCACGGAACTCCTGGGTTGTGGAGCTTTTGCTCCCCTCGCTCCTGCGTCCCACCCTGCGGGGGCTGAGGCTGGTGGCGGAGGCCGGGGTCTGGAGGAGGTGGCTCCTTACTGCAGTAGGATGGCTTCTCGTCAGATTTGTCCTTGCAGTGGGAGACGCCGTCACAGGTCAGGCTGAAGTCGATGCACTCGCCGTTGGCACACTCGAACTCATCTTGCGCTCGGCAAGAGGAATTCACGGCTGGAGAAGGAAGTGGAGCTTCATGAGCCAGCGCCCTGGGGACCCAAGCACCCCAAGCACCCCTGTACCTCTCCCAGCCAGGATCTGAGGCCATCCTCAGTGTCTCCTTGGTGAAAAGTCCCGGGGCTGGGCTGTTGGAGAGTCTGGGAGAAGCTGGCCCCCAGCCCTCCTCCCTCCCTCCTCTCACCCCGGCAGGTAAGGTCCTCCTGGAGGATGCGGCCCCCTCGGCAGGAGCAGTTGACATGGCCTTGGTGGGTGAGCAGGCACAGGTCCTGGCAGCCCTCGTTGTTGATGCGGCAAGGGGAGAGTTCACCTGGGGCGGGACAGGGACGGTGGCTGAGCGCTCTCTGCCGCGTGCCCACTCCCAGTGTCCCCGGGCTCCCACGCACTGGCCGCGGCAGGCATGCGGTGAAGGGCCAGGTGGGGTGTTCGGGGCGCCTGAGGTGGAGGATGTGCTCTCAAGTGGGGCCATATGGAATTCTGGGTGTGCTCGGGCGATTCAAGTCTAAGGAGCCTTCAGATCATGTGTGCAGTGGGGGGAGGGGTGGCCCAGGGCCTGTGTGAGAGCCCAGGAAAGCTGCAGGTCTGTGGGGGACACTCAGTCAGCCAGGCCCAGAGTGGGGGTGTCTGTGCACATGTGGTGGAGGGCGGTGCAGGCAGAGCCCAGGGGCTCCAGGGGCACGTGTGGTCTGGGAGGAAGGACGAGACCGCGTGCCGGATGTCCACGGATTCAGGGGACCAGAGGAGGGTGCAGTGAGTGTGAGTGTGTGCGCACTGGCAGGACGGGCAGCGGCCCCACTCACAGCTGTTGGTGTCATTGGCCACGGCGATGATGCCCATGGGCTGCTGGGGGATGTCCACGCGCAGCAGCTTCATGTCACTGCCCACATACTTGTTGGCTCGCTGCACCGCCCGCCGAACCCAGTCGGTCCAGAAGATGTGCTCCCCGTACACAGCCAGCCCAAAGGGGTGCACTGGCTCTGACTTCAGGATTACCTGTGGGGACAGGGCCATTGCTGTCACAGGGGTCGCTGGGGCTTCTCGCCCTGACTCCACCCCTGCAGCTGGACCCTGGCCTAGGCGCCCGGACAGTCACAGATGGGAAGGGCCTGCACAGGACCTCCACCGCACGCCCTCGACGGGTGAGGAAGCCATGCCTGGAAGGCGAGGACTGCACAGGCCACACAGCTCAGGGCCGCGGTCGGGCCTGGATGGGACTCCTCGGGCCTCCCTTTCTGCTACTCTGCGCCTGGGCGGTCTCCTCCTGGCTGACTGGCCATCCCGACCCCAGCCCCTCGTGCCCCGGAGACTCACATAGCGGTGGGAGCCATCATACTCGCACCGCTCGATCTTGTCCAGGGTGGCATCGGAGAAGTAAAGCTTCTCGGCTCGGTGGTCGATGGCCAGGCCATTGGGGGTGCGGATGTCCTTCTCGATGAGCGTCAAGGCATTGGCTCCAGACAGGGCCGCTCGCATGATGCTGGGGTGCTGCTCATTCCAGTTGGTCCAGAACATCAGGCTGGGGGAAGAGAGAGCCACAGGGAACAGGAGTCAGAGCCAAGGGGCCTGCCAGGGAGGGCCCAGGCTGGGGCACGCAGATGGCCAGAACCCAGGAGTCGGCCAGGGTGTGAACCAGATCCCGGTCCCAAGGCAAGCTTTGAGCTGCAAAGGCCAACACAGCCCTGGTGCCCAGGAAGGGCCCAGCCACGTCTGCGCATGTGCTGCTCAGCAGCTGTGGACGACCACCGTGTTCACTAAGAGCACAGCCACCTGAGCTAGGCTCTTGGGCCCAGTCCTGGCTCCTCCACTTACCGCTGGGAACCTTAGCAAGTCACTGAACCTCTCTGTGCCTCAGTTTCCTCCTCTATGAAGTGGGGATGCTACTACCTGTCCCATAGGGTGGTTTGAGGATTAAACGAGATCGTATTCATCTTAATGACAGTCAGTAAACGCTCTCTGAGTATTTATTATTACTTTATCAATGCGCTCTCCTCCTTGCATCTAGGAGACCTATGCTGAGTGTCTACTTTGCCCTAGGTCCTGCGGATGCACGGATCCTGCCCTCAAAAAGTTCTGAAGAGCCTAGCCGGTGTGGCTCAGTGGTTGAACGTTGACCCATGCACCAAGAGGTTGCTGGTTCAATTCCCGGTCAGGGCACATGCCCAGGTTGTGGGCCTGATCCCCAGTGGGGGGCGTGCAGGAGGCAGCCAAACAATGTTCTCTCTCATTGATATTTCTCTCTCTCTCTCTCCCCCCCCTTCCTCTCTCTCTTTAAAAGTCAATAAAGAAAAAAAAAGTTCAGAAGAATCACTTTCTCCATAATTTTAGGACTTTGAATATTTGGAGTCTGAGTCCCAGCTCTGCCCTTGAACAAGCCTCTTGGCCTGCTCTCAGTAAAGGTGGTGGGGCGGACCAGCCACGCCATGCTTCTTTCCGGGGTGGTAAGGCTCCAGAGACGGGTGTGGAAGACCTCAGGGCTGGTCACGCGCTACAGTGGTGTAAGGGTGTGGGCCACACATCACCTGTATTGGTTCGTGATTCCAGGTCCTCAGTCCGAAATTCACTCCATCAGGCCTGAGGTGGAGCAGGGGAACCAGCCATCCCCAGGCTATCCCATGCACCCTGGAGTTTGAGAACCACCAAGTTCTCCAGTTTTCTGAGAATCTGCATCCTCTCCCCTAGGACCTCTGTGCACCTCCTTCCTCTGCCCCTCTGATGTCTGGCCACAGAGCTGTCCTCCGGCCAGTGGACTATCTGGCTTGTGTTCTGGACTCCTTGCAACCTCAGCCCAGCCTCCTGGACCATCCTCGGGCCTGTACCCCACCCCCCAAGGGGATCTTTTCATCAGGTGTGGGAGGCTCCTTGCAGTCCCTCCCTCCTCCTCCCGCTGTTTCTCAAAGCATTCCCGTCTGTTCCGCCCTTCCCTGGCCTTTCCACGTCCAGGCCCTGTGCCAACCTGCCGCCTCCGTGATGCCTCTCAGTCACCACGGCAGCCCTGTGCTGGTCCTGGTGCTTCCCGCCAGTGATTCTCTCCCCAGCCAGGTGATTTGCACGAGCCCAGCTCAAGGCATCCATGCGATGGGTGTTCAGTGAACAATGTTTGCCTGAGGCTTGGAGTCCCAGAAATACACAGGACCTACTGTGTGCCTTGAACATGGCTCTCTGATGAATGAATCGACTAATCACCACCCCAGAAGGTCCTCACAGTCCCCTCTCTGATCCCCCACTAGGTTCAGGCCCCTAAAATATTATTATCCTTATATTACAGATGAAGAAACTGAAGCTCAGAGAGGTCATAGAGCTGGTCCAAGGTCACACAGCAAGGAAGTAGCTGAGCTCAGGTTAGGGCCAGCCTCACCTGCATCCCCTGCCAGGGTCTGCCGGGGGCAGTTTCTGTGCCCTGTGGCCCGCCCCCCATGCCCTGGTGGCTCACTTCTGGCACTCATCCAGCACAAAGGCCCGTGGGTGGTCATCCCCAGACATGGTGATGACGGTCTCCCGCTCGAAGGCTCCTGTGCGGGTCTGGTCCACTGTGTGGCGGGTGATGGTGGATGTTGTGTAGCTTGTCCAGTAGAGAGTGTCCCAGCCACGGTGATAGGCCAGGCCTTCCACAGAGCCGACATCTGTAAGAAAGGAGCAGCCATGGCTGGGATAGGGCTAGAAAGCAGAGCTGAATGGACAGCCTGGGGCACCCCCTTCCCTGGCATATGTGGGGTTGGAAGAGAAGTATGGAAGCAGGGGAGCTGGTGGGGGCACAGCCCTTGGTGCCCCCAAACCCCAAATCTCCTCACTGCTCGGTAGATTTGACTTTACGTTGAGGTCAACCTTCCCTGGAGCCAGAGTTCTGCCACGTTGGGTGCAAGCTGCATTCCAGCAAACCAAATGCTACTGGGCCTGTCCTGGGAGCTTCCTGCCTAAAAAAACCCTGAACCAGATTGTTTGCAAACTTCTGAAACTCGGGTTAAAGAACTAAGGGCACAAAGAGACACAGCATACCGGCCTTTAAGAGAAAAAGATTCAGGGGTTTTAGTGGCTGCAAGCTGTGCGGCCCCGTGGCCGGAAGGCAGCGTTAACGGGGGCACTGGGCCTGGACAGAGGCCCCCAGGGAGGGGCCCTGCCAGGCTCTCCTGATCAAGCCACGATTGTGGAGTATTGAGTTTAGTTTTGGACACTACGTTTTCAGACAGACGGGTGGGCTGGACTGCGTGAAGCAGGACATTTCCAGGGAGACTGAAAGAACAGGTCTGTTATCATCACCGATGTGCACCCGGCACCCAGTTTACTGTCTGGCAGGTCTTCATGGACGGGGGGAACGGCCGAGTGAACAAATGGGTGAGTCAAAGGACCTGGGGTTACCCAACCCAGAGAAGAGAAAACTGCAGCGGAACAAAACAGTTTTCAGGCTGCTGAAAGGCTGTCTGTCCTAGGACGACAGCTCTGCACCCACGGCTCTTCCTGCGCGGAGCTCAGCGTTCACCCCTGCGGCCTCCGCTGCTCCTGTCTCTACACAGACAAGAAATCTGAGGCTTGAGGAGCCAGTGCCTGAAATCCTGTCTGGGCTTGACCTTGGCCCATCTCTGCAGCCATGCTGTGCGCACTGGACACACAGAGAGCCGGGGCTGTGGAGCCCGGGGTGGACCAGGACCAGAGGGGGATGTAGGAAGGGCTGACTCTGCCTCCAAAGGAGGAGACACAGTCCTGTAACCACCATGGGCAGAGTGCGATCCGCTGGCCGCCTGCCAGGGGCACCGAGGCACGTGGGGCTCAGATGGGGCGGGGGTGGGCTGGCTGAGGTCTCCCAGCTCTTCTGCTCTGAGTCCGTGCTGACCCTCCCCACAGCCCACACTTCTCCCGGGGACGACTCAGAATCTGGGCTCACTCTCCACAATGGTGGTTCTCCCCGAGCCATCATCATTGATCTGCTGGATGTTCCCAAAGTGGATGTCGCTGAAGAAGATGCGGTTGGGGGTGCCTGGGGAGGTGCCTGCTCGGTAGTCAAAGGCCAAAGCAATGACGTTTTTCATGTGCTTAGGGTCCTCGAAGGCCTGCACGGGTGCGTTGAGGTTGCGCTCATCCGACAGGTGGATGCTCTTGAGGATGGTGCGCTCCGAGTAGAGCAAGTAGCCGGCGTACTCGCGGCACGACGCCCCGTCTTCTGCCAGCATCCCGTGGGCACAGGCGCAGGCCCGCTGCCCACCGCCGCGGTACAGGCACAGCTGCTGGCACCCACCGTTGGCCACTGCACACACGTTGGTCCCTGCGGGGAGGGTGGGGGAAGGAGGAGGTTGTGGAGGGCAGGGCCTGCCTCAGGGGAAGACTCACTGCTGCCTCTATGGTCTCAGCTGAGGTGGAGACTCTGGCACCTGCCCAGCCTGTCTCCCCAGTTCAGACAGCCCCCTGGGCCAGCACCAGGCCAACCCTAGAGCTCCTCAGGCCCCGCTCACCACACCTGGGTCTCTGGGGTCACTGGGAAGCAGCCTTTTGCGTCTTTTCTCCCAGCGCCCCTCACTCCGGGTTCTCGGGGTGCACACTCACAGGCAGGGCCCCTGGCCTCACCTTTCTGCCGGTCCCGGTTGAAGACCTTGATGTCTTTGAGCTGGACGCCGATGCCCGTTCGCAGGGGCACAGAGTCGGTGGCGTTGTCTTTGCTCCCGCGCTTGATGGAGCCGTTGGCGTGAGTCCTGGGGGAAGGGAAGGGCCATGAGCAAGACACCCACTGGGGCCAGGAGGGAGGGAGCAGACAGCCGAGGAGCAGGCCGGGACGAAGGCCTCACCTGTCACTCCAGTAGATGAAATCCTCAAACACAGACACGGAGAACATGTCCATGTTGTTGCTGGACAGAACCACCTCGCGGTTCTCACCTGTCTCCAGGTCGATCCGCTCAATCTTGTCTGTCCGGGCATCGCACCAGTACAGCTTCCCATCCTACAAGCCAGAGGCACCCACCTCACCTCCGGGCCCTGTGCCCGGTCAGCCCCCGCCCCCATCCTACTCACTCCTGACTCTTGGCTTTGTCCTCCTTCTTCCATCTTCTCCCACTTCTGACCTGTGACTGCTGACCTCCAGGCTTCCCTCCCGTCCTCACTGAGTGACCCTCCCCCACCTCTCGGGGGTTGCAGGAGTCCTACTCTGGGTGGGGACTCGGCCAGAAGACCCCATGATTCTGTGTCCATATCTTCCCACCAAATGGGATGCTGTTACAGGGAGACCCACAGCGGGGCAGGGCATGGGATAAGGGGAGATTCCCGAGCGCACAGGGTCCATCCCTCGGCCCTGGGGCCAAGCCTGCGTCCAAACCTGATAGTCCACTGAGATGCCGTTGGGCCAGCTGATGCTAACATTAACCAGCACCACTCGCTCTGTGCCATCCAGCCGAGACCGCTCAATGCGTGGATACTGGCCCCACTCAGTCCAGAACAAGTACCTGTGGGACGGAGGCAGACAGGCAGCTCGGTCCCCAGAACACGGAGGAGAGACAGCCTGGTCAGTGTGGGCTGTGGCCGGAGCAACTGGGTCAGACCAGAGCCAGGAACAGGGACTGTCCAGCCTGTCCAGCTCCTCACCCCTTCTCTGGATGGACAGTGATGGCCCGGGGCTTGTCCAGGCCCTGGGAGATGACCACGTAGCGGAAAGAGCCATTGAGCCGGGCAACCTCGATGACATCAAAGCCCTGGTCCGTCCAGTAGATGTTGCCTGAAAAGGAGTAGGTGTCGCTTAGAGGCTGGGGTGGGAACACATGTACTCAGTCCTTCCCAGCCTCCAGACACCCCTGCTGCTCCCCCACCTGTTCCTGCCTGCCCCTTCTCCTTCTGAGACCCCACGTCCCCCATCCTCTGCCTCCCACGGAGCCCACACCCTGCCACGCCTCACCTGCGATCCAGTCCACAGCAATGCCCTCCACGCGGCCAATGCCATTGGTCACCACATCCTCGCGCCATGTCTGATCTCGTTTGGCCCGGCTGATGGTGCTGAGGCCCATGTCCACCCAGTAAATGGTGTCATTTTCTGGAGGTGGAGAAGCCAACATGGGGATGCCAAACAAGACAGGGCCAAGGTGGGGAGTCAAACTCATATGGGTCAGGATAGAGGTGAGTGGCTGCTGGGGGTGCTTGAAGGGGAGCTAGGGAGGGGTGGGGGAGCTGTGTGTAAGTGCTCCCCCTCCAGCTGAGGTCAGGCTGACACTGGACCCTCAGAGCACACCACCTCCAAAGGTCACACCCCGCTACCTCCTGCCATCAGACGGCTCACCAGCATGGAAGTCGATGCCCACAGCCAGGGAAGTCCCAGACACTGGGACCAGAGCGTCTGACTTGTCATTGGGATCCAGGGGGATTCCTCGGATTCCCTCATGCACAGAGTACAGGAGAAAAGAGCCCACACCTGAAACACAAGAACACAGGCATGAGCCTCACTGACACCCCTTTAAACGTGGCTTCTGTCACCTCAAACCTGTTCTCTGCATCCATTTTGATATTTTCCCCAGCTATCATGCTTGCCCCCTCCACACACACCCGAGCCTGGGCAGGAAGGTCAGCTCTCCTGGAGTCAGGAAAGGAACACCCTCGGTGGAACTACCTGCAAGACCTCTAGCCCCCCACTAGAGAGCAGCAGAGGCCCTGGTTTCTCTCCCTGTGCTCCGCCCTCGGCATGATCCTGCAGCCCCAAGCCCATTGTGGAGACTCTGGGAAGGTTCAGACAAAACAACCGCGCTGCATGACTCCCAGATTTAGATTTCCACCTTAGTTTCCTCTTCAGCGTCCCCTCTCTAACACCTGCAACTCAACATTCCCAACGCCTGTCTCCTGAGCCAGTTTCATTCTGGTTTCCCATTTCTTCTGAGACAATATTCATGTACCCCAAAATCCTCCCTTGCTACAGTGTGAACCCAAATGAATCCCCAAATGGGCCCTGGTTGCTCAGGCTCCACACACACACAAAAAAAGATTCATAGTTGAGTAAGTTGGGGGAAACTCCAAACACTAGAGTCTGCTCTTGAACACTTTTCAGTGTAGTCCTGGCCGGTTGGTTCAGTGGTTAGAGCGTTGGCCTGCGGACCAGGGAGTCCTGGGTTTGATTCCGGCCAAGGGCACGTACCTCGGTTGTGGTTCATCCCCAGTCTCGGTTGGGGTCATGCGGGCGGCAACCATGGATTCATCTCTCTCTCTCTCCCCCTCCCCCTTCCACTCTGATAAATGTAAAAATATCCTTGGGTGAGGATTAAAAAAAAAGAAAGAAAATTTTTCAGTGCAGCCCGGGCCAATTTGGCTCAGCAGTTAGAGCATTGGCCCGCGGACCAAGGAATCGCGGGTTTGATTCTGGTTAAAGGCACGTACCCTGGTTGCGGTTCAGTCCCTGGCCCTGGTTGTGCGGGAGGCAACCAGTCCCTGTGTCTCTTTTTCTCTCTTCCTCCCCCTCCCATTCTATCTGAAGACAAATGAAAAAATATCCTTGGGTGAGCATTAAAAAAAAATTTTTTTTTTTCCAGCGCAGTTGAGCATATTCAAGGCTCTGAGATGTTCTGCAGCAAAAAAATACCACTAAAGTTTGTTGAACCCAGTGTTGATTTCTGTAACATTTACCCACATCAAAGAGGGAGGTGCCCAGGAGTGCACTTTGGGACAAGTTGTCCTTGGGCACGGGCTCGTACGTAAATCAGTCACCAAGTTCGTGAGACATGTCTCTGACTTTCATCCCTTCTATTAGTCCCAGCTGAGGCCCCATCTCCTAACGCTGGGATTGCTCTAACAGCCTCCCAACTGGTCTAACTGCCTCAGTTTCTCCCACCCCCATTCAGCTGGCTCTATGCCACCAGGCTAATCTGCCCCAACCCACTTTCCGTGGCCCTGCCCTACCTCATAGCCTATCACCACGACTCCCTTGCACTCAGCCCACCACTCAGGCTTGGCACCTTAGGGCCCCTGCACACACTCTCCTGTCGCTCTGGACCCCTTGCCTTGCATCATATTGTCCCTTCTCCTTTGAGCCACAGTCAAATCCTACTTGTCATACAAAACCTAGCTCACAGCACACCTATTCCAGGAAGCTGGCTCTGGCACTGCCTTTTTCCTTTTTTTAATCCTCACCTGAGGACATGTTTATTGATTTTTAGAAAGAGAAGGGAAGGAGATACAGAGACAGAAACATCGATATGAGAGAGAAACATTGATCGGTTGCCTCCCATACACATCCCAACCGGGGACTGAACCTGCAACCTGGATATGTGTCCTGACAATGAATCAAACCTGCAACCTTTTTGGTGTGCAGGACAACAGGCCAACGCACTAAGCCACCCAACCAGGGCAGCACTGTCTTTTGACATCTGTTTCTCCAAAATCCTAAGTCAGAGCCATTTCATGGTCCAGCTTCCCGACATGTTAGCCTCTCTCTCTTTTTTTTTATCCTCACCTGAGGACATTTTCCCATTTTTTGTTCAGATAGAGTGGGAGGGAAGAGAGAGAGAGAGAGAGAGAGAGAGAGAGAGAGAAACATCGACGTGAAAGGGACACATCGAGTGGCTGCCACCCGCACGACCAACCAGGGCCGGGGACAAAATGCAACCGAGGTACATGCCCTTAGCGGGAACCGAACCCGGGTCTCTCTGGACTGCAGGCCAACACTCTAACTGCTGAGCCAAACCAGCCAGGGCATGTTAGGCCCTCTTGAGTAAGGCTGCAGACTATAGGGACAGAGACCTCTGTCCCCTGGCTCCCCCTGCAGCACTCAGCCCAGAGGGTCTTACTAAGCATCTAACTCAGAAGGCCCGTAACAACACGTGACAAATGCAGTCCCATTGCCGAGGTGAGGACAGGAAGGTGAGGCTGTAAAGTAGGACGGGTCAGGGTGGAGACGCGGGGGGGCAGGAGCACTGACCCTCACAGGCCTGCTGGCCACTCCGGAGGCTGTAACCAGCTGTGCACATGCAGGAGCGGGTGGACTCTGACGTGGGCAGGCAGAGCTGGGAGCAGTCCCCGTTGTTGACACTGCAGGGGTTGGTGACCTCGTGCCCTGGAGGAGGAGGTAGGAGGCACAGAAAGGGTTAGGAGCCCTCCTGGGGATCTCAGTGTCAGCCTCATGCTGCTCAGGGACAAGACGGTCACTGTCTTCACCCTGGACCCCGTGGGGATCATCACCCAACTCAGTGCTCAGGTCTTCTGCCCTTGGCCCAGTGTATACGGTGCCTCAGTGAGAATTAGAAAGGGGAACCCCTTTGGGTGGTGAGCGGAACCCACCCCATTTTCATTCCTATTCACTTGCTTGCCCAGGGCTTCCTGTAGCCCTGACCTCTCTGACCCCTCCGGCCTCCCCGCCCCTGGAGCCCGCCTCACCCAGCTGGATGCTCTCGTCATAGACCTTCATGTGCATCACGAGGGTGGTGCTGTTCCGCAGGACCACAGGTCCTGAGCCGTCTGCCTTGCTGCACGTGCCCATCTTCTCGGACGCCTGGTCTGCCCACCACAGCTTGTCCCCTGGGGCAGCAGGAGGGGAGGGTGCCTCAGGAAGCCTCTCCCACGGCTCTGCTAAGGCCTGTCAGGGCGGGCAGGCTGCCCCGGGCCAGCCCCGTCTCCCCAGCCAGTCCGGCTGGGCCTGCTCGACTCCTTTCCCCGACCCCACCCAGCGGCCCTCACCCATGATGGCCAGGGCCGTGGCCTTGCCCAGCTGGTTCCGCATGGTGTCAATGATCTCGAGGTCACTCCCGTCCAGATTGCAGCGGTTGATGGTGTGGTTCCCGGAGCTGATCCAGTAGAGTTTGCTTTCAGGGAAGTCAATAGCCAGGCCTAGGAGAGTGGGAGGGTCAGCGGAGGGCCCGGCACCGGGGCTGCTCACCTCCAGGGGATGTGCGGCTTTGTGGGGAAGGAGGTGAGGATAAACACTAAGCTGGGAGTTCGAGGGGACAGGGGGCAGCTAGGGAACCCTGAGAGCACGTCCTGGTCGAGGACCTAGGAAAGGCTTCGGGCAGGCAGGGCCAGCTCATACCCACAGGGCCCTTCTGGTCACTGAAGAGCAGGGTGCGGTTGCTGCCGTCCATGTTGGCCATGCTGATGTTGTCACCGTCGGTCCAGTAGAGCTTGCTGGGGGAGGGAGGGGTGCAAGGAGGGGCACTCAGAGTCTTCTTCTTCCCCTGCCCACACCTCACGCTCCCTAACCCAGGCCCTGGACCAACCCTCGAAGCGGGTGGACAACCAGGCCGTGGGGCTGCTCTAGGCCCTGCACCACTGCATTCTTGAAGGAGCCGTCCAGCCGGGCCACGTTAATCTGCTTCTTGTTGGTGTCGTAGCTGGTCCAGAACAGGTTCCGGGACACCCAGTCCACAGCCAGCCCATGGGCATTTGGCAAGTCTGGGGCACAGAGGGGAGGTGGTGGTTGGGGGTTTGCAGGGCAGAGGTTGGGAGGTGCAGGGCAGCCTGGTTTCTGTGGGGAACAGGGATCAGGAAACCAGGCTGAAGTACTTCAAGGGACCCAGGGGGACAGGGAATGGGCACTGAGGACCAGGGTGGGGAGCAAGGTCTGGGTGGAGTCGCCTGTGCCCACGGGTGTTGGCAGGGTTCAGAGAACCTGCAGAGACGACCGTCTCCACGCCTGTGCCATTGATGAAGGCCCTCTTGATGGCCTGTGTTCGCACGTCGGACCAGTAAACACGCTGCTCCCGGGCGTCATAGTCCAGCACCGTGACGTTGTCGATGTCGGGCACCGTGAAGGAGATGATGTAGTTGTAGTAGGGGGCGTCCAGGTCCACTCCCCGGATCTCCATCTGGCGTGCATACAGCAGGAACTTCTTAAACTCTGTGGGGGCATGGGGTAGGTCAGAGGGCAGCCTCCTGCCTCCACGCTTCCCACCCGCCAGATTAGGGTCCCTCCTCCTTTTCATTCCCTCTGTCTGCTGCTGGTCCTTAGCTATCAAGGAGATGCGCTTCCACTGGGTGTGACCTCCCTGCTGCAGGCCCAGCCTCATCCTCCCGAGACTGTCACCCTGGAGCCCCCATTAAGCCCCTCCCAACTGCACTGTCTACCTTCGGTGACAACAGGGAGCCACCTGGGCGCTGTCACCGCCCCCTGCAGCCTCGGCTCACCGCTGCGCTGCAGGAGGGCTCCTACCGTAGCAGGTGGTGTTGTCCTTGTGCAGCTTCATGAGGTGGGGACAGGCACAGGAGACTGTCCGGTTGTAGTTGATAAGACACAGGTGGGAGCAGGGGCCACGGCCCCCATTGGCCTCACAGGGGTTGGGAGCTAGGTGGGGGTAGAGGAGAAGCAAGGCCACCCCGTGACTTGCTGGCCCTCCATGGCCTTTCTCCCCTGCAGCACGCCTCCCTCTTCACCCCTCTCCTCCTCCCCGCTTCAGCACTGCCTGCTGCCAGCCCTTCTGTCAGCGGGCTCCACCCAGCACCCCTTCCTGTCCCCACGGGCCCTTACCCATGGGCTGCCGGGAGGGGTGGTACACCTGCAGGTCGAAAGGCTGGGTGTTGGTCCTCTGCACCACGGTGACATTGTGGCCGGTCCACTTGTTGGCCTTGGCCAGCGTGTTTGTTCGCCAGTCCGTCCAGTACACCTCCCCCCCATACAGTGTCACTGCAAACGGGTGCGACAGGAACTCGTGTCCCCGAAGCACCTCCATGTGGCCGGAGCCGTCGTAACAGGCTGAGTAGATGGCATCTGACCTGAGAGCGTGGCCAGGACAGAGTGAGGGTGCTGGCTGGGGATGCAGCCTCAGGGCACCCTGCCCAGGGCGCCCCTCCCAGGCCCTGGCACACAGCCCCCACCTCAGCACACTGGGGCATCCCTCCTCCCAACCCTGCTCGGCAGAGAAGGCAGACAGAGACCAAGCATCAGGGACACATGGTCTAGGGCCCACACCCCCGTCACTTCTCCTCGGGTGGCTGTCAGCACACCGGGCTTTGGTGCAGGTTAGAAAAAGGCACCCCTCTGCAGAGAACAATTAGAGAAAGTTCCCCTTCCCCTGGGCAGACAGAGCGCCCAGCAGCGTGCACAGATCTGTGAGGACAGGAGGTTGTATTTCAGCCCTCAGCCAGGCACTCGGAGCAGGGTGACATCTCACCTCCACCTTCTAGCTGCACCTGCCCCCTGGCCCAGCTTCTCCCCTCACTGAGGTCCTCCTGCTGGGCCCAGCCCTTGGCTGCCCTGGTTCTGGATCTAAACCCCCAGGCCTTCCTACCACCCTCCTTACTGTCAAGTCCTAGGACCCTGGCCCACCCTAGCCCTGGAGGAGAGGGGGAGATGGAGGCCTCCCAGGGGTGCTGGAGGGCACCGACCTGGCATCGATCCAGAGGATACGCTTCTCCAGGTAGTCCACGGTGAGCCCGTTGGGCCAGCCACCTGAGCCTGTCTCCCGGTGGATGGTGCGGCGCCCAGCCCCACTCATGGAGGCTGCCTCAATTCGGGGCAGGCTGGCATCCCAGTCAGTCCAAAACAGGATCCTGGAGAGTGGGGAGGGGGTCAGGAGGGACAAGGCCAGGGGCCTGGGGAAGGGGCTGTGGTAGGATCTTAGGTAAAGGGCCAAGAGGGTTGAGCAGCATTAAGGAGACGGGTGTCTCTGGCTAGGCTGAATGAAGCTTTGGGGGGACCATGGAACCAGAACAGGGCTAGGCAGGGTCCTCACCCATCCCGGGGATCAAGCGCAATCGCCCTTGGGTGCTCAATGTCACCAGCCAGCAAGGTGGTCCGAAGGGTTCCATCCAGCTTGGCCACCTCAATCTGGTCCAGGTTACTCTCGACCCAGTAAATGTTGCCTGCAATCCAGTCTACAGCCAGCCCCTCAGGTGTGGCCAGGCCGTACTGAATCACCACCTCGAAACTGGTTAGGGCTGGAGAAGAGAGAGTCGTGGGAAGTTAGAGTCCCATGGGGCAGGCTGGACCGAACTCGAGACATCTTAGGAACATCCCATGACCCACCCTCAACCCTCACACCTCTGATGGGCCCCATATTCAACTGGGGTTCCCAGACCCCCAACTCTCATCTAGGCTCCCACCCCACCAGGAGGTTGAGCAGGAGAGAAGGCTAACCCATGGGAGGAGGTCAGAGCAGAAGGTGGAGGCTTGGGAGACAGCACTTTTTAGAAGTCACCCCCCAGACTGCCTTGCAGATTTTCCCATGGAAGCACAAATCTATGTGGACCTCATTCTTTTAGAAACTTGCTTAGTGTGAACATGATCCCAGTCTACTTAGCCATCCCCTTGTTGATGGACATTTGAGGTGGTTCTAATTTTTCTCTACTACAAACTTCTGTAGTAAGATGTGCTTCTTTCAAGTCTTTGCTCAGACGTCACCTTCTGAGGGGCCTTCTCTGACAATCCAATTTAAAATGTCTACGCCCCTTGCCTCCTTTTTTTGGTCCACAGTGATCCCCAATTCTGTCACATTGAACAGTGTGACACCTCTGTTCATTGACTGTTTACGGCTGATGTTCCCACTGACATGGAAGTAAGCTCCATGAGGGCAGACGTTTTGGCCCATTTTGATCACTGCTGCCTCCCAGGGTGTGGCAGGAAATCAAAATGTGTGTTGACCGAATGTGATAGGTCAGGCCACCTTGGGACAGAGGCAGAGTTCAGGTACCCCAACCCCTAAATGATGTTTTTACTTTCAAGCCTGTAATTCTAGGATTTGGGGAACCAAGCTCCAGGCCTTTTCAAAGAAAGGCTGATCATTTTGTTAATTATCAGGCTGTAACTCTTCTGACAGTAATTATGGGTGTCAGGCACTGAGACCCATGGTAAAATCTAACCCAATTAACACGAGTGTGGGGCATGGGGGTGCTAAGGGCCTCTGCTTCGGGAGTAACACCCAAGTGTCCCGTCTGTGAGCACTTCACCCCAGTCAGTCCCGGTCACCTCCATTGTCCAGCAGCTTCCCGCGGTAGATCTTATCCTCCACCACGTCGGTCCAGTAGAGGGCGCTCTGGCTGAGGTGGAAGTCCAGGGCGATGGTGTTTCGCAAGCCAGGCACCAGGACGCTGTAGTCCCCTTTGTGAAGGTCAATGCGCCGGATCTCATGGCGGTTGGAGAAGATGATGAACGGCTTGAAGGGGTCTGAGGAGGGTTGCAGTAGGGGTTAGCAAGGGGCTGGCTGCCTCTGGGCACCCCTGTCCAGGGTGTGGATGAAAAGGGCCCACATACTAAACTTGAGAAGCTCAGGAGAGGCCTGCATGGTGGGCCCGACAAACTCAGAGACCGAAAATAACCGCACAGGATGGTCTGAACATAAAAATTCCTGAGTAAAACTGAGTCATAGCAGGTAGTCATTCCCAGGCTTGTAGCTTCCTTGACAAAGGTCAATCTTTACCTCAAGTGAGCCTGTCTATTGTCTTTTTGCATCTAAGGTAAACATACTTTTAAAATGTCAGAGTGATCTTCTTTTCCAGACCCCTTAGGGCACGTGCGCACCAGGCAGACACCACAGAACCCCCCACTGTCGTTGTGCTCCCAGGATGCCACCTCTTTGTGCTGTAAACTTTAGGTATTAACTGTCCTGTACCCACCAACGTAAAGACGTATGGCCTGGCCTCTCCATTTTACTTCTTATCTAATCCCAGAGATGTCCCTGCTTTTTCGCCCCCGCCCCTTAATCTACCCAGTGGACTTCATGTAGCCCTCCTCACGCCTCTGCCTTTGATTCTCATGTATAAAATATGCTGCAG
The DNA here is from genome assembly GCF_014108415.1 of Molossus molossus. Taxonomy (NCBI): domain Eukaryota; kingdom Metazoa; phylum Chordata; class Mammalia; order Chiroptera; family Molossidae; genus Molossus; species Molossus molossus. The sequence continues at coordinate 73,956,857 of NW_023425345.1, forward strand.
AACTGCCATTCTCCGGAGCATTTTCTCAATCCATTGAGGTTTTGCTTCACAACAACTGTCATCAATTGGATTCAAGTAAACTCAAAAAATTATCTGCAGGTTTGGATGTTTCTTCTGTCTATAAGGGGCAGGCAGGGTCTCTGTTGGCTCTGGAGCTGGGCCTGGATGGAAACCTTAGCCTTTGGCATTCAGCCGCCCAAGCCCAGCTGACCACAGCGCAGGGGCCTGCCTCGGCCTGCCTGAGCCCGGCCACCTGCCACCCTCCCTGCGTTTTACCCAGGCTGCGGCAGCTCTCGCCGTCTGGCTCCAGCACCCATCCCTCGTAGCAGGAGCACTTCACGCTGAACTTGTTCTGGTCGCACTTCTGGCTGCACTTGAGGTGCTTGGCGCAGTAGCTCTGGATCTGACAGGTGTGGTTGTCAGGCCCCAGCTCCATGCCCAGAGGGCACGAACACACAATGCCTTCCCCAGGGGCCACGGAGCAGTTGTGGCTGCAGCCTCCATTATTCAGAGAGCACTGGTCTGGGGGTAGGGATGTGGGACGGGATCAGGATCAGGATCCCAGGGAAGACCATGGCCCTGCTGGGCCCCAAGTCCGGGGCGGTCCAGACAGAGCCCTGGCGCCCTGCCCATGGCACCTTCTTTTCCATTCCTGGCCAACCTTCTGTCCCACGACTTCCCAGGCTTTCTCAGGACCAGGGTTGGGACCCCAGCACCCACCATCGGGACTACCCCTCCCCTTCCCCTTCCCACATCATGACTGCATCTCTCTGGGAGGGTTAGAAATCCCTTCCCTTTTCCTGTATCTCCTGATTTGGGGTGAGGTGCAATGTGGGGTGTCCCACGTGGGTCCTGGCACACCCTGGGATCTGCCAGCCCTGACGGAGGACCCCATCGGCGGTTCTCAGGGCCTGTCCCAACCCGCCTTATCTCCCACGCCTCTCCCTTCAGGAACCCGACGCTCTGCCTGGCTCAGGAGATAAGACTGCCCTGCTCCGCTCCTCATCCCCGTGTCACACCATGTGGCCCCCTCTGACCCCCGTTTCTTTTGATCTTGAATGCACACCCTTCTCCCCTCACGTCCTCATTCACTCTGAAAGACTGCCCATCTTTGAGAAAGCAATTAAATCCCCATCTCCTCTGGAAAGCCTGCCCCGACCACCTCAACACGCAGCCTGGAGCCTTCATCTCGGACGCCAGCTCTGCCCTGCTCCGCAGTGTGGGTGAGGGGTCTGTGCCGCAGCGAGGGCTACGCTACTCTCTCTCCACTGCACTTAGGAGCTGTGTGACCTTGGACCAGTTAGCTAACTGCTCTGTATCTCAGTTCTCTCCTCCGTAAGACGGGAACGATAATAGTATCTGCCTCACAGGGCTGCTTTATGGATTAAATATTACAATAGTGCGATGTGCTTAGCACAGCCCCTCGCTAGGGTGAGTTGTAAATCAACGGGGGTTGTCGGTAACTGCTCTGGGTACTTCTCGTCCAGCAGCCAGAACGGCCCTTTCCTGTCTCAGACCTCTCTTCACAGAGCCTGTCCTGTTCTCCTCGCCTGGCCCCGGCCCAGATCCTCAGCAGCCACCCTCCCCACTGCTCTCCTGGGGCCTCTCCCAGGCCTGGGCCTCACCGCAGAGTTCTCCCTCATCGGAGCCGTCTCCACAGTCGTCATTGCCATCACACAGCTTGTCAGGGGGCAGGCAGACCGAGGTGTTGTTGGCACAGGGGTGCGAGGGTGGCCTGCAGGCCAGGGACTCACAGTTCTCCTCATCCGAGTTATCCTCACAGTCACTGTCGCCATCACATACCCATGCTTTGCTGATGCACCGAGCTGCGGGGTGAAAACAGTGAGGGGCCAGGCCTGGGCAGCAGGGCTCCCTACGTCCTCCCCAGACTCGGCTGACTTCTATAGTAGGGTCACGACTGCACTGCCTTAAGGTCCACTAGGAACCTTGAGGTTTCTCCGTGAAACTCACACAGGGAGCGAAGAAGGCAGGACTCTACGGGAGGTGTTGAAGCTCAACTCTGGTTTGGGTTTTGGTTCCCAGGGCCTTGGTGCAGGCCCAGGCCCCTGTATGTCTCCCCATGCATCAGGCACTAGCTTCTCCTGGGCAGGCTTTTGCCTCAGTGTCCCCGCCCCCACCCCGCACAGTACTGTGCTATCTCTGCTCTCAGTACGCTTTTCTCCTGTCCACGCTGCCCCATTCCAAGCTCCGTGCAATACTTCTTTTTACCCGAGTCCTTGCAGCCAAACTTGACGTTGGGGTCACAGACGTGAGTCACTCCCTCGCAGCTCTTCTCGTCACTGGAGTCCATGCAGTCAGTGTCTCCGTCGCAGCGCCACCGCAGGGGGATGCACAGACCATCCAGTCGGCACTGGAACTCATCACTGTGGCAGCCACCGGGAGGCCTTGTGGCTGCAGGGGGACAGGTGGAGGGCAGGGGCTTCAGGTCTGCCATTCCCATCTCTGCCTTCCCATCCCCATGATGCTATGCTCAGCCCGAGGCTATGAACAGAGACAGGGACCAAGAGCTCTCTAAGCACTGCTGACACCCCTTGGAAGCACTAACTGAGAATCAGGGATGGTATACCCTTCAAACCCCAAAGATCATCTCATTTAACCTCCCTATTTTACACGCAACAGCGTGCTTGGATAAGCAATTTGCTAGGCCAGAGCTCAAATGCTGCCCCCCTTAGCCTAGCCTCTGTTTCACTCATTCACTCCACTGATGCTTATTGATCGCCTACTGTGTGTCAGGCACTGTGTCAGGTACCCGGATGAGCAAGACAAAGTCCTCACCCTCATGAGGTTGAAGTTCTAGTGGGGAAGACAGACAGTAAGAATGTGACATAGAAATTCAGAATGGAATTGCAGGGAGTGATCAAAGCCATGGACACAAAGCCGGGCTGAGGCTAGAGAGAGATGAAAATGCCTCTGAGCAGGAGACATTTGAGCAGAGGCCTGAATAGCGGGAATCATGAGAACACCTGGAGGGAGGAGTATTCCAGGCAGAGGGAAGAGCTAGCGCCCGGTCCGGGACAGGACTCAGCAGGGCGTACTGGGAAAGTACCCAGGGCACATCTGAAGCTGCACAGCCCGAGCAGAGTGAGGGGGACGAGTGGCAGGAACATAGGTCAGAGGTGGGGGGAGCCCTGCAGGCCATGGAGCAACATTTGGTACTGATTCTAAGTATGCAGGGAACCAGTGCAGGCTTGAGGGCAGGGCTGGGCATCACGTGGCTCGGGTCGAGCGGGATCACTCTGGCAGCCATGCTGAGATCTGACTCAGGCCAGGGAAGGAGCAGGAACAGGTGACTGGCCTGACATTCACAGTGTTGCTGCGGCCCCGCCATCAACATGGCCGGTGCTATCATCTTGTGCCTGGACTTGAGCAGCAGGCTGCAAGCTGATTTTCCTTCCTCGGGGCCCCTGAACCAATTTCTGATCTAACCCCCTTCCAGGACTGTCTTCCTAAAGACCTCCTACCTCACATCACCTTCCAGCTTCGAAATCCTTTGAAGGTCCCTGGTGCCTGACTTTCACCACTGTAATCAGGCCCCTTCGAAACAGCTTCACTCCTTGCTGACCCCTCCAGTCTGAGGGGACCCCGTGGGAGTGCTCAGTTTCACCCTCTAAGCCTTACTGCTGGGTTCTCCAGGCCACCCCACCCCTGCCCTGCAGACCCTCCAGCTTGTCCATTTACCCACAGTCTAATCCCTCATCGGGGCCCAGTTCAAATGCCACCCTGAATGTCCCAGACCATTTCAGCTCACACATCATAGTTACCAACTGCTACCAACCATGAGATCTGTTCCCATGCGCCAGGCCTCCACCCCCCTCCTCTCACTTCGTAGAGGAGGAAGCTGAGGTGTAGAGGAAGCAACTTGCCCAAGTTCCCCCAGCTGGTAAGTGAGGCGTTTCCCACCAGGCCACACACAGGCCTCCAGGGACTCTTCTCAGAATCCGACCTGTTCTCCTCACCCGACCTTTGCCAGAGATGGCCTTGGAAACTCAGCCACTGTCTCCTGGGCCTGGTGACGCTCCCCACCCTCCCTCTCAGTGCTGGGCCACAGTGATGCTCGGTGCCCGCCCTGTGCACCCAACGCAACCAGGCAGGAGTTGCAAGCTGGTGGCCCAGGGGTCAGATGAGGCCTTTGGAAACATTTTGCCTGTAGTGTTTTTAAAACTTTCGAAACCAATTGCCAGTTGTTATTGTGGTTTGATTTGTGTTCCCTGAAAAAGATGCCGAAGTCCTAACTCACAGTACCTGTGAATGTGACCTTATTTGGAAATAGGTCTTTGCAGATGATCAATTTAAGATGAAGTCATTAGTGTGGGCCCTAATCCAATATGACTGTGTCCTTACATAAAGAGGAAATGTGGGCACAGAGACGGGGGAACACCACGTGAAGGTGAAGGCACGGATCGGGGTGCAGCGTGTACAAACCAAGGAATGCCAGAGATGCCAGCGAGCACCGGAAGCCAGGAGAGAGCCCTGCAATAGCTTTTCCCTCCCAGCCCTCAGAAGGAACCGGCCCTGCCGACATTTGGGTCTTGAACTTGTAGCCTCCAGAACTGTGAGACAATAATTTCTACTGTGGAAGCCACTCAGTTTGTGATACCTCGTTGTGGCAGCTCTAGGGCACTAATATATGTATTTTAAAATGGGTAGGTTTCACATAAAAATCTGCACTTCTGACTCCTCTTGAAGCCAGGGTAATCCTGGGTCTGCATTCTTCCAGGGTAACAATCAGCCAGAGCTGAGAAACCAGTGTCCCTTCCAGTAAACTCAGCTCCTCTGCCCCGGCTGGGTCCTGGAGGCCTGGGCACTGGGGACCCTCAGAGAGCCAACCCCTCTCCTTTGGTCCCCACTGCACCCCTATGCCTCTCAGCATCCTCTTTCCAAGCTGCCAGGTCCCAAATATAAGCATGTGCTGAGTGTTTTTGGTGCATGATCTCACTGAGACCCCCACACCAACACTGTGATGTTGGTGCGATTCCTATCCCCACTTTGCAGATGAAACGCAGAGGCCATCGAGATGCAGTAACTTGCTCAAGGCCACCCAGATAGTAAGTAGCAGAGCTGGAGCTCAAACCCAAGGCCACCCAGCTGCAAAGCCTGCGATCTTAACGGTGTGTGACACGGAGTTGTCGGCACAGCACTGGGACCTCCTGCAGGGTAAGAGCCATGTCTGGGTTATCTCTGGCTCCCAGATGGCGGGGACATGCAGTGGGGAGGACAGATGGATAGGTGGACAGTGTCGCCCAGCCCTGCCGGCCCTGGGGCCTACCCTGATTGGTGCAGTTGGCGTGCGTCTCATCGCTGTAGTCCCCGCAGTCGTTGTCCCCATCGCAGGTCCAGTGCTCTGGGATGCAGCGCCCACTGTTGCACTTGAACTGGGTGCTGGAGCACGAGTGGCTGCAGCCGGCCTCGTCACTGTTGTCCCCACAGTCGTTGTCTGGGGGGAGGCAAGAAGGGAGAGGCAAGGGGCGGGTCAGCAAGCAGCCTTCTCTGTGACCCCAGCTTGGGGCCCCCACTCCCACCTCCCGATTTCCATCCCCTGCCCACCCCAACCCCTCCGCCCCCCACTGAGAAAAAAACAAACAGAAAAGACACAGAAACTGCATAGACTGCAGCATGCACCATGGCCCGTGGGGGAGGGGCGGGCGGGCTCCAGGAGAGCCCTTCCCTGAGTCCCAGGAGGCTGGGGGAGGGGCACGGGACTTGTCCCTTTCCTTCGGTCAGGGTGTGGGAACAGGGGTCGGTCTGCTTTTGGGGAAAGGCAGGGATTTCCCTGGTTTTAGTGGAAGAGAGATGAGAGGAGTGTGGGTGAGGCCTCTCTGGTGGGGAGGGAAGGGCTTACTCAGGTCCCGCCCCAAACTGGGGCGTTGCTGGGCGCCCTGTGCTGCGCACCGGCCCACAAGGGCACTGCCCACCGCTGGGGAGGGTCACCTCAGGGAGACTCAGTGGGTGTCTCAGGTTACTGGACTTCCCTCCACGCTTTCAGGACACTCGGGGAGACTGGGGTTTGCTCTTCCCTTCGGTCGTGCTCCGCCTCTTTCCCACTGGATGTGCTTCTCTAACTCTCTCCTCTCCCGGGTTGGGTCTCCTTGTGCCCTCCTCTCTGCCATCTCCTCTCCTCTCGGAGGTTCCCTCTGCCTGCTCTGCCTCTTTCCTCCCGCTGTCTGCTCTCTCCTTTGCTGCCTCCTCTCTAGCTTTTCCTTCACATCCTAGGAGCTGTGGGAGGGGAGCTGCTGGGGTCCTGAGAGGTGGCCAGCGGCCAGCGGGGCTCTGGGTGATGGTGCATGTGCTTCTAGGCACTGACCGGCAGGCTCGGGACAGGTCTTTTCGTCAGAGCCGTCCCCACAATCCTTCTCTGAAACACAGAAACCGCCAGGGCAGCCATTGGCACACGAGACACGGCAGAGCTGAGGGCGGCGTGGCGCCGACCCAGTCCACCCTCACACGGCCAGGGCTGGAGCCACTGGTGAGCACGGCACACCACAGACACAACCAGAGCCCCCAGACGGCACACACACGACGGTCCACCGGCCCATGCTCAGGGCTGACATCACCTGGTCCACGGCTGACCGCCAGGTGGGCTCCTGAGCCTAGAGCAGGAGCCTGGAGGGTGCACCAGGACTTCAGGAGGTGGGGTTTGCCAGGAGAAGGGGGTGGGGCACTGGGCTCTCGTTCTCTGTCCCTCCAGCCCCCTCCTCCCAGCCCTTCTTGCTTCTCTCTCCCCAGCCCCCCAGCCTCTGCCAAAGGACAGGCGGCTCAGACCTGCCTGGGGAGGAATGGTGTAGATAGGTCATGGGCAGGGTCCCCCTCAATCCATCTGGGTCCCCCCACAGCATTCTGGCTCATCCTCCTTTCTCCCAGACAACCCAGTGGGGCTCCAGGGACCTGGAGGGAGGCTCTGGCTTGATTCTAAAACCCCTGGGGTCTGGCTGAGGCTTCTAGCTTTCCTGGGACCCAGGGCGAGGGAAGGGAGCTATGCTCTCACCGTTGTCACATCGCCAGTTGATGTTGATACATCTGCCGTTGTTGCAGGTAAACTGAGTCAGGGGGAAGCAGGTGGGATAGGCTGTCAGGGAGAAAGTGTGGTTGTTGAGTAGGGCCCTCAAGATACACAGCATCAGAGCCCAGAGCAGGGAGGTGCAGGGTGCCTCTTGTACCCAGCAGCCTCAGTGCAGCCAGACAGGGCAGAGAAGGCTGAGCTGCAGTGCCTCAGCCTGCAATGCTGCCCGTTCATCCCTACCTCTCCGAGCATCCTCTTTTTTTATTTATCCTCATCGAGGACATTTTTCCATTTTTTGCTCAGATAGAGTGGGAGGAAGAGAAAGGAAGAGAGAGAGAGAAAGAGAAACATCAACCTGAAAGGGACATATCGAGTGGCTGCCTCCCGCACGACCCAACCAGGGCTGGGGACAAACTGTAACCGAGGTACACGCCCTTAGCGGGACCGAACCGCAGGACGACGCTCTAACCGCTCAGCCAAACCGGCCAGGGCCTGAGCATCCTCTTTTATTTTATTTTTTATTTTTTTATCCTCACCCGAGGACATTTTCCCATTTTTTGTTCAGGTAGAGTGGGAGGGAGAGAGAGGAACAGAGAGAGAGAGAGAAACATTGATGTGAAAGGAACACATCGAGTGGCTGCCACCCGCACAACCGACCAGGGCCGAGGACAAACTGCAACCGAGGTACGCGCCCTTAGCAGGAACTGAACCCGGGTCTCTCAGGACCGCAGGCCAACGCTCCAACAGCTGAGCCAAACCGGCCAGGGCATGAGCATCCTCTTTTAAAGCTGGCAGTTACCACACAAGGGCCCTGTGCTGAGTGTTTTTCATGCATGGTCTCACTGAACCCCCATACCAACACTATGACATGGGTGCTATTATAATCCCCACTTTGCAGATGAAACACACAGAGGCCACAGAGATTAAGTAACTTGCTCAAGACCACACAGTACTAACTTGCAGGGTCATTCTAGCCTCCCCCGCCCCAGGATGTTCTCATGGGTGACCTCCTTTGTGCCAGCCTGGCCTTCCTGTTGTTCCTCTTACCACAGGAGGCTGACTCATCAGAGCGGTCCCCGCAGTCATCGTCCAGATCACATGTCCAGGAGATGGGAATGCAGCGGCCACTGGCACAGGAGAACTGGTTGGGTGGGCAGGTACGAGCTGAGGACAGGAATAGGTGTGAGTGCTCATAGTCCCATCTCCCCTTCCTAAGTTTCCTTTCCTTTCGTATTCTCTGTGGAGTAGGAAGTCTTCCCAAGCGTTTCAAAGCTGTTTCTCTCGGAGACTTTCAAAACCACCTCTGTGGTCTCAGTGGCTGCATCACCTCCTCTCGTACTTCTCGTGGTATCCTCCCCGGAGAAGATGTACCCTGCCTCTTCTCTCCCACCTAGAGCTGTGCTCTGCCCCCTGCAGGTTCAGTCCTCCCAGCCAACCTTGTCCTTCAGAAGGGGACGGCACCCCTCTCCGGCTTGGGGCTCCACTCTCTCCATCCCAACGCCTTGCGCTCTTTTCTTTCCCCTGAGGGCCCTCTGTCTGCCCACACCTGGCTGTCTGCGACCCTGACTGAGGGGTGCCCAGTGTGGTCCCCCCCTTCCACACCTGAACAAGTGGCATTGGACTCGTCTTCACTGTTGCCACAGTCGTTGTCCCCATCACAGAGCCAGCGATTGGGGATGCACCGATTGTTCTCGCACTTGAAGCGGTCTGAGGGGCAGGTGTGCTGATCTGGGGAGGGAACAAGTCAGAGGCCGTTGAGAGGGTGGGATCTTGCTCTTCCAGCAGCCCTGCAGGCCCACCGCCCAACAGAGGGGTGGGTGACTCACGGCAGAGGGCCGGGGCCTCGTCGCTGTTGTCCAGGCAGTCGTTGTCTCCGTCACACTTCCAGCGCTCCTGGATGCAGCGGCTGTTGGCACAGGCGAACTCGCCCGGCTGGCACTGGGGTGGAGGCACGTAGGATGGGTTCGCTGTGGGCACCACAGGGGTGTGAGAGGGGATGTCAGACCCAGACCACAGATCAGGTGCTAACCCCCCTGTACTTTGCTTGTTTTATTATTTAAAAATAACACCCAGTCCGTAATTTTACCCAGTGCATAACTTCTTCGTGAACAAAGGATCTGGATGAAAACTGCAACTCTGTCTCCAGCCACAGGGTGATGTTGACTCTAACGTGCCCCATACTTCAGCTTCCATGACAGCACAGAGCCTCCCCCACTTCCGTGCCCACTGAACAGACCACTCACCCTCCCTGCCATCTCCACAGACGGCTCTTTGGAAGGTGTTTCTGGGACACCAGGGCCCTGCCCTGGTTCCTGGACTCTTCCTTCAGATGCGGCCCTTCGCCAGCAGGAGTGAAAACAGGCCCAGAACTCTGCAGGCCCAGGCCCCTGGCCCCCAGCACTCACACCACTATCTGCCTTGGACCATTAGAAATAAAGTCACTGCGTCCTTTGTGTTCGCATCAGTAACCTCGAGAAGCCCAGGACTCCCATGTCAGACCCTGTCCCGGACCTTACAGCCCTGCGTCCCCCTTCTGACCCATCCCTCATCCCCGCTCTACCCCTGAAACCTCCCATGGGCCCTGTGGGTGGCTATATTCTCTCCCACAGCCCACGGACCATCGGGCCTGCAGGTGTCTGCCTTCCTTCTCCCTACTGCTTTCCGACTGTTCTCCCTCTGTCCTGTGCAACATCCGAGTTGACTTTCATGTTACCTGATCATCCCAACCCCTACTTCGACACCCCCCCCCCCCCCCGGCCACTCCCTGTCATCCTTAAGGGTTTTGAGATCCTGGCTCAGAGTTACTTCCTCCAAAATCACTCTGCTTTATTTATTTATCCTCACCTGAGGACATTTTCCCCATTTTTTGTTCAGATAGAGTGGGAGGGAGAGAGAGGGAGAGAGACAAAGAAACATCGACGTGAAAGGGACACATCGAGTAGCTGCCACCCGCACGACCCAACCAGGGCCGGGGACAAACTGCAACCGAGGTACGTGCCCTTAGCAGGAACCGAACCCGGGTCTCTCTGGACCGCAGGTCAACGCTCTAACCACTGAGCAAAACCGGCCAGGGCAAAATCACTCTGCTTTAATGTCCATGTGGAGAATCTTCCCATTACCCTGGCCACCCAGCTCCTCTCTCTGCTGATGCCTTTGCCCTCCACCTGCCCTCCGTCGCTCGCTCTTGGCAGGGACTAAGGCCCCGCTGACCCATGTGCACTGCTGGGTTCTGTCGTAAGGACTCTCCCAGATTGTGGAAAGGCATAAAGGTGGGAGAAATAGCACAGCGGGTGATTAAGAAATGGGATCTGGGTCAGACTTCTTGGGTTCATATCCCTGCTCCAACTTTGGGCCTCAATTTCTTTTTTTTTTTTAATCCTCATCCGAGGACATTTTTCCATTTTTTGTACAGACAGAGTGGGAGGGAGAGAGAGGAAGAGAGAGAGAGAGGGAAACATCGATGTGAAAGGGACACATCGAGTGGCTGCCACCCGCACGACCAACCAGGGCCGGGGACAAACTGCAACCGAAGTACGTGCCCTTAGCGGGAATGAACCCGGGTCTCTCGGGACCGCAGGCAGACGCTCTAACCACTGAGCCAAACCGGCCAGGGCTGGGCCTCAATTTCTTTATCTGAAAATTGGGGATAATAAAAATATCTTTCCTACAGGAATATTTTAAGGAATAATAAGTTACTGCATAGGAAGTGCTTATAACTGTGCCTAGTCTGTGCTCAACAGATACTGGCGGTGATTACAACCAAGAGCTGCCCCCACGGCGCTGGCAGTACACGGGTGCAGATCGCACGCGGTTTTTATTTTTTTATTAAGATGAAAATATTCATCTCACTATGAACCGGTTGTTCTTACAATAAATAACAGTAACTTACAAAGAATTTTTAAAAATTAAAAAAAACAAAAAACTGGAAACAACCTAATCATCCAACAGGAGACAAAAGCTTAAGTACATTATGGAGCTTTTACTAAGTGAAATCTACGTCAGCCATTAGAAACTGTGCCTACGTGTCCACGGCCCACTGTCACGTGACGAGGCAGGCAGCAGGCCCACCATGCAGCGGGCACTGGGAAGGGACCGCGCAGAGGGACGTTTGGCAGAATGACCTCCCAAGTGGTAACAGTGGCATCAAGGGGTGGTGGCATTTGGGGTGACTTGTACTTTCTCCTTCTATTTTCTATAATGTTTATTTATCTTTGTAATGAGCACGACCTACTTTTATTTTTAAAATGAGGCTATTTAAAATAATGCAAGAAGCCCTGGCCGGTTTGGCTCAGTGGTCGAGATCGGCCTGCGGACCAATGAGTCGCGGGTTCAATTCCAGTCAAGGGCACGTACCTCGGTTGCGGTCGTCCCCGGCCCTGGTTGGGGTCGTATGGGAGGCAACCAGTCAATGTGTCCCTCTCACATTGATGTTTGTCTCCTTCTCCCTTTCTTTCCCTGTCTCTTCCTCCCACTCTATCTGAAGATAATTAGAAAAATATCCCTAGGTGAGGATTAAAGAAATAAAAATAAAATAAAATAATGCAAGAATAACACAGAAAATGCTCTGACACATACGAACTCAAAAGGACAGAAGACATTTTACATACAGTATGCTCACAGCTCTGTAAAAACCAACCACATAACCCACCCAACAAAAAAGGGATAGTGTGCAGTTTACCACCATGCTGACGAGAGTGGGGTTCATCTGTCGGTAGGATTTGGGCTTTTTTCCTCTTTTCTAACTTCTAATACTTAGAACTCTTGTTATATTACTTTAATAATGGGGAGATCAATGTAAAAGAAGACTGTTTTCTTGTTCCCACAGATGTCCTGCTCATCGCTCAGTCTCCCCAGTCTTTGTGCCCTCCCAGCCCCTCATCCCCATGCTCCTGCCCCATCACTCCCCTCCCGTGGCCCCGCAGGGCCCTCTTTGCCTCCTTCATCTCTGACTGGACCCTGTGGCCTCCTCCTATTGGGATCTGCTTCCCTGCCTCCCACCCCGGCTGGACCCCTCATACCCAAGCAAGTGACACCGTCTGCGTCCAACACCTGGTCCTCGGCGCAGGCACACTGGCGGCTCCCGGGGGTGGCCAGGCACAGGCTGCTGCAGCCACCGTTGTTCACCCGGCACTTGTTGGTGCCCACTGTGAAGGAAGGCCGTGGGGAGGGTCAGGGGAGGAGGGACAGCGCAGGGGTGAAGGGGAAAGGGAAGACGGAGGAGACAGAAAGGGAGGGAGCAGCGAGAGGACCGTGAATGTGTTGAAGAAGAGGAGGTGGGGGGGGCAGGAGGGAGACAGGAAAGGAAGAGCGGCGGGAAGGAAGGCGCAGAGGCGGTCAAACAAGCTGCAGGCAGACCCCGTAGGACCCCAGGCCCGATAAGGAACTTGGGTCTCACTCTAAGGGCAAGGGCTGGGGCCTCTCTTTTTGAGAGCCTCAAAAGTCAGAGCCTAGGATCCCAGGGGGAGTGTCTTCACTGCCCGGGGAGCCTCACCCCCCATCTAGGTCCCATCCTATCACCAGCCCCAGCCCCAGGGGGTACCTTGTTGCTGCTGGGCATCATACATGCGGATTTCAAAGATGGGGGGCCGTTCACTACGCAGAAGGGTCACGGTGGGTGGTGCACCTCCTGTGCCCCTTTCCAAGCGGTAGACACTGCCACTCCGGTACTCGGTCCAGAACAGATAGTTGCCGTGGTGACAGAGGCCAAAGGCATGGTTCAGCTCAGGACCCTCATACACGATCTAGGAATGGAGGGGAGATTACTAAGGGGCTGGAGACAAACAGGGGGACTGAGAAAGGTCCAGAGAGATTATTGTTTTGTACCCTCATTTATCTATATCCTGGGTGGGGTCTTGTTTCCTCCATTAGCCTGGGAGCCCCTGAGGCTGAGAGCTTTGCAGGGAGCCAGACGTGAGACCCTGAACCCAGCAGGAGGTCAGTGGCAAGCCTGTCCGCACTGGCTTCTCCTGGGCCCATCCATATCCTTCACGTCCCTCCAACACACATACCACACACACAGCGCACTGAGCAGACAGCCAGAATTTAAACATTCATTTCTTCACCCAACAAACATTTGCCAGGATTCGTTAAAGGTCAACTGTGGTAGGCACTAAGAAACGAAGAACTCGGTAACCCAGGGTGGAAGAGGAGGCAGTCCCTGAGCAGTAGGCCAGGTGAGGAGGAGCTGGGCAGAGGCAGAAAGAACCGCAAGAGCAACAGCACGGACGGCAGCGCCTTCTGACACGTGCTGGGAATTACAAGCTGTGCTCAAGCCTGCAGAGAGCACGCACAGTCACGGATGTGGTCTGACAGGGGCAACACAACACACAAGACACACAAGCACACAGGTGTACACATCCATGGGGACCAGGTAAGCACACAGGAAGCCCACAGGCTTAGCCACACTCAGATGCCCACACATCACACACACAGAGCCTCACCCACACACCCAAGTGATCTGGCGACGCACATACGAGCACCCCCACGCAGGCACGCCTGCCCACCTTCCGGTCTGTGCCATTGAGCAGGATGGTCTCGATGCGGTCATAGAAGGCATCCACCCAGTAGAGGCGCCCGGCTGGGATGTCCAGGCTCAGCCCATTGGGCCACAGCACTGTCTTGGAGGTGACAAAGATGTCTCGGTGCGAGCCGTCCATCCAGGCCCTCTCCAGCCGCCCTCGCCGACTGTCTTTGGGGTCCTCCTCCCAGTCTGTCCAGTACATCCACCTGTGGGCAACAACTGGTCAGCACCCCTGCCATCAACAGCCTCCCTGGGATCCCAGTCCACGGTGCCGTCCCAGAGCCCTTCACAGGGCTCTGCTCAATTCAACCCTGGCCCACACATTTCATTCATGTATTCCTCCATTCAACAAATACTTCTCCAGTGCCTACTGCGAGTAGGGCAGTCTGGCACTTGGGGGCCCAGAAAAGACCTGGATGGCCAAGGCTCCTGCTCTTCTGGAGTCCATATCCCACCCAGGGGCACAGATAGAAGCAAGCCAACCAACAAGGGCTCACACGCCAGAAAACGATCAACCAGGAAGAACCCGAAGCAGGTGACGGCCCGGGGAGCGCCCGGGCGGCAGGAGAGGAAGGCCTCTCTGAGGAGGGGGCACTGAGCTGAGACGTGAACGCTGAGGAGCTAGATCTGCAAGTACCTGGGACTTCCAGGCAGAGGAACCACAGAGCAGAGGCCCTGAGGCAGGACCGGCTGGGGAGCCTCTGTGAGGCACAGACGGCGCAGTGAGAACAGGACTTCCAAGGGCAGGAAGTAAGGTGCTGATGAGGTCAAAAGAGCTTCATGCAAACCCCATAGCACCCCCAGCCTGATAAGGAATGTGGGTGTCACTCCAGGGGCAGGGGAGCCAGGGGCGGGCTCTGAGCTGGGCGTAACAGGATCAGACTATTATGTTTGAGGCACCACTGCCATCGCCCTGAAGACCGGATGCCTCCCCTTCCGGCTTCCCATTCTTGCCTAAGCATCCCATCTAGCCTGGCCTCCCCTGTTCACTCTGTCTCATTTGCCACTTCTGAGACCCACAGGGTGCCCGGCCCACCAACATGTCTCTGGGAGGACTCACCCATTGAGCGGATCCACCACAATGGCTCTGGGGTGTGTCATTTTGCCCTCTATTAAAGTCTTTCGGGTCTGAGCAGCTTTCTCCAGCCTTGCCACACTGATGGTCTTCTTGGGCCCATCATCTGTCCAGTACAAATTGTCCCCCATCCAGTCCACGGCCACACCCTCTACATTGTGGATGCCTGCGGGGAGTGAAGGGGGTGATGATGGTGAGCCTCAGAGGAAGCTGAGCACTGCCTGCCTCTGGCCCTTTGGGTGCGTGTACTTTGAGCAACTTGGCTAGTAGGGAGAGCAGGAGCCTCTGTGCCCAAGACAGTGGGTGGGACAGGGATGGAGGCTGGAGGAAGGAGCTGGGAGGTCACTGGTGTTGCTCATCTGTGTTGCGGCACAAAGCCTCTCAAAACTGCACGTGCCAGCCCTGGCCAGTTTGGCCCAGTGGTTAGAGCGTCGGCCCACAGATCGAGTCACGGGTTCGATTCCGATCAAGGGCATGTACCTTGGTTGTGGTTTGTCCCCGGCCCTGGTCAGGGTCGTGTGGGAGGCAACCAGTCTATGTGTCTCTCTCACGTCAATGTTTCTCTTCTCCCTCCCACTCTATCTGAAGATAAACAGAAAAATATCCTCGGGTGAGGATTAAAAAGACAAAGAAACAACCCAAAAAACCTGCAGGTGACAGCCAGCACACCTCCGAGGCAGAGGGGGCCAGCGGGAGGGCATGTCGGGCCGCGCTGGGTGGGCAGCTGCAGCAGTGTGCTCTGGGCACAAGAGTGACGCCACCTCCCAGGCCTAAAACTCCTGAGTCAACAAAATGAAAAATTAGGAAGTGATTTTTCACTTAGCTAAAGGCTTCATCTCTGAGGTCTTTTGCATAGCAGTTCCCCTAGTATAGGGAACCCCAATCTTTTCCTGATGAGGAGTTATTTTGATTTCTCCAGTCATATGATTGCTGACTGCTGAGGTTCTCTGACCTGTGGTGGGGGGTGGGGAGCAGGGCAAAGGGTGGCAACTGGTGTCAGTAGATTGATCAGTTAGGGAGCCCTGCCCTGGGGGCCTGCGTGTAGGCTTGGACATTCCTACGGCAGGGAAGGGGCAGAGCTCAGACCAGAGCCTCCATGCAGGTGGGTATTCAGAAGACAAGGCACTGTTGACCTGCCCAAGCAGCTCAGAGGGAAAAACTGGATTCAATCCACAAAACACACTTTTCTCAGGACGCGTGAGCACGCAGCTTTGGCGGCACAGGCCCTGCCTGTGCACAGGGCTGTTGGTATGCTCGCTCCGATTCAAGGCCTCTTCAAGGCCTCGGGCCTCTCCCAGGCTGTGTGCTCCCTGCAGCTCCAGGGCTTCGGCCAATGGCTGAGAAACCTTGAGTTTTCCCAAGGGCTGGCAAGGACCGCCCATGCTGCCTAATCCATCCATCCTCCTGCCTCTTGTCAGCTCAGCCAAGAAGGGGGGTCACACAGGGGTCAGTCTGTCATCCCCTCATCTCCATGACAACCAGCCCAGCCAGCCAGTCAGCAGAGGACTCTCCATGCTGAGAGGGTACCGGGTGAGATGCCTGAACCCCAAATCTCTTCCTATCCCAGGTGGGTGATGTCCCTTGGGAGTCCTACCCATACGCTTCCCATTTCCAGGGCCCTTACCATCCTTCAAGATGGTCTCCCGCTCAGTGCCATCAATCTTCTGGCGGCCAATGAGGTAGCTGGTGGTATCAGCAAAGTAGATGAAGCCGGTCTCAGCGTGGAAGTCCAGGGCCCGGGGGTTCATGAGGTTCTCGATGGGGATCATGTGCTCGTCTGGGACCTTGGCCCCCATATCCATGCCCCGGATGATGCCTGGCCGGCCCTTGCCATACACAAGGAACAGCTCGTGTTCCGGCTCTAGGGCAGGCACAAAGGCACAAATTCAGACACACCCACGCGCGTGCGCGCACACACACACACACACACACACACAACTGCTGCCCAGCTTGGGAGGCCGTGGCCAAAGGGGCTACAATGTCCCCGCTATACTGGGTCAGCAGAGGTTCTGAGTCACAGGGACAGACACATAAACACATCAGGCCTGGAGGACAATGCGCTGAGGGCTTTACCTGTCCCTTGCGGTGGGAAACGGGGCAAGTGCAGTAAGTAGCACGTTTTCAGTGAAGTGCACTGCTCTGTAGTAAAATTAGTGGTCCAAAGGAGCACATTCAAAATCTGTTGGAATCTGATCAATTTTCACCACTTCCTCTCCTACCATCCCAATCTCAGCCACATCACTTTTTGCCTATACCACAGAAATAGCCTTCTACCACTTCCCTACTGCCGTCCTCCACCCAGCAGCCAGCGTGATGTCTTTACAAATGTGAATCAAATAATGTCACTTTTCTGCCTGGAAACCGCCAAGATCACACTGGCCTCAGCACTTTGGCACTGCTGACTGTCTCAGCCAGAAATGCTTCCTTCAGGTAGCTCCTCCCCTCACGTCACAGATGGCTCGGCTCAAATTTCATCTCTGCAGAGAAGTCTACCCTGACCGCTCTATCTAAAGGAGCTCTCCTGTCATTGCTAACTCGGTTCTCCATTTACTTTCTTCTAAACACCACCACCACCTGAAGTTTTATATATATATATATATATATATATATTTTTTTTTTTTTTTGGTCTGTCTCCCCTGCCAGACTGTACTCCCCTGGAGGACACAGATGGCATCTACCTGTTCACTGCTGAATTCTTATTTTAGGACAGTGCCAAACACACAGTACAGGCTCACTACTTACTTGTGGAAAGAAGGAAGGGAAGGAAGGAAGGGAGGGAGGGAGGAAGGGGCCAGTTTACAGTCCTCTATGGAGCTGGACTGGGATAGTGGGAAAAGCCTTGTTTTCAGATGTGAGTTCGAATTCTATGACCTCCCCTTACTAGTGGTGAAACTTTGGGTAAGTTCCTTCATCTCTGCATCTCAGACAGAAGTGGTAGGGCTGTGGGGAGGTGGGTAAGGGCACCTGCCCACCCCACCCCAGCAGGCATGCACGCCCTGCCCTTCACTCACTCTTGCATGACTTCCCATCACTGCCCAGGCTGAAGCCGGAGCGGCAGCGGCAGGTCCTCGCCTTGTGGCTGTTGGCCAGCAGGCAGATATCGGAGCAGCCACCCGGCTTCCCGTACTGGTCATTCTCGCAGGCGTGGCTCCTCACTAGAGGCAAGGTGGAGAGCTGGTCAGAGCCCCTCAGAGCCTCTGTGCCTCGGCCCTGAGAAGCCTTCCTGAAGTCTGCCCACATTCCCTCCTGCTGTTGTCTCTGCCCACTGTGCCGTTTGAGGATTTAGAAGCCACGGGACAAGAACTCCTCTGCCCACCACAACCTAGCCATGCAGGTGGGGGCTGCTGCCGCCTTGGAGAGTCACACAGTTGCCCATGCCAGGTGCTTCTCCTCTAAACCAGCCAGGGGAGGGACTGTCCTTAGCAGAAAGGGGAAGGGGCTCCCTGGGGTGGCTCTGGAGGCTGAGGGGCCAGGGGACATATAGTCTGAGGTTATTCGGAGAAGCAGTCATGATATGAGAGCATCAGGGGTTCTCACAGGAAGGCCCCTGGAAGGGCCCTGGAGCACTGCTCACCTCGGGGCTGACGCCGCTGGTGGTAGATGTGGAGGGCACCACCCTTGTCCACACGGGTGACGACCTGGTAGTCAGTGCTGTTGAAGCGGTTCACGCGGATCACACTTGTCTTCTGCTGGGCATTAGCATTGTCCGAGTTGGTGGCGTAGAGATAATTCTCAAACACGGTCAGGCCATACAGATGCTCAATCTGAGATGGGCAGGCAGGAATGGTCAACACAAGGGAAAGGATCCTCCCTTTGCCTCCGGAGAGCCCCTCAGCTTCCCATCCAAACTCCATTATTTGCATTCCTAGATTCATCCCAGTTTTATGCCTCTGTGCTCTCCTCCTGCTCTGGCTGGACTATCCTGTTCTTGAGATCTTTGCTTATCAAAATCCCACTCGTCTTTCACAGAGCATCTCTTTGAAGAGCTTCGGGAATCTTCTATTTTTTTTATTCCTCACCAGGGGATATTTTTCTATTTATCATTAGATGGAGTGGGAGGGAGGGAGAGAAAAAGAGACAGAGAGAAACATCGATGTGATAGAGGTACGTGCCCTTGACTGGAATGGAACCCATGACTCATTGGTCTGCAGGCCAACGCTCTAACCGCTGAGCAAACTGGCCAGGGCTGGACTCTTCTAATCAGAGATGGTCTCTCCTTCCACACTCCATGTCTCTGGCTATTTCGCACTATCTGGTGATTTGCGGACTTACTCACCTAGTCTGCTTAAATCCCGTGAGGGCAGGGACCACATACCCCACAGAATCAGGCACACAGTAGAGGATGGCATGATTATGGATTAAATTGGAATTGGGACCTAAACTCTGTCCAGAGAGAACATTCTTTGTGTTGTTTTTTTTTTGGTTAATCCTCACCTGAGGATATTTTTTCCATTAATTTTTTAGAAAGAGAGTTGAAGGGAGAAGAGAAAAACATTGATGGGAGAGAGACACATTGATTGGTTGCCTCCCACATCTGCCCCGACCAGGGCCAGAGATGAAACCTGCAACCCAGGGACATGCTCTTGACCGAGAATCGAACCCACAACCCTTGGGTGCTCAGGCTGATGCTCTAACCATTGAGCACACTGGCCAGGGCCACCGAGAACATTCTTATCCCAACTCCAGCCTCCAGCTTTGGGAGGGTTGTGAGGACAGACTGGCCCCAAGCAAGCCCTTTAACAGCCCCTGCTGCCCACATAACTTATCTAAGGTAACCAACGGTCCCAGTTTGCCTAAGACTAGTTTCCTGGTTGTGGGACGTTCTGGGCTAACACCAGGACAGTCCCAGGCAAACCGAGATGGCTGGCCACCCTAATTAGCCCAGAATGGAGAGCCCCCTCTGAGCTGGCAGGGCTTCTAGGCTCAGTTCCCAGCTGTGTAACCCCAGGCAAACCCCTTAACCTCTTGAACCTGCTATTTTCTCCTGCCAAAAAGGAACTGAGTCACCTATGTGCTTCTCTCTCCAGGGGTTGCTGTAAAGATCAAATTAGAAAAAAAGAGTAAAATGTATCTCTAAAATTACTGTTCCATCAGAGCTGAAGTCATATCCTGTCCTTCTCCAAAGTGCGCATGACCACCTTGCCCCCCAGAGGGCCCTCCCCCAGCGGTTCCCCTGCGAAGGTTTCCCCCTCACCAGGATGCCCTGGATGATGGTCTGCCGGCTCTTGCCCTCGTAGTCCACCACCTCAATGTAGTCCAGGTAGGCGTCAGCCCAGTAGACAAGGCGGCTGACCAGGTCCAGCGTGATGCCGTGAGGAAACACAATCTTGCTATCGACCAGCTTGGTGCGGTTCTGCCCATCCATGTCACAGCGCTCCACCTTTGGGATCTGCCCGTAGTCGGTGAAAAACACTTTCCTGTGGGCAGACGGCACATTACAAGGGTCCTGGACATTGGGCACTGTAGCCTCTGTCTCCTGGGCAGCACCCTGCCTGCCCCTCTTACCCCATGGTAGGGTCCAGTGCAATGCCCTTGGGGTTGTAGAGCTCTAGGTCTAGCAAAGTGACACATGTGTCTCCATTTCGGTTGCAGACAAAGATCCGGTCATCGATGTCATCCACAAAGTAGAAGTTGCCCGTCAGCCAGTCAATGGCCATCTGCTCCACATCTGGAGGAATGCGAATGAGAGCTGTGGGGGGAGGGCCCCCCACAGACATGCCCACCCTTTGCTGGTGCAGAGCCCACTGCTGGACGTCCACGTCCTCCAGGGCACTCTCCTTCACGACCCGGCCACAGCCGTCTCCTCCCTGAGCTCTTCTGGGAGTTACCAGCAGTGGCATATTTTGCCTTGTGATCTTTGCCCTCTTTCCACCTAGCTGGTCCCTCCAAGAAGCAGTCAGTCTTTGAGTATCTTCCCACACAGCCCCACTCCCCATGCCGAGGCAGGGCAGGCACGCAGGGGGCACTGGGTAAGTGTGGGTTGGTACAAGCTTCCCGAACTCCAGCCCCTCCTTGAAGCCCATCTTCTTGGAGTCCCCAAAAACAGTGAAGACAGGTTCACTAGCTCACTTTAGTTGTTTTTGAAAAATCTGCCTGTACTAGAGATAAGGGCACTCCGGCTAATGAAAACATCGCGCATCTTTTTGGCTGGACTTCCATATACAGTAAGTTGAGTTACCCCATGCCAGCCAGAGCACTGACTGGAAGCTGTTACATGCTGCACGACCACACCCCCCATCATGCACTCCCACAAATTGTGCTGTCGAGTTTCTCACATTTGGAGAAATCGCAAGAGTCAGCACATCCGGAGTGCAATGGATAAGCCTCGCCCTGGGAAGACCACCTTGGTGATCATGGTATCTCCCCTGCCAGGTAGATATGTTGTTGCATGACTTTTAAAAATCGAAAAGCTGCCCTGACCCATTGGGCTTAGCGGTTGGAGCGTCAGCCCGAGGACCGAAGGGTCACAGGTTCTGCTCCTGGTCAGGAGTACGTGCCTGGTGGTGGGTTCAATCCCAGGCCCAGTCAGGTTCTTGTTGGAGGCAGCCAATCAATGTGTCTCTCTTACATCAACGTTTCTCTTTCTCCCCCTCCGTCCCTCACTTCCACTCTATCTAAAAATCAATGGAAGGGTATCCTCAGGTGAGGATTTTTAAAAAAAAGGTAAAGCAGGGCACTTATCAGTAGGCCCAGTCTGAGAGAAAAGAAGGCCAAATATGGGGCCCATGTGGATGGACAGGGAAGGCTCATGGTGGCCATAAGAGGCTGGAGCCAGTGCAGAGACCAAACTTCCTCTATTCACCCCTATTTCTGTTTCTTCAGAGTCCCTACTGCTCGATTTCCTTTTGTTAGGGAGGCTGGAGGAGAGCGTGCAGAGGAGGGCCATCCAAGGACTCTGAGGACACACCGAGGCTGAGCAAGAGGGAGGTTCAGAAGGGTGGGTGCGGGGAGAGGACGGAGGTCAGTTGCCACACCCAGTCTTTGCCATGGGTCTGGAGAACACACAAGAAGCCAAAAAGGCTGGAGAGTAAGGGTGGGATGAGGGCAGCTGGAAGTCTAAGAGGCAGGAAGCCTGGGGACAGGGACCCCTGTTGACCTCCTATGGGCCCCTCCTCTCCAGGATCCTCTGGGTCTGGTCCACCCACTGTCTTCTCCAACTACCACGCTCAGAAGTGATACCTCTTGCAAACTGGTAAATTTTCAAGACAGTGACTCCCTGGGACCCCGGCTTGCACTCCACCTCCACCAATTTCCCCAACAGGGAAAAAAGTCTCTGGGTGACCTGCCTTTGGGTGGAGCTTACCCCCATTACTTACGTGTTCGACCCAGTGGGGGCTACTCTCCCCACAGAGCCATAGGTGTGATGACTGGGCGTTCAGCTCAGCCCCTCCCATCCTTCCCCTAGGGTCTGTTTCCCAACAGGGTGGGGGTGGGGGGCAAAGGGAACAGGAACATGGCTCCCAAGGAACTTGGCCGGGCCCTAACCCTGACTCACAGTCACAGGACTCAGGCTGGGGGAGGGGAAGGGTAGAAAGGAGAGAGCCAATTTGAGGCTTTCATCAAACTAGTTTCCTCTTCAGGTCCCCCTGTTGAAACCCACTCCGAGGTGACTGGAGAAGGTCACATGGATGAGTTATCTTTGTAAGTGCTGATGCCACAGTCTCTTCTGGGCCCTGGTACTGACATGAGCGGAAAGAGGGATACAGCAGCCTGAAGATGTGGGTCCCAGCCGAGTAGAAAGAGGGCCCAGTGCAGGGGTGAGGTGAGCGAAATGCCCCACACACTGTTACCACAGAGAAATCAGATTAAAATGAACGCTGCTGGGCCGCCTCCAGACGAAGCCAAAGTCCCAAAGTCCCAAAGGGGGGGACCTGCCCACAGCCAGGCAGCCAGCAGGGTGGCCGAAAGGCAAACAGGGCTGTGTGCCCTTTCCTTGGTGGGCACGGTGGGGGTTGGAGGCTGCTGGCACGTAGACAAACTTCATCATTCGAGCTGTTTTCCCAGCACCAGCTGGTGCAGCTGTGTCCTTCTATCTAACTTCCTGAGGCTTCCCTGAGTCACTGCCCTGCTCCCCACCGCCCTTCCTCAGCAAGAGGGGAACAGGAAGAAACCTGAAGGGATCTAATGCCGCATCCAGGTGCAGCTCTGCAATCATTCCCCCGGCCCTGAGCCTCAGGATGTGGCGGACCTTTGGGCTTCCCTCCTGGCCTGCCTTCCCTCCCAGCTCCAGGAAGGTGGGCAAGGGACCATCCTGCTCTCAGATATTTACCCTTGGCCAGTCTCCCCTTCCACCTCCCAAAGGCCAGGCAGGGCCCCACTCAGCAGGCCGGTGAGGAGCTGGCAAGAACTGGAGTCCTCAGCCTGGTTTGGCCTCTCCTTTGGTATTTTTGCAGCTGGAGACTATTAGTTGCAAGCAAAAATCCTTTGTTATCCAACCCCCCTCCACCACATTATTTTCCTCTCCTCTAAGTCCAGATTCCTCTGCCTGCCCCACCACACATATGCACACATTCGCACACACACACGCTCGGCCACTCACAGCACTCCAAGGCCAGTGTGGAGATGGCTCCGATGGGGAGAGCACCTTATTTCCAGGGCTCCCCATAGGCAGTGTCTGAGCCACTTCCCTTTGTCTGCGGCATGGGGGGCAAGCAGAGTCCTGAGGTTGGGCCTGGAGGACCTGAGTTTTCTGGCCCCACAAACCCAGAAAGCAGCTGTCTCTTCGTGGTCCAGCCTTCTCAGGGCTGACCCACCCCAGCACACCCTCCATAGGGGCTCTGGACAAAGGCCCCACATCCTGAGGACAGGAGAGTCTCAGGTAAACCCAAGTGGAGCGAGGCTGTGTTGTGGGAGGAGTTTGGAGGTGGTCTGGAGTCCTAGGAGTTAGGGATTCCAGGGCAGTTAGGAAGTTGGGAGGGAGACGAGACCATCAGAGGACAGACCGCAGCCTGCCTGTGATGTTGCAAAGGACTTTCAGTTCCAGGCCCCAGAATAGACCTGGGGTGTGTGTTTGTAAGTGCTAAGCCCTCCCTGTACCCCGATTCTAATGCTCAGCACTCTGCACTCCCCACAACTCCAGTTTTTCTCAACTTCTCAGTCATTCACAATGTTCAAGAGGCATTTCCCTAAATACAACAGGCCTCACCCCATTCCCAAGAAGACCCCAGTTTTAGCTGTAGGATTCCAGTCACTCTCCCTAAAATAAATCCAAGGATGGATGGGGACTCTGTGCCCTGAAGAAATAAACACCCACACACCCAAATACTGTAGGATAGGGTACGAGGACCCTGGGTGAGGAAGAATCCCGTTAACCGTCACCATAACCTCAGGGAACACATGCATCTGGCCTCGATTTCAGGAAACTCCCCACCTTGCTCATCACTCTGCTCTGCCCTGGGCACAGCCAGGGTTTGAATCATCATCCTGTCTCCTTCTGTGGGGCTATGGGCAAGAGGCTTAATGTCTCTGAATCTCAGTTTGCTCATCTGTAAAAATGGGATGGTGCATTCACAGCACATAGCACAGGGCCCGGCAGACAGTAAACAAACCACAATGGGAACTGGGATCTGCACTGCAGTTCTCCTTCACCTCCACCCTTTCCGTCCCTACCTTCTCCACCAAGTTACCATCTGTGCCTGCAGCCAGAGCCCTGTGACCTCCTGACTAGAGGTAGACCCTCCAGGTGGGCGGTTTATAGGCTCTCATAGCCCCAGTAGTTCCTTTGATCACAGCCTATTTACCTGACCACAAATATTGAGAAGCCAGGGCAGTTTTTCATCTGTCCCCAGCTCCCTTCACACACGTACTGGTTCATTCAACAAATATTTGTTGAGTACTGAGTCCTCACTTGGTTGTCCTAGAGTCAGGACATCACTTTTTCCCTTCCCTTTACTGCCAGAATCCTCCTTCTCTGGCTGGTGGATGCCTAAGACAGTGGGAGAAGACATCTGTCTGGTAATCCTCCTGCTTGAGAGGGTGGGGGAGGGATGGGGAGATGATCAAGAGTCTGGGGCTTGGCAGAAGCATTGCTAAATGGCATGTCCTCACGATCCTGTTTCCTGCCAGGTCCTGACTTCAGCTCTCCTTGTTCCACCAGCAAGTCTGGGGCTCAGCCACAGTGTCACCTCTATCCTCAGGGCTCCCTCCCTGCTCGGAACCCCCTGGGGGGTATGCCCTGCTTCCTTCCCCTGCCAGGCCCAGGTCCACAAAGTATTCAGTCCTGGGTCCCAGGATGAGACGCCTGAAGTCTGCAGCTCTGACTGAGAATCAGAACCAGGGTTTCCTGCCGCTGAGAAATCCTTCCTGGGCTCTACAACACATCTCTCTTGCTTAAGTTCCTTCCTTTGGCTTGAAAATAGTAGGAAGGAGGGTGTTGGGGGCAGGCTGGGTGGAGAGGCAACTTCAAGGAGACAGCAGGGTGGGAGGGGGAGACAGGGCTGGAGCTGTGCCAGAGACACTGGGCTGCCCTGGCCTGGGAGAGGAGAGGAGGCTGTTAAATTAGAAAGTTCGGAATGGGAAAGGGAAGCAAAAGCACCAGGCCAGAGAGTGGGGGGACCAGAGCCCCTCAATATTCTGACAACGTGTGGTAAGAAAGGCCGAGGAAGGGGGTAGCTGGCTTTCACATGCAGAGTGCAGAAGTGTTCCGCAGGTATGGGGTGCGAGGCTGCGAGGGCTTGGAGTGCCCAGTTCAGTGGGAAGACGGTCCCCTTCCAGCTGGAGAAGCCAGTTGACCAGGGGCTCGGAGAGGCTGCTCTCTGCCCTCTCTCTGCCTTCCCGCTAAACAAATCACTACCCCATTTCCTGTTGTGATTTTAAATGGGAACACACACACACACACACACACACACACACACACACACACACCACTCACACACACCCCAGAGGGAGGGAAAGAAAAAGTGAAGCTGGCCAGCTGGAACTGAGAACCCATTCCACAAACAGCTGCCTGCAGCCTAGGGGGCCTTTTCTGGGCCTCCCCGCCTACCTCCTTCTTCCACATGCAGAAGGGGAGGCAGCTTGGGACCCCTCAGGGCCCTCCAGAGCATCCCCTCATACACAGTCCAAACTAAGTGAGTTCAGCAAACCTTATTTCCTTCAAAGCCGCTAATTGTAACCTTAGAACCTGCCCAGCAGCAATCCTGCAGGGGGCTAGACAGGGCCCAAGTTCCCCCAAGAGGGTAGTCAGAGGTGGGGGGTAAGGTGGGCAGATCAAGTTCTGGTACTTCCAAGCCTGTTGACCCCTCTGGGCCTCAGTTACCAGAACTTCAGTCTTTTGTGTATCACTTTCAAAATATTCCCCATGTTTATCTACAGTTGTACTATTATTTACCTACTATTTCTTTAAATCAACTCACTTATTTTGCTGCAACCTAAACAATCTATAAAATCATAGATTTGATATGCTAGTTATAGGAGTTTCCTAATGGGTATTAAACAAAAATGTAACTACAATAATTGTAAAACTGCACATCTAGCCCTGCTGGTGTGGCTCAGTGGATTGAGCGTTGTCCCATGGACTGAGAGGTCCTGGTTCCATTCCCAGTCAGGGCACATGCCCGGGTTTCAGGCTCCGTCCCCTGTAGGAGGCGTGCAGGAGGCAGCCGATCAACGTTTCTCTCTCACACTGATGTTTTGCTCTCTCCCTTCCTCTCTTTCTCTAAAAAAAAAATGGCCCTGGCTCAGCGGTTAGAGCGTCAGCCTGCGGTCGAGAGAGACCCGGGTTCGGTTCCTGCTAAGGGCATGTACCTCGGTTGCAGTTTGTCCCCGGCCCTGGTTGGGTCGTGTGGGTGGCAGCCACTCGATGTGTCCCTTCACGTCGATGTTTCTCTCTCTCTCTCTCTCTCTCCCTCCCACTCTATCTGAACAAAAAATGGAAAAATGTCCTAGGGTGAGGATTAAAAAAAAAATCAGTGAAAACATATATTTTTTTTAAATGTACATCTATGTGCAACCGAAAATCAAGGCATCCCTGCTTTGGGAAAGGAAGTATTACAAACAGAGGGGCCCAGCCAGAGACACTGGGCTGCCCTGGCCTGGGAGAGGAGAGGAGGCTGTTAAATTAGAAAGTTCGAAATGGGAAAGGGAAGCAAAAGCACCAGGCCAGAGAGTGGGGGGACTAGAGCCCCTCAATATTCTGACAACATGTGGTAAGAAAGGCCAAGGAAGGGGGTAGCTGGCTTTCATATACAGAGTCCAATGGTGGTTGAGTGTCGATCCATGGACCAAGAGATTGCCAGTCTGATTCCTGCTCAGGGCACATATCGGGGATTTCAGGTTTGATCCCCAGTGGGGGGTGTGCAGGAGGCAGCCGATAGATGTTTCTCTCTCATTGATGTTTCTATCTCTCTCTCCCTCTCTCTAAAAAAATAAAAAAACATATTTAAAAAAACAACAACTGCCCTGGCCAGTTTGGCTCAGCGGTTAGAGCGTCGGCCTGCGGTCTGGAGAGACCCGGGTTCGGTTCCCGCTAAGGGCACGTACTTCGGTTGCAGTTTGTCCCCGGCCCTGGTTGGTCGTGCGGGTGGCAGCCACTCGATGTGTCCCTTCACGTCGATGTTTCTCTCTCTCCCTTCCTCTCTCTCCCTCCCACTCTATCTGTACAAAAAGTGGAAAAAATATCCTCGGGTGAGGATAACAAAAAAAAAAAAAAAAAAAAAAAAAACAACTGAGGGGCTGGCCTTGGTCCTCCCTAAGGGTCTCCTGTTACTCACTGTCATGTTCTCAGTCATGGAATCAGAGTCCTCAGAGACCTCCCACCTGCTGGGACAGCGGCACAGGGAAGGAGAGGCCCTTGGGTGACATCCCAGGAGGGCAGGGGAGGGATCACCCCGTCCAGGGCAGTGAAGGCACTGGAGCTGCGGGAGGAGGGCAGCAGCCTAGGCTTGGGTAAGGCAAGAAAGTGCACATACACTTTTCAGAACGTTAGGGATGTTGGTTAGTGGGTGCCCCACCCACTCTTGAGTACAAACAGAGGGAAGGAGCTGGGGTCAGGACAGGAAAAAGCAGGAGCTTCAGTCCTGAGCCTACTCCAAAAGCCTCTCCCAGAAGCTGCACTGACCACCGGCTACCCCCGGGTCTTGGAGGGGCCCTCTAGGGCTCTCAGGACTCACAGCGGGTCTGGCTCACACATGCCCCAGGACCCATGTGAAACAGGCTTACTTCCTGGCCTCCTTCCTTCTTTTTGTTCTATTTCTGTATTCAGAGTTTTCTTTGGGGCAGTCTCCTTCTTCTTCCCACACCAGCAGGCAGGCTTCCCTTGGCCTCCCGGTCTCTGGGTTCCAGCACCTCTCAATTGTCAGCCTCCTCCCTCCTGCATGGGCTCAGCCCAGGGGTCTGATGGAGGTCACAGTCATAACCAAGAATGGGATGATTGCAGGGAGGGCTCCCCCAGAGGGCAGAGAGAAAGCAGGAGAAAGCAGCAACCTTTCTTCTTCATGACCCTCAGGAAGCTAATTATAGGCCAGCAGCCCACTGCTCAGGTAAGTGCCTGGGACCAGCCACCCTGCACACCAGGACAGGCCATTCAGCCTCTCCTGTGAAGGGGGGTAAACTAGGGGTGGGGGGAGGGCTCTAGGGGAGAGACACTTCCTACTTCCTCAGCTTAGGGCCCATAATTAGTTTGTGGGATGAGAGCAAAACAACCATCCTCAGGGTGACAGCCAGACATTCAGGCGGCATGGGATATGGGGAGGGGGGCGGGGGGGACAGAGGCTGGGGCAAGAGGAAACCATTTATTTACCCCACTAGCATTTCTCCCCAGAGCCTTGAACTCTTCCCACCTCTTAGACTCTGCCCCAGAGGGGCCCAGAGAATCTAGCAGACTGGGAGGCAAGACTGTGTTTGCCAAGGGAGGGATACCTGCCTGAGGTTATTTCCTGCTTCGCCTGGGGAGGAAGGCAGGAGAGGGGCCAGGCCAGAGTAAAATCTGAGAAGGTTCCCATCAGGGCACCCCTCCCCAGAGCTCCAACCCGCAAGTCCACGGTCTGGCCTCAGGGCCAGGGAGGGAACGGCTGGAGCTGTTTGCCTAGACTAGCCTGTTGGGTGGGGCCATCGCCAAGAAGCAGGGAGAGGGCTGATGTCTCATGGGGTCTCACCCCAATCCTACCCTATTAGCCATGGGGTTCTCTGAGCTGCCCATCCCCAAGAGCTCAGCCAACCATATGGGGCAGCCCCCAGCCCAGCACTCCAAGGAGAACATAGGTTTGATCACAGGGGAGCCTGGGTCACCAACAGGCCAAGGACACCATTGGGATGCTCTGGAGGAGCTGGAGCTGAGGTGTGGACCATATGGTAAGGCCACAGGTGGCAGGTGCTCTCAGAACACCTGCTCCCCACAGAACCAAGCCCTGTGTCCTCCTGGGGTCTTTGTCTTCTGTGGGGATCATCACACAGGAACCCAAAAAGGAACTTCAAGATCTAGACAGGCCCGGGTTCACAGTCCTAACTCTTTGTGTGCCATCCTCCAGTTATCTCTGGCTTTCATTTCGATTTATCTGATCCAAGCAGACAACTTCAGACCCACTTTGCAGATCAGAAACCAAAGCAGAGACAGGGAGTTCTGGTTAACTCAAGGTCACAGATCAAGTTACTCTCCCCCGTGGGTCGGATCAACCACAGGTCCCATCTTTTCCTCAGCCCTGTGGTGCATTTCCTGGGAATGTGATGATGCCAGATGTTTTGTTTGTTTATACAACAGCATCTGAGCTGAGCAGGACTGCTCCAAACAGCGTATCTATGCCCTGGCCCCTCCCCAGTGACACCCCTTCTTCTATCCTGGGACGGCAAAGTACAGCCTAGGGAGAGAGCCTGAAAGGGAACATCCTGGATATCCTAAAACACTCAGATGGTCCCAGCACTCATCACTCCCCCTCTGGTCTCATCTATTGCCACAAAGTCCCCCAGAAACAGCCCCAGAACCCCCACACCCATGCTGCAGCAGGGGGTCTGTTCTGGAGACATCCCCAAGGGAAACAATGGGGCAGAAAGACAGACCCAGTCAGGCCCTGACTGCTTTGCCCTCAGCCACACCCAGCAAAGTTCCCCAGGCCTTAGGCCCCTCTTTCCCTTGCCCTGACTCCTACTGCGAGGGAAAGCCCCTTGGTGATTTGATCAACACTCCTCCCTCTGAGGGACAGTCCCTGGTCTCTGGACTTTGACTCGTCATTTCTCTTCTGAGGCCTTTTCAGATCTGAGCCAGAAAAGCACAGCCTTACTCTACCCTGTTCCAAACAGGCATCAGTATGTGCAACCCCCGCCCCAGCCTCCATCCAGGGCTTCTTGACCCACAGGGCTCATCCTATCTAACCATCTGCCTCTGCCCCGGCCAGGCTCCACCTTCCCTGCCCTTCTCCACCCTCCGAGCTGGGAGCAGACAACTCACGGTGCAGGCTGAGAGAGATGTTTATAGTGTGCTCATCCACGAAGCCCTTCAGGCCAGGCATGCGGGCACACTTGAGCTGCGTCTGGGCAGCACTGTCCCCAACGTGCACCCAGCACACAGTCTCGTTGGCATAGCTGAAGTCCATGGCTGTGGTCTGCCGTGTGCTGGTGGGTGTGATGGTAGACACTGGGGCCCCACTCAGGTACGTGGCCAGGATGTTTTGAGAGTTGGCGATCAGCAGTACAGGGGGCCGGTCTACGGGCTCTGTAGACGGAGGAGAGGAGGGTCAGTGCAGCAAGGACCTCACAGGCCATTCTCCACCAGGGAACAACACTCTGGGCTCCTAGCACTGGGCCCACACGTGACCCCACCCACCATTCTTGGCCTTGCAGGAGCGGTTGTCTGGCTGCAGCAGGTAACCTTCCACACAGCCGCACGTGAAGGAGCCATCTGTGTTGGTGCACAGCTGGCTGCAGGTGCCGTACACCGAGCACTCATCAAAGTCTGCCGGGAAAAAGCAAGGATATGGTCATTTCCAGTGTGACGGAGGCAGGGAAGTATGTGCCCTCAGACACCACCGTGTACGTGTCCTTCCCTAAAGCTACTCTGGAAGACAATCTGGCAGAATATTACAACAAGAAATGTGCAAACTCACCCAGTAAGTCCAGACTTAAGATCTGTCCTAGAGAAATCGCCACATATGTGCACATCATCCATTCATTCAGAAAATATTTCTTTAGTACCTACTAAGTGCCAGTACTATCCTAGGCTCTGAGGACACATCAGTAAATAAAATAAATTCAAACTGCTGCCCTCATAAAACTTAAATTCTGATAATAAATGAAATACTGTTATTATAATAACAAATACAAAAAAAGATAAATTCTATTTCTTGAGGTGCTGGTGCGCTGGAAAGTGACTGGTACTATGGAAAAATATGAAGCTGAGAAAGGGGACAGAGGATGCAGGCGGTGGGAGTGTGATTTTAGAGCGGCCAGGGATGGCCTTACCGAGAAGGTGGCATTTGTGCAAAGACTCGAGGGAGGCAAATTTAAAACAGAAAAGTCTGCATTGTTTATAGCAGAGAGAAACTGGGAACATCTTATTCATCAATAGGGCGATGGCCAGGTAAACTGTGGTGAAAGTCATACATCATGGTGGTTTTTATCCTCATCCGAGGACATTTTTCCATTTTTTGTACAGACAGAGTGGGAGGGAGAGAGAGGAAGGGAGAGAGAGGGAAACATCGATGTGAAAGGGACACATCGAGTGGCTGCCACCCGCACGACCAACCAGGGCCGGGGACAAACTGCAACCGAGGTACGTGCCCTTAGCGGGAACCGAACCCAGGTCTCTCCGGACCACAGGCCGATGCTCTAACCGCTGAGCCAAACCGGCCAGGGCATCATGGTGGTTTTTAAAAGAACAAGGTAGATCTCTACATATTAACATGGAAAAGTCTCTAGAATATACTGAGTGAAAAAATTGGAAACAGAAATGTACAGATTGATTTCATGTAAGAAAGAACACATGTGCGTGAACAGCCCTTTCACTGAGATTTTCCATGAGTACATGCACACAGGTGTACAGAAAAAGCCCTGGAAAGAGAGCAAACTGATAACGGAGTTGACCTCCACAGACATGGGAAAGGGACCAGAATTGAAGAGGATTTGTCTAAGTGGACTTTAGTTTTATCAGTAGTGCTTTAATTTATTTTTTTTTTAAACAAGAAAACTCACATTTAGCCTATATAATTCTTTTTTTTTATCCTCACCCGAGGACATTTTTCCTTTTTTTGTTGTTCAGATAAAGTGGGAGGGGGAGAGAGAGAGAGAGAGAAAGAAACATCGACGTGAAAGGAACACATCGAGTGGTTGACTCCCGCACAACCCAACCAGGGCCGGAGACAAACTGCAACCCAAACGAGGTACGTGCCCTTAGTGGGAACCGAACCCGGGTCTCTCTGGACCACGGGCCGACACTCTCCCCGCTGAGCCAAACCGGCCAGGGCTTGCCTATATAATTTTAAGATGAATTTTTAAAAATCTGGTTGCCCAGCTGGTGTGACTCAGTGGATTGAGTGTTGTCCCACGGACTGAGAGGTCCCGGTTCAATTCCTGGTCAGGGCACAGGCCCGGTTTGCGGGCTCGATACCTGGTGGGGGGCATGCAGGAGGCAGCCGATCGATGTTTCTATCTCTCTCTCTCTCTTCTTCTCTCTCTAAAATATCAATAAAAACAGTTACAAAATAAATTTTTAAAAAGTCTGGTGGAAGCCAGTGGGCTCAGTCATGGCAGAGGCTACACAGGCGTGCAGCCATGCCTCCTCTCTGGCACCTTCTAATTTTCTCCTACCCCAGCCAGGCCCCCTGGCCCTGCCTCCCTCTTCCCCCGACTAGCACACCAGCCCTTGTACTCACTTACCTTTGCAGGTCTTGCCATCTGCCTGCAGCTGGAAGCTGTTGTTGCAGTAGCAGGTGGGCCCGCTGAGTGTGGGGACACAGTGGTGCTGGCAGCCCAGCTGAGAACAGTTGCCTAGGAGCTCTGTGAGAGGGCAGGAGACACACTCAGGCTCTCAGGCCCAGTAGCCACCCCCAGACTGTAACCTTCACCCAACTCCCATCAACACTTCAGAAACCACATTCAAGGCCTGCAGTGTTGGAGATGAAAGGGGCTTAGGAAGCATCTACCATATTTTGCAAGTGGGGAGACTGAGACCCACAGAAGGTATAAGATAGGCCAAAGGTCACATAACCAATTATGGCTCAGAACCACCTCCCTGCTCTGGCTGCTCTGGTCTCCCTCTGTCACAGGGACAGAGGTGTGGTAGTTTGCTGGGCTCAAAAGGAGTGTGGACAGTGAGTCTTATCCCCTTCACATGCCTCTTATCTGTGCTGCCCAGGGACCATGATGTCGGCTCCAGGGCTGAGGGTGAAGATTGGACATGGAACCGTGTCTTTTCCTACAGGATCCAAGCTCTGGCTTGAAAGCACCCTGCAACCTATCCCTTTCGCCCTCGAGGCCTCTGAGAGAACCCTAAGTGAAGTCCAGGTGGAGGACGGCAGGAGGAGCAAAACTGGTTCCCTCAGGATCCTTCTCTAATCTTTCTCCTGCCACTGACCCAGTTCCACAGGGGAGACAGAAGGGAGTGAGACAGGAGGGGGGAGAGGTGGGAGCAGCTGCCCCCCCAAACCAGCGACCCAATTAATGGCCTTGCATGGGGCCAGGCGGCCTGGCCACAAAGACCCCTTTGTCCAGCTGCCTCACACCCCCACCTAGGAGTGAGAGCTGCCCCAGATGCTAAGACATTCAGAATCACTAAGCCTGCCAGGAGGAGCTGGGATGGGGGGCCAGACCCCAGTTATTCCTTTCCTCCCCATATCCAACTGAGATCCCAAATGTGCTGCCTTCCACCATAAAGGAGGTAAATATTGTTTGTTCCAGAAAATCTAGAAAAGAATTTCTCTTCTGGAAATGGGGGAGCAGGGCGGGGTGGTGGTGGTGGTGAGGAGAACCAACTTCTGTAATATCAGAGAAGGAAGTTCAAACCCTAGATTTTTGAGGTTCTTTGTTGTTTTTGAAGCTGAAAAGGTATTCAAGGTATTCAAAAGGAAACAAACTTGAACATGCACCATCCAATAAGATGGGATGTGTGCGGCAATCGAAGTCAACCCCTGAGCCCACACTCTGCATCCCATCCCAGGGGCTTCAGACAAGAACATGAAAATCAACCAAAGGAGAGGATAAAAATCTTCCACAAACTCCCTTGTTCCACACCCCCTGCCCTGAGTGAGCAGCATCCAGATGTGTCTCCTCCCAAGTAGACGAGCAAAACTCCAGCTCCCAGCCCCAGCTTTAATCTCAGCATCTGTTCTCTGCTCATACTCATGTTTCATGTAAGAAACCATTTGCAGAAAGGATCCCACTTATTTACCAAAAAAAAAAGTATGAAAACACTGATCTAGTATAAAGCTTTCATTTTACAGGTGGGAAACTGGGTCTGGAGAGGGATGGTGACTTGTCCAAACACAGAGAAAAGTGCCTGGGCCGGGGCTTACTAACCACGCTCCAAGCCCGAAGGGCCCATGGATTTTGGCTGCTATCTGGTGGCAATTCTGTGTAGCGGTGCAGGACAAGGCCTTATCCCCACTGGAGGTACAAGGACAGTCCTCGGATGGCAGGCCTCCAAACCCCTTAGGTGCCCAGCTGAGAACTCATTGCACCCACAATAGGAGGGTAGAAGAGTCCTTACCTCGGCAGTGGGGGCCCTCGTCCGAACCATCCATGCAGTCCTGGACCCCATTGCAGAGGCGGGACATGAGAATGCACAGCTCAGTGCCCAGGCAATTGTGCTCATTTGGCTGACATCGCTGGGCCTTACTCTGTGGGCCTGGGGGCAGATGGAAAGGTTAGCATGACCAAGCTGGTAATAGTGGCTGTTGGGCCAACTGTTCACTGGAAGAGGAAGAGGGGAACTGAGACTTGGGTTGCAGATATATGCATCTTTTAGATCTGGGGAGGCCTCAGGGATGGTCAGACTCTTCCACCTAGAGCTCTTCTCCACCATTCCCAGGAGCAGTCACACACCTGTGAACAGCCAGGTAGAGGGGAGAACTAGACTTTCAGCCAAGAGTCCACTCTCCAAATGTCCTTTGCCTAGGAACCCAAACCCCTCCACATTCTACACTCAGGAGAGGCCGAGGTGAGAGGTGAGAGGTTTGAATGAGCTAAGGAAAACAGTCCATGGTAGAGAAGCTCAAATGATAAAGAACATCTCCTTCCCATAGCTTCCCGGGTCACAGGAAATGGGCTGAGAGTTGCACCAGGTCTTCTAGAACTGCAATGTCCAATATGTAGCAGCAGCCAAAGGTTGCCACCATGCATATGAACTGTGACTAGTTGAAAATGTAAGCATAAAATACACACCGGCTTCTGAAGACTTAATATCACATGCAAACAAAGAATGTGAAAGATCTCATTAATGCTTTTATATGAATAATATACTGAAATGATACAATTTTGGATACATTGAATAAAATTAAGTTAAAACTAATTTCATCTGGTTATGTATTCCTTTTTAAATGTGGCTACCAGAAAATTTTGAATTGCCTATGTGGCTTGCATTGTATTTCTATTGGATAGTTCCGTTTCAGATCCCCAACGCCAGAGTAGCCTGCCTGATAGAAGGATTTGGGAAGGGTCAAATGTGGTAGCCCAATGGTGATCCCTGGTACTTCCTTTGTGCCCAAGAAGATGGGCTTAGGGTGGGGGGTAGAGCTCCTCAGGGAATCCGCAGGAGGCTAGGATGCTGGCTGAGCCCATGAGCTGGAAGACAGACTACCACCTATTGGCTCCCAAATCCAGACAGGGTGTGTGAGTGACCTACCCTGTGTGCCTGGGCAGGAGTCTGCAGGCACAGGTGAGGGAGGTGTGTGGCATGGAGTAAGGGTATATCTGTCTCTGTGTGTGCTGGTGTTCCTGGCCTCAAACGCATGTGCATTTCCATGTTCTTTGGGGAGTGAATCTGGGTTTGTGCGTGTGTCTGGGGGCATCTGTCTGAGTGCAGGTTGTGCTTCTGCATCCCCTGTTAAAGTGTTGACTCTGTGTTGCTGTGAGAACATGTCTGTGCCTGCGTCTGATTTTGTATATGTCGGGGTGGGGGGAGTCAGTGCCCAGGAGGGACTGACTGTGTATGTAATGGGTCTGGGAGTGTGTAAGAGTGGGCAAGTGTATAAGGTAGGGTTTGCTTCAGAAGAAGAATGGATAAAAGGAGCCAGATCCAGCCCCTCTGCAAGGCTTGCTGAATCCTTAACACCAAGCATCAGGTCAGAAATGTGGGGTGTAAAGGTGGCATCAGACAAGAAGACTCTCCAGGCTGAACCACCCCATCATAGAAGCACTTGCAGAATATCCCTGGCCCCCACTCCTCCAGGGCAGGATATGGGGGTGAGGTGGAGAGAACTGGTGGTTCCCTTTCTGGCCCTAAAATTACCCGATAATTACGGGTAAGGGTGTGGGGAGAGCACAGGGGCTGGGGCTGGAATAGCATCAACCCAGGAAACAGAACAGAGACAGACGTAAGAATGCACGGGCACCTAGACCCTGGCCCACATTAACTAAGCAGGGGAGAGGCTGAAGGTGGAGACCCCAGCACAGTGCCAGCTGCCCAGGACTCTGGGGTCCAGCAAGCAAGTCCTCCACCCCCCACCCCCACTGGCAAAGTAAAGGCTGGGTGGGGACCTTTCTCCCAGTTTAAACAGCTGCCTCTGATTACACCACTTACTGGAGGCAGGGAAGGCGGGGGTGGTGGGAAATGCACAGGGTTGGGCTTCTGGTACAGACTGAGCAAAAGTTGGTGGCCTTTGGCCTGGGAGTCTGAGGACAAAAAGCAGACCAGCCAGACCTGTGGGCACTCAGCAAGGGTCATGAGGCTCTGAGGTGGGATGAAGAGGGACAAGCAAAAGAAAAGAAAGGCCAGGCCCTCTCCTTCCAGCAAAGCTCAGTGCAGGGAACAGTCTCTGGCAGGCTTGGGGTGCAACCGCTGCAGAAGCGATCCGATGTGCCATTTCTGAGCACACCAGGCACCCTGAAGGGGGGAGAGGACAGTTTTAGCCGTGTCATGGATAAACAATCACAGAGCAAGGTCTACACCAGGATAAAGATCAGCTTGCCTCATCCCAAACTGCCTGGGCCAAAAGGAAAAAAGATAAGTCAGGGATTGGGGGAGAGGGACCCAGAAGAGTACTTACAGATCTCAGGGGCTTCATCAGATCCATCCGGGCAGTCCCTCTCACCATCACACCGCCAGCCCTTTGATATACAAGTGATCTGGTCTTTGCAGGCAAACTGCTTGGGGCTGCAAGTCTTGGGGACTAGGGGCAAAGAAAGAAAATGGGGTGTAAATGAAGGCTGGAAGCCAACTCTATGGCCCTAAAGACCCCCGTATGGCTCCTCTTCCCTCCCTAGCATCCGTCTCCATTTGGCCCTGACTCTGCGCCAGGGGGTAGGCAGGGGGCTGTGTGTCGCTCCGGGAATACTGTGTACCTGTGGTGGGGGGAGGGGAAGGGTACAGGGAGCACACTTTACTGCCCCCCACCCAGCGCCCTAGGCTGCCTGACCGGTGTGCCCCTCCTCCAGTCCTCAGGGTCAAAGCACTTGCTATCTTGGTTACTGTGGCCACGCACCAACACCTCGGCTGTGCTGACTGGGAGTGAAGGATGGGGCATTTAGGGGGCATTGACATGTTTTCTCTTATCTCCCTCTCCCTCCCACTAGAAGCCTAGAGCTGATTTTTCTTTTAATCCTCATCCGAGGACATTTTTTTTTTTCATTTATCTTCAGATAGAGCAGGAGGGAGAGAGGGTGGAAGAGAGAGAGAGAAACATGGATGTGAGAGAGACACATCGAGTGGCTGCCACACAACCCATCCAGGGCTGGGGACAAACTGCAACCGAGGTACGTGCCCTTAGTGGGAACTGAACACAGGACCCTCTGATCCATGGGCCGAGGCTCTAACCGCTGAGCAAAACCGCCAGGGCCAGAGCTGATCTTTTCTAAACTCTCTGCTCCTCTGCCCTCTGGGAAGCTCCTGGCCCTTGGAACCCATCACCCCACAATCTCCAACTCCTAACTAACCACTAGGCCCCCAGATGGGAACGGTGTCCTCAGAACACCGGTAGCTTGGAAATGGTATCAGCAGAGGTACTGGAGGGCAAGACTGTGCAGGGCAGGGGAGCGAACAGGGCAGAGAGCCCTGTCTCCACCTCCATTCTCTACAGACTGAAGCCTCCCGTGTGATTAGATCTCAGGGAGGACTTTCAGAAGATGTCCTCAGAGGTAAGAGGCACCTAAAGATTGCTCAGGGTGATGGAGTTGGAGAGCCGAGGCAGGGAGACGGCTGGTGTGACCTGTGGGAGCTGATTTCAGCCCAGCCGACCCATGAAGAGACTACATCCAGGATCTCTGCCCTGCCCCTTCATCCGCATCTGCCTTCCCGGGCTCCGTGTCATTCTCTTACCTGTTCTCTGCGGAATTAAGAATGGTAACACTAACTCTTATTGTGGGCTTAGTATATGCTGTGAATTGTGGTAAACCAGTTCTTTCCATGGATCATCTTATTTAATCCTCTCCAAAACATGACAAAGTAGGTGCTAGTAATACCACCATTTTATAGAGGAGAAAACTGAGCCTCAGAGAGGGTGGGTTCACAGAGCAGGCAAAAGACAAAACCAAGGCTCACTCAGTTTTGAGCTGACTGTAAACTTTAACCAGTGCAGTCTATACTAGTCTCTCCGTGCACACTGAGAGACGCCCAGGAGCTGCTCCTCCCAACCCCATCACCAGGTCCTCCACAAGAAAGCGCCCCCATCCTCCACCCCCACCAAGGGCTGGGTTCCCAGTCTCCCAGCTCTTCATTGCTTTTTCCTCGGCCATTTCTATTCAGCTGGTATGCACTGTCGATCAGCTCTGTGCCAGGCACTGCGCTAGGCACTGGGCTGCCAAGGAGGAGCAAAATGCCCCCTCAGGAGCCTCAGTCCTCTGGGAAGGCCACTACCTCGAATGCAGGGCAGAATGAGCTCGGGGCTGGGACTGAGTATTAGTAAAGTATGTCAGGGCTCAAAGGGAGCGACAGAGTCTGAGAAGGGCCACAGGGAGAAGATGCCCTCCCTCCCTAACCTCTATCTCTGGCAGAGGGGACTACACTCAGGCCCCTGGCCAGGATGAGAGCCGAGTTCAGGAAACACATCAAGGGTGGCTGGGCCAGGACACCTCCCCCCTCAGCCAGGAGTCCCCCCCCTCCCTTCCCCCTCCCCCAGCAGGGAATAAAGGCCCCTTGAGGAGGTGGATAATGCAGAGTTCATTGCCCCACTGGGCCAGCTGTGAGGTCTTCCCGGGGAAACAGCCTGCCAGCCTAGTTAGCATGCCGGAGAATGGTCCTCTTCCCCTGGCCAGCCCAGACTGTCTGGGGGGGGGGTATAGGGGGCTGGAATGGGACTCAGAGTCAGATGGGCTGTTTGGAGCCCAGAAATGGCCCCCACGTCCCCCCCACCTGGACTTAGTCCACACCCCCACGCCTCCTGGGCCAGAACTCACAGACCCAGCCTGAGGTCACTGGTTGGTCACTCCAACCTCCCCTTCATTCTGCATCCCAGCCACGATCCCCCCTCTTTTGGCCCTTACTTTGTCCCCTGCTGTCCCCCACCCCCATTTTTGGCCTGAACTCGACAGAGGAAACAGCAGCTGGCAAACTCCGAAAGCTGGAATGAGAGAGATTCACAAACCAGATGTGCTCTTGCAGAGGGAGGGGAGTGGGGGATGGGGAAGTGGAAGAAGAGGAACCCTCAGGGTCCCCTATCCCACATAAGCATCTCTTCAGGCCCAGAGGCAGAGGGACGTGGGGGTCCACATCTCCCAAGAGCCAGGGCAGCACAAGAATCAAGGAGAGATAAGTGAAAGAACTTCCTTCCTGTCAGGGATGGTGGAGAAATCTCCAGGAATCTGGAGTTTGAAGGCTGAGGCCTGTCTTTGATTTCCTTCAGGGGGAGAGGGGAGGAAAGAAACAAATAACCTACTTTGGGGCAGAATATACAGCCAAGGAAAGCCCCACTCTGAGGTGGGGGTGGGGGGCTGCAGTGGGGGTGGGGTAGGAAGCTGGTAATCTGCTTAGAGCCTCCAGCCAACCCCACTCCCCTCCGCTGAGCCTTCTGCATCTGATACCAGCACCCAGAAAACCCACCTTTGTGGCCTGCAGCTTAGATGAGAGAAAAACACTGCCCTAAGTTCAGCCCTAAATTTGGGATCCACTACTGGCCTTCGCTGCCTCCAGCCTGTCATGAGAATTGGGGCTTCTTAATGATATGAGCTAACACTTTACAACACGGTCACTGCTAGTCAGCCACTGATCTGAGACACTTTGTATTAAACTGTTTAGATCCTCAGAACCCTGTGAGGTGGGTACTTTGCAATCCCCATCATACAGAAGAAGAAACCAAGGCACAGAGCGATTAATAACTGAACAGGTGGTTTTCTCATTGGCGGTGATGATGCAGCCGGATGGAGAAGGATGAAGAAGGGGAATGGCATGGAAATATGTTGGTCCTCTGAAGCTGGAGTGGGGAGCAGGATCATAGAGGGTGATAGTGGCCTTCAGGGCTCATCAGAGAGGAGGGGAGGAGAGGAGAGAGGCAAGAATAGGACAGAAGAGGGAAGAGAGAGGAGGGAGATGAAGGAGGAGAGGACTAAAAAGGAAGGAGAGCAAGCGAGGTTGCAGAGAGAACACCAGGACACAGGGGCCGTCTGTTCTCAGCTTTGCCTGGAGATGAATGTGACCGCCATGCTAACTCTGGCCAACACCCCTGCCCCCCCTCAAATCCAGGCACTCGGCCCAACCATAGCCCCCAGGGCCACCGAGCTGGAGCCAGGACAGGAGGTGTAGGGTTGGATGTACGTCCGTCCGGACACCACACGGACCCCAGTGCCCTGCTTGAGCCTTGGCTGTCATCCTCTATCCCACCCTGGGACCCTGGGGTGGGAGGGAGGGGGATAGAGAGCCTGGCAGGGGAAGAGAGTGTGAGGGAAGTACAGGCCCTGAGGGAGTCTTCTGCAGAGGAGGGGACCCACTCTTTGATCCCCTTGGGAGCAGTGAGGGAAAGAGAGGCGAGACCTCAGGCAGTGCTTCCTACAGGACCAGGAGACTTGAGGCAGGAAATACACGAAAGAAACCCTTGAGGCTCTTTTCAAGACTAGACACAGCAGAGAGATAGGCTGTGTGTGGAGGGATGTTTTCTGAAGGGAACTACTTGATATATCTAAGGGAACAGAGGAGCCAGGGGGTGGCCAAGGGGTGGGGGGCAGAGGCGGCAGAAATCTAAACTTTCAAACATATGGGGGTAGGGCAGCGAGGGCCTCCCAAACCCAAACCAAGAGCTTTTCACTGAATTTTATGTATTTTGGGTGTTACCCGGTGGCTCTTTCCCGCAGCTCAGCGAGGCTCAGACACATTTTTGTCATTCCTGAGTCTGGGCCTCTGCTTTGCGGCCTGGACAGACTGACAGACAGGATGGCCTGGACTGCCAGAAGAGGGGAAAGGGTCTCCCCCTACATCTTGAGTCAATATTGACTCAGCAGCACATTAGCCTGACAAGTGACCGCCCTACCATCTTTTCCTTTCCCCCACAAGTAAAATTCAGACCCTTCAAATGTCCCCAGAGGTCATCATCTCTCTCACCGGCTGTTACATCACCTACCCCCAACACACACACATGGTTTATCCTCAGCAGAGGTAAACTCTAGGCTCCTAAACCATTCCCCACACCGTTCTCTAGTTCTCAGGTCATGAGAAGTTCTGCCAGAAGTCTAACCTCCCTCCTTCCTCCTGAAATATCTCCTTTCTCCCTCTTACTTAGCCCACAAAGGGTATCAAGTTCCCTTCTTGCAGAAGCATTCTCTCCAAAATCCATTCCCAAAATTAGTGGAGGGGGAGGAAGAGAGAGGAACTTGAAGGAAAGTGGAGGAGAACTTTCACTGCCGAACTGGATGTTCCCAGTCTGGCCAGGAGGGGAAGAATAACTACAAAATGTCGAAGTGGGAGCTCCGGAGCTTGTGAGAAAGCCCAGGAGAGACGCCTGCTCCGGGGTAGCTTTCAGGGTACCAAGAGGCCTGAACGGAGGTGGAGACAGGCAGAGGCAAAGCGAGCGACAGAGACTGAGAGAGACAGGGCAGAGAGTGCCATGAAGGATGGGCAACAAGAGAGATGAACCACGAGGGTGGAAGACAGAGTTTCTGAAAGGCCAAGAGGGTATACACATCAATGACAGACAGAAGCAAAAAAGATAGAATGAGGTCTCAGCCCAGAGGTTGCCAAGACAATGACACAGTTATCTTGGGATAAACATAGAGAGTAACAAACTCCCTGAGATAAGGTAGGAGCAGCATAGATTCTTATTTAGGGAGACAGAGTCCCTGCCATAGTAATGTCTGACCCAAGGGAGACCCAGAATAGGGGATACTGCCTCCCACAGAATTGGGAGGGTGGGAGGAAGGAAGACAGGGCTCTTCAACCAGGGAAGCCAAGGCCTGGGGAGGCTCTTACCTCCCTAGGAGGAGCAAAAGGGAAAAGTGCCTCTCTTCCACCATCCCTCATGTCTCTCCCAGGAGAGTTTTACACCGGTGCCTGGGGTCACTGCATGGGAAGCACTCCGGAGCCAACTGCTTCCTTTTCCAAACAATGCAGGATCCTGCTAACTAGGCTGAAATCTGGGACTGCACACAGAGGGGTTCTCCAAACGCTCTCACTCCCCAGTTAGCTCCACCAGGTCAGGGACCCTCACATGGTCCTACACAACCGAGCGATAAGCCCTCCCCTCCAGAGCTGGAGGACCTGAAGGCTGGAGAGTCCACGAAGTAGGGGGTGAGGGGTTGAAAAGAGACTGTTGAGGGGGAATAAGCTCTGAGCTTGGAGTTTTGATGTGCAAGGCTGAGACTACCGCAGGAAGAGAGAAAGTTAGACTTGGGTAAGGAAGGGCCCCCTAAGGTGAGGAAGGAGTTTTAAGAGTTGGGGCATTTGGACAAGATCTGGCTCTGCCCAGGGCCCTGACTGACATCCTTAGGATGCCTAGTGATGGGGAAGTTGTTGGGAACAAAAATCTATGGAGAAAATGGAGGAAGGGGGAGCAAGAATGGAAGAAAAAAGAAGTCTTGTGAAGTAGCCTCAAGCATCAAAATACTCCCCCAATCCTAAAATCAATGTCCTACATGTCCCTTAGTCCAACGTATCTCTACTTTGAAAGATGAGGGTAAGGGGAGATGTTCAAGGAACTGAGACTGACCAGGGGAGAAAGGAGTTTGGAACCGTCTCTCAGGGAGCCAGGAGGCCAGCACCTCAGCTTCATGACTCACTGCAACTGTCCAGCTTGTCTGGTAACTGGTAATACACTGGCTCAAGGGGCTGTGTGGAGGGGGATAGGACAGAGGGAGGCAGTCAGCCTTCTCCCCTGAGCCAGATCTGCCTGGGGCAGCCCTCCCCACTACAAACTGTTCTTAATCTCAGCAAGATCCTCAATAACCCTTTCCTATTTCCCACCCCATCGGTTTCCCCATCCTCCCCATAGCAAGTACACTCAATTTTGTCTACTAGCAGGGAGTGACATTGCTCTCCAAAGAGAAAGGGACGCTAGGGTAGGTTCAGGCATAGCAGAGAAGGCAGAAGAGGTGTGGAAGACCCCAGGGCTGTTCCCCTGGTAGAAGAGCAACAAGACCTGAGAGAGCAGCAGGAAGGTTAGACACTAAGTCAGGTAAGGTGGGGCAGGTTTCCTCCGCTCAAACATGAAGGAGGAAGTTCTGTGTCTACGGGCTTAGGGCTTGAGGGCAGGGGTAGGGATAAGGTAACCCCTTAGGCTTCCTAGATAGCGCTGGTCCAACAGGGCTCTGCAATTCCCCATTCTGACCAGAGTGGGTGGGACCCATAATTCATATTCCCATTCCCAAGTTAAGAACAGTAGTGTGTGTTTGGGGAGGGGTCCTGTCCCTGGGAATTTGGATAAAGTTTGGTTTGAGCTGGGGTTAAAACTGAGGACTGAGTGATAATTTTAAGAAAGGGTAGGGAGGCAGTAAGGAGAACATGTCCAGTCTCCCTCTTCCACTCACCGCCCATGAATTTGGTGTGGCAAACAGAGCCCTGGGGGCGTCACTACCTGGGCCATTCCTGACTG
Source organism: Molossus molossus (assembly GCF_014108415.1). Classification (NCBI taxonomy): domain Eukaryota; kingdom Metazoa; phylum Chordata; class Mammalia; order Chiroptera; family Molossidae; genus Molossus; species Molossus molossus. The sequence continues at coordinate 74,000,557 of NW_023425345.1, forward strand.
GGTTGGGGAACTTTCCTGTTCTCCACGGAGACCCAGCCCTTGCTTCTAACTCCATCCACCCTCCAGCAGAGGGCTCCTGATGGTCTCGAGGTTTCTCTCTCTTACATTTTTTTCCTATCCCTCCCAGAAGCGGCTATATCCAAACCTCTTTGCCTCAGTTTCCCCTCCCATCTCACAGGGCTGATAACAAGAGGAAAGAACATGCACAAGAGAGGAAGTCATGGCTAAGGGTTGGCTGTGAGGGCTGGTCTGGAGGATATTCAGGGCAGATCTTTACTTCTCTTGGGCAGATAATTGAGGTGTGTGTGGGGAGCAGACAGACAGTCCCCAAGACGCCATAATTGAGGGCCACTGAATATACCGTTTTTCTGGGCACAGCTACTTCCTGACCCCCTAACCTCCCTCTCAACCAAAGCAATTTGAGGATAGGGGAAGAGAGGAAGAGATAATCTGGTTTCAAAGAAAAACTTTCCCAATCCCAACCTAGCAAAATTAGAAGATGGAGGAGGGGTGCATGATGGTATTGGGCCCAGTTTTTTCCAGAATGACAGGAGTAAAATGACAGGAAGCAGTAAGATCCCACCCCTTCTCAAGTCAGGGGCCCAGCCCAGCCCAGCCCAAGCCCATGACCCCAGCTCAAAGCTTCGGCAAGACTTGAACCAGTGACTCACACAGTAAGAAAAAATTGCTGACATAAAAGGGGAGGGGGCACTCATTTCCCCAAAAGGACACAGTTCTAGCCCAAACCTAACTGTAGTATACAAAACGTGTGTATATGGGGGGAGGAGGGGAAATGGTGGAGAGAAATAAACACATTTACCAAAAGTGCAGGGAATTGGGGGATGGGGGCTTAGCCATAACCCCCAGCCAACCTCCAACTCCCCTTCCAGTCCAAATTGATCAAGCCAGAAGTCGGAGAGAAAGCAGCCTTCTTCCAGCCTCCCACCTCAGCATTCCAGGCCATTCTCCAGTCCCCTTACCCAACCATGACATCTGACGTTTTTCATTTCAAAGCTCCCAGGAATTAAGAAGGAAAATTCAAAGTCACATAGCATCTCCTGCTTCTCCTCTACCCCCCAGTACAGCCCTATCCAGGCTACTGACAGAGGCCCTGAGAGGGGGAAGTGTTCACTTCGGAACCCAGGCGGGCAGCCGGCTGGATCTTTGACCCAGGCCTCCAAGCCTGGTCTCCCAGGCCCAGATTCCACACCCAAGCATGGGGCCCTCTCCGGTGGCCCTCCCTTTCCACCCACATCCATCTGGGGCCTGCCTGCCCTCTGCCCAGCAGGGCACTCTTGACCTGGCTCCCCTTTCCAGATTCAGAGGCCACTGCAAAAGCCCCCACCCTCCTTTTGCAGCCCTATATTGCAAATCCGGATTCCTTCACAATTCTGATGGGGGTGGAGGGTTGGAGGATGTAGGGGAGGTGGAGGCCCTCCCCAACCAGACATAGGAAGAGAAGGCCTCTGGATCCCGGGATCAGAAAACGGGGGAACCCTCTTTTCCCTTCCCAGGCCTCTGGTCTTTGTTTGGGCTGGGGACCCCCACAGAAGCATCATTTGCCCAGGGCCACATCCTTCAAATTGGACCCCCATCCCCACCCCCAGTCAGGACGCTGCTGTGTCAGCTGGACTGTGATAACAAAAGGCACCCCCTCCCGCGTCTCCCTTCCCCATCCAAACGCAGGAGTGGGGGCTGGGGAGTGGGTGTCCCCAGGGGTCCAAGGGGGCCGCGGAATCTCACTTACCGTCGACAGCGGCGGCGACCAGAGCTGAGAGCAGGGGCAGCAGCAGCAGCTGCGGCGGGGTCAGCATGGTGTGTGCTGATGCAAGCAGCAGCCCCCTACTCTCTGGTCCTGGTACTTCTCGCCGTCACCCCCCCCCAGTTGGGGGGTCCCCCTTTTTCCTCCTTCCCTCCTCCTCTGTTCTTATCCTATCCTTCGGCAACGCGCACCAGGGGTGTGGGTGAAGAGGCAGAGTTCGGAGCCCCTTGTGGAGGGTCTGCTGACGAGGGTACGCCCCCTGCCCCCAAATCCAAACCCTCCTTCACCCCTGCTTTTTTTCTTCTCTCCTCTTTCCACCTCCCTGGGCGAAGCTCACAGCCCCATCTCCGAGCCGCCTCCGGCTGCAAAAATGCACAATTGGGAGGAGGCGGGGTGGGGTGGGGGCGTGGACTGGGTGGGGGAGCCTTTGGAAGGGGGCTGATGAAGCTCTGGGGGCTCCCCTCGTTTCCGCCTCCTCAGTGCACGGGCCTGGAGCTCGCACCACTGTTCCCCCGACTGAGGTGCCGCGGGGCGGGCTGAGGGGGAGAGAGGGAGGGGAAGGGTAGAGGAGGGAGGGAGAGAAGGGGCGGGGAAAGAAAAGGGGGGGGGGATGAGCTACGCGGCAGTCGTGTGAGTGCGCATGCGCCGATTTGGCGCGCTGCCCTGGGGAGGGGGAGTCAGGCAGCTACAAGATTTGGAGCTCTGGCCAGCGGTCCGAGAGTCGGGGTCCCGTGGCGTCGCTCGCTGGTTTGCGGCCCGGGGTGTCCTCTCCCCTGACTTGGCCTTTCTCCCCCTCGCTGCAAATTGCTGAAGGGAAAGGGGTGATTGGGCAGTGGGCGAGGAGAGCGGAGCGGCTTCTCTGCAACTCGGTGTCGTGCCCTAGGATTTCTAGCCGGGTCTGGGGATCCAGGACCGGGAGATCTGGGATGAGGCTTGATTTCCTCGAGGTACCCTGACTGTGCCTCTCCTGCCTAGGATGGGTGCAGGGGCCGCCAGTCCGCGGGGAAGATTCAGGGAAAGGCTGAGCTTTGATTCGAGGACTTTGTAAGACCGGGACCCGGACTGGGGCCTGCGGCGGGGGGGCGGGGGGAGGGGCCGCGAGGGCCCGCCCCACCTCGCTCCAGGGCTTGGAGTAAACAGGGACACCCGCGGGGACACGCCGGAGCTTGTCCGCCCTCCTAGGGCTTGGGGATGGAGCCCACCTTAGTACCCGCCCCGCCCTGCTCCCCTGGCACCGGGCGCGGGAGGGGCAGGCTCTGGTTTGGAGGGAGGTGAGTCACCAGCGGGTGGGGCCACCCCCTTCGCCCCAAGAGGTCGGGGCTCATTTTTTTGTTTGGTGTTTTGTTTTTTTATACCTTCTGACTGGCTTCCCACCAAATCAGGGTTTTAGATTCCGAGCAACAGGGATTTGGAATAAGATGAGGGACTCTGGACTCGAGTTCTAAGGAGGTGTCTGCTGAGTGCCGGACCTTTGTCCCGGCCCTGAGCCGGTACGGGAATGCTACTTTGAGTCCAGAAGGCGCCGGGCGGTTTCCAGCGCCCCATGAATGTGCTTCTGGCCACCGCCCCCTTCTGGGCGGTGTTTTAAGGCTGTACCCTGGGTGTCTGACTTTCTGGTGTCTGGAAATCAGAGTTCAGGGAGACAGCAGGCGACTTTGGCTGCCAGAAATTGACGTTAGAGATGAAAGAAGGTTGCACCACTCTTCACCCTTTTAAAATTCTAGTCCAACAAGGGTCCTAAATCCTCCAGTCTGTTCCTGGGAGAAAGCGGAGCCACATTGAGAACTTAATCCATTGATGACAGTGAGAGCAACAGGAATCCAGAAGGAACTAGACCTTTCCCTCAAACCAGAGCTCCCCCTCTGGGCTCATTTGCTCCAGGCCAAGGCCACCTACCTTTAGTAGAAATCTCAGACTCTACCAATTATGTCTAATCTTGCAAGTTTGTATTCAAGGCCTGTCACTTTTTCCTTTGAAATAAAGCTCAAATTTCCTCCATTTCCACTGTCAGCGTTTCTTCATGCAAGGGTGTGATCTTATTCATCCTATTACACGACCCTCATGGGCTAACACAGTGACAGGCATGTGGCAGAGACTCACTAAATGTTTTAAATGAATGCCTACTAGTTTCCTTACTCTCCCAGGACCCTACTCCCAATATGGTCCAAGTGAAATCAGATTGTAACAGATTTCAGACATCTTTGAAAGGAAAAAGCTAGATGGAGTGACCACATGTAGCTTGTGAGGGGGCACTCTCACTCCTCTCCCTGCTAACTACCTTACACAGGTAAATCTTTCTGAATCTGCTTTCCCTGGTTAGTCTCTTTCTGGCTGGCAAACCTCTACTGGGTGTCTATAGACAACTAAATCGAATATGAACTCCTCTCCCAGTAATGGACTTCCACAGCCTGGCCTCAGCCAGCATGTCAACACTTCTTATTTGTTACCTTCCAATCCCTACTAGCTCCTGAATGTGAAAGCGTATTTATTTTTAACTTTATCTTATAAAAATGATAATAATTAGTGGTTTAAAAAACTCAGGGTATAGGAAGGTACAAGGTGAAAAGTAAACTTGCTGCTCTCCACACTCCCATCCTTCAGTCCTACCCTCAGAGTAAACACTGAGAGTTCTGTGGGTCTCCTTCCAAGAGATTAAAAAAAAAGATAAACAAATATACATAAACATTTTTTAAAACCACAAATGAGCTCATACAATATATACTGTATATATATTCTGTAATTTACTTTTTTGTTTGTTTGTTTGTTTTGATACATGTTCCTACGGGAACCAAACCCAGGACTCTGGTCCGTCCGCAGGCCAACACTCCAACTGCTGAGCCAAACTGGCCAGGGCTGTAATTGACTTTTTTCAATTAACTTATCTTGATCCCTTTCCACATTGTACACACACATCTTAGCCCTCTTTTTATATTGGCTACTGGGAATCTCCTTGCTTGGATTCTCCACTCTATTGGGGTTGTTGGACATGCAAGTTATTTCCAGTATGTGAACTGCTGAGAGTGTCTCTATAAGACGAGAGAGTGCATATTTATACCTGAGCCTTTAATTTTACTATTCTTTCAACTCCTCCCTACCCTCTTCAGAAAAGCTCTCCTGTTATTCTCCCTCTGCCCATGTCTCCTGTTCCAAACCTGCACTCAAGGTAGCTTCAGTACCTAGACATTAGCACTTCATTTTGCAGGTTCTGTGTCTACCACCAGACTATAAACTCCTTAAGGAGAAGGATGTCTTATTTCCCTGTATCCACCCACTGTTAGGAGCTCTTGATTGATTGATGGGAAGGCTGACAGGAATGTTAGGACTAGGGGTGCCTGTGCCAGTGGAGGAGACAATCATAATTAATTCCTTTCAAATGGGATGTGACTGTAAGCATCTTCTTTGTATGTCTCCTATAGCACTCATTATGCAATCCCTCTCTGCCTCAGCTTCTCTCTTCCCCCCTTCTTCTATTATTAAGAAACGTACATTTTCTTTTTTTTATAATATGTTTTTATTGATTTTTTTAGAGAGAGGGAGGGAGAGATAGAAACATTGATGTGAGAGAGAGACACCATATGCCCCCAACTGAGGATCAAGCCTGCAACCCAGGCATGTGCTCTGACCGGGCATCAAACCCGGACCTTAGTCCATGGGATGACGCTCAATCCACAGAGCCACACCAGCCAGGCGAGAAACGTTTTCAATCTTCAAATCCTTGAGTTGAAATTATAACAAAATAGTGGGAAATCAAAGAGGAATTTTCTGCAACCAATAATCAGGATATCTAGAATGGTGACAGTAGGCAAAGAAGTTGGTGTGGAGACATATGTTTTGAATCTCCCAGCAAATCATTAAATATCTTTCCCTGTCTGAGTGTAACAGGCACTGGGATTGGGACATTAAGGGTGTTGCTCTGGGACTGAATGTCAAGCCATAGACTGACTCCACCTAGTGGTCAGCTGAAGAAGTGTAAATAGGAAGGGTGTTTCTGAAGGGTCTAATGGAAGGTGGGAAGAGACTAAGATTTATTGAGCTAGTGCTTACCATGTACTAAGTCATGCAATGGATTTTATGCGGATTAGCTCACTTGAGTCTCATAACTACCTTGTGGCATAGGTGTTATTTCCAGTTTGTAGATATGGAAATAGAAGTTCAAAGAAATTAAGGAAATCTGCCCCAAATCACAATGCAGATTGGAGCCCAGTTTTCATACATTTAATAAACATATATTAGGTGCCTCAATGCCGAGCACATATGAGGTACTAGGGACAAGAGATGGAAACACATAGTCTCAGCCTTCAGGAAGCATATACATTAGTGGAGCTGTGTAACAAGATGATTAACAGTGATAGCCCTGGTCAGTTTTGCTCAGTGGTTAGAGCATTGGCCTGCAGACCAGAGAGTCCCAGGTTCGGTTCCTGCTAAGAGCACGTGCCTAGGTTGCAGTCTGTCCCAACCCCCGTTGGGGTCGTGTGGGTGGCAACCACTCGATGTGTCCCTCTCACGTCGATGTTTCTCTCTCTCTTCCTCCCTCTCTCCCTTCCTTCCTCTCTCCTTCCTGCACTATCTGAAGATAAATGCAAAAATGTCCTTTGGTGAGGATAAGAAAAAAATTAACAGTTATAACACAGTTCCTTCATGTCTATGACATAGGCAAGTACAGATGGCCATGGGAACCAGGGTAGGATACTTATTCTAGATAAGGGGGATCACAGCAGTGCAGATGATGCCAGGCTACATGTTGAAAGAGAAGAAGGCAATGACAAGAGGAAAGTATGTTTTAGGCTGGTGGACAGGCAAAGGCATGAAACAGTTTAAAACACTTGAAGCTTTCTGATCTGCCATCTGAAGTGGAACCACCACCAAGATGCAGATTTTCATGAAGACCCCTGTGAGGAAGACCATCACTCTCGAGGTTGACCCCTCGGATACAATAGAAAACATAAAGGCCAAGATTCAGGATAAGGAAGGAAGTCCTCCTGATCAGCAGAGACCGGTCTGTGCTGACAAGCAGCTGGAAGATGGACGTACCTTGTCTGACCACAACATTCAAAAGGAGTCCACTCTTTATCTTTTCTTGAGACTTCATGGTGGTGCTAGGAAAAGGAAGAAGTCTTACACCACTCCCAAGAAGAATAAGCGTAAGAGAAAGAAGGTTGAGCTGGCTGTCCTGAAATCCCACAGGGTGGATGAGAATGGCAAAATCAGTCGCCTTGTTGGGAGTGCCCTTCAGGTGAAAGTGGTGCTGGAGTTTTATGGCCAGACCCTTTGACAGACATTGTTGTGCCGAATGTTGTCTGATCTAGTGCTTCAACAAGCCGGGAAACAAGTAATGGAACGAACATAAAAGACAGAACTAACATAAAAAATTTTTTTTGTGGAACAACTAATATGATATGGCTGAAGTTTAAGATACTTATTGAACAAGGTAATGGATAAAGTATTAGGGAACCTAATTACAAAGAGTGACTTTAGCCAAAATAAGGACTTAAACATTGTTCTAGAAATAGCGGAGACCCAGGTGAAAAATTGATGAAATCCTTAATACATCAATAATAAAGCTGGAGAGGAAGAGGATTCCAGATAAAGGAGGTAGGATCAAGTCTACTAATTGGTTTATCATGTCGTCCTAGATGATAGGGACAAAGAAAGCTGGGTCTGGAAACTTTGGCTCACATTAGAATGTTCTCAAAGTTCTCAAGTTTGGGCTGCACATTAGACTCACCTGGGGAGCTTTTAAAATCCCAATGCCAAGAAAAAGTGAAGGACTTGCACTGCTTACCTTGCAAGACCTTGCCCTGGCTGGTTTGGCTCAGCAGTTAGAGCATTGGCCCTTGGACGGGAGAGTCCCGCTTTTGGTTCCTGCTAAGGGCACATACCTTGCTTGCAGTTTGTCCCCGGCCCTGGTTAGGGTCGTGTGGGTGGCAACCAGTTGATGTGTCTCTCTCACATCAATGTTTCTCTCTCTCTCTTCCTCCCTCTCTCCCTTCCGCTCTATCTGAAGATACATGCAAAAATGTCCTTGGGTGAAGATAAAAAATAAATAAATAAAAAAATAAATAAATAAATAAAAAGACCTATAGGCAACAGTAATCAACATAGTGTGGTACTGGCATAAGGATCAACAGACAGATCCATGGAACAGAACAGAGGACCAGAAATAGATTCACACTTAAAGGTCACTTGATTTTTGACAAAGGTGTCAGAGCAATACTCTAGAGAAAGGAATGTCTTTTCAACAACTGAATATCCATATGAAAGAAATAAGGGAACCTTAACTCCTACCTCACACCATATGCAAAAATTAATTCAAAATAGATCATAGATCTAAGCCATAAAAGCTAAAATAATAAAAATTTTTGGTGAAAATCGAGTATCTTCATGACTTGGAGGTATGCAAAAATTTCTTAAGTCATTATAGAAAGCAATAATCATAAAAGAAAAAAATTAATAAAAGAAACATAAAAACTTTTGCTCATCAAAAGTCACCATTAAGAAAATAAAGCCAAAAAGGTAAGCAAAATATTGATCTGACAAAGGACTGGTATCCAAGAAAAAAAAAAATATATATATATATATGTATATATAAAATATTTCCTATAACACAATAATAAAAAGACAATCCAATTTTTTAAAAAAATGGACAAAAGGCCCTACCTGGTTTGGCTCAGCAGTTAGAGCATTGGCCTGCTGTACAGAGAGACCGGGGTTTGGTTCCCACTAAGGGCACGTACCTGCCCCTGGTTGGTTGTGCGGGTGGCAGCCAGTCAACATGTCCCTTTCACATCAATGTTTCTCTCTCTCTCCCTCCCACTCTATCTGAACAAAAATGGAAAAAATGCCCTCGGGTGAGGATAAAAAAAAGAAATGGCCCTGGCCGGTCTGGCTCAGCGGTTAGAGCATCAGCCTGTGGTCCAGAGAGACCCGGGTTTGGTTCCCGCTAAGGGCATGTACCTCGGTTGCATTTTGTCCCCGGCCCTGGTTGGGTCGTGTGGGTGGCAGCCACTCGATGTGTCTCTTTCACGTCGATGCATCTCTCTCTCTCTCCCTCCTACTCTATCTGAATAAAATATGGAAAAATGTCCTTGGGTGAGGATTTAAAAAAAAAATTGTCTTTAAAAAAAAAAAGAAATGGACAAAAGATCTGAGCAGATACTTCACAAAATAACATATAAATGGCCAATAAGCCCATGGAAAGTATTTATCTTTAGTCTTCAATAAAATGCTATTGAAGCCCTGGCTGGTTTGGCTCAGTGGTTGGAGCATCGGCCTGCGGACCAGAGAGTCCCGGGTTTGGTTCCCGCTAAGGGCATGTACCAAAAAATAAAAATAAAAAAATAATTTGCCCTGGCCAGTTTGGCTCAGCGGTTAGAGCATCCGCCTGCGGTCCAGAGAGACCCGGGTTCGGTTCCCGCTAAGGGCATGTACCTCGGTTGCAGTTTGTCCCCGGCCCTGGTTGGTCGTGCGGGTGGCAGCCACTCGATGTGTCCCTTTCACATCGATGTTTCCCTCTCTCTCTCTCTTCCTCTCTCTCCCTCCCACTCTATCTGAACAAAAAATGGAAAAATGTCCTCGGGTGAGGATTAAAAAAAAATAAAATAAAATAAAAAATAAAATAAAATGCTATTGAAGACCACAATGAGATATTTCTCCACACTCACTAAAATAGTTAAATTTTTTTTCCTTTTCTTTTTTTATTGATTTGAGAGAGAGAGATAGAAACATCGATGAGAGAGAACATCAACTGGCTGCTTCCAGCATGCCCCCCACTGGGGATCGGGCCCACAACATGGGCATGTGTCCTGACCCGGAATTATACCGACGACCTCTTGGTGCATGGGTTGACGCTCAACCACTGAGCCACACCAGCCAGACAAAATGGTTAAATTTTAAATAACTGACAATACCAAATATAAGGATGTAGAGCAATTGGAGTTCTCATACAGTGTTGGGAATGTAAAATGTACTATCTATTTGGAACAATATATAGCAGTTCCTTATAAAACTAAGCATATACCTGCCCTATGACCCAGCAATTATGCTCTTAGTTATTCATGAGAAATGAAAACAGCCAGGGGTAGGCAACAGTGAGCTTATAGTTGTGAGTACGTGAAACAGGGTTGATAAAGCTATTGTAATAATCATAACTTGCATGTCTTTTTTTTTATCCTCACTCGAGGACCTTTTGCATTTATCTTCAGATAGAGCAGGAGGGAGAGAGGGAGGAAAAGAGAGAAACATCAATGTGAGAGAGACACATCTACTGGTTGACATCCACATGACCCCAACTGGAGCAGGGGACAAACTGCAACCAAGGTACGTGCCCTTAGCGGGAACTGAACCTGGGTCTCTCTGGTCCATAGGCCGATGCTCTAACCACTGAGCCAAGCCAGCCAGGGCAAACTTGCATGTCTTTTTCCATAAAAACAACTATAAACCTACTGCTGCCTGCTCTGGTATAGTCACACAAAGACTGGAAGAATGTTTATAGCAGTTTTCTTCATAATAGCCAAAAAGTGGCTACAACCCAGGTGTTTATCATTAAGAAAAAAAAGGGTAGCACTGGCCGGGTGACTCTGTTGGATGGAGTGTCCTCCCAAACACTAAAAAGTCGCAGGTTTGACCCCCAGTCAGGGCATGTACAGGAGGCAACTGCTCCATCTTTCCCTCACATCAATGTTTCTCTCTCTCTTTTCCTTTTTCTCTCTCTAAATATCAATTTAAAAACAAACAAACAAACAAAAACATATCCTGGGGTGAGGATTAAAAAGGAAAAAGAAAGGATAAATTGTGATATATCTCTACAATGGGATACTACTTAGTAATAAAATATAAACTGACAAACTATGGATACATACAACATGGATGAATCTCAAAACACAGTGAATAAAAGAAGTCAGACATAAAAACACATCCTGTTTTATCCCATTTATATGAATTAAACAGACAAAACTAATCTATGACCGAAATGTCTCGGGTTCAACTCTGGTCAGGGGCACATGCCTGGGTTGCAGGTTCAATACCTGGCCCCATTCGGGGTTGTGTGTGTGTGTGTGTGTGGGGGGTCAGTTGATGAGTCTCTCTCATGTTGCTGTCTCTCTCTCTCTTTCTCCCTCTCTCTCTTTCACTCTCTAAAAATCAATGGAGGGATTAATTTTCGGGTGAGGATTAACAACAACAACAAAAAGAATAAAAGGGATTCTGCCAAAGTTGAAGGTCCAGAGAAGAGAGCCTGAGACTCTGAATCAACTGGAAATTGTGGCTGATAAGACAGATCTCTCCAGAAAGGAGAAGGGGAAACTAAGAGGGGACATTCTAGCTGAGTCCAAATGCCCCAAGTACTGAGGTTTGGAGCAGGAAGTTGATTTTATTGTCATAGTCCCATAGGGCATGGGCTGAACTCTGTTCCCCAAAAGATGTTGAAGTCCTAACTTCCACTACCTGTAAACATGACCTTATTTGGAAACAGGGTCTTTGCAGATGGTCAAGTGAAAATGAGGTCATTAAGGGGAACCCTAATCCACTATGACTGGTGTCTTTTTTTTTTATTCTCACCCGAGGACACTTTTTGCATTTATCTTCAGAAAGAGCAGGAGGGAGGGAGAGAGAGAGAGAGAGAAACATCAACGTGAAAGGGACACATTGAGTGGTTGCCACCCGCACAACCCCAATTGGGACCGGAGACAAACTGCAACCAAGGTACGTGCCCCTAGCAGGAACCGAACCCGGGACTCTCTGGTCCACAGGCCGATGCTCTAACTGCTGAGCCAAATTGACCAGGGTTGACTGGTGTCTTTATAAAACAAAAAATGGAAATTCAGGCACCGAGGTAGATAAGAATGGAGAAAAGATGCTGTGAAGACGATGGGAGAAGAGGGCCATCTAGGTTCTCCCCCAAACCTCTCAGAAGGAACTGACCCTTGGACTTCTAGCCTCCAGAACTGTGAGACAATAAACTTCAGTTATTTATACACATACATGAAAAAAAAAACAAACAAAAAAACAACCCACACACACCCACAAAACTAATCTGTGGTAAAAAAAAAAAAAAAATCAGAATGATGGCTCTCGGGCAGGGGGACGTGGTGGCCAGGATAATGATCTACATCTTAATAGGGGTTTGGATGTCATACAGCAACCAAGTGGTAGGGCAGGAATTTGAACCCGGGTGGCCTGACCCCAGAGGCCATGGTTTTAACTACCAAATTGCATTGCTTTGCCCATGGGATGCTTCAGCCTTGGGTATGGATAAGATTACACAGGAAGAGTTCCCTGTGAAGCCAGGAGACTAAGAAGGACCTCCTACAGAGGAAGGGGGAAGACCAGGGGAGATGAATCATGAAAACCAATGAGGGTAGAGCTTACTCAAGAGTGCCTATCAGTGTGGAATAGTGCTGAGAGTCCAGCGAGAGATGGGCAGGGACAGGCCATTGTTCTTGACATCTATGAGGGCATGTGTGGCATGGGCCAGAACAGTTTCATTGGACTGGTGGAGACATGGCCAGCTGGCACTGTACTGAAGAAGTGAGGGAGGGAAGACAGTGAGTATGAATAACTTTCCCAAGAAGTTTGTATGGAGGGGGGAGAAGATAGTAATTACAGTGCTAGTTAGATGGCTGGAATTTCCTTGCAGAGGCTCAATCCTGACCACAGCTGATACCATCCAGAGATGCTTGACTTTGCCCACCCACCAGAGCTGCTACTTGTCCTTCTGTGAGGTGAAGTTCTGTTGGCCACAGTAAGCCTCTGACAGCCCCAGGACTTCATGTGGAAACTTGAGATCAGCTGACCCCACCACTGCTCACATCCTGCCATCCTTGTCAGGACTCAATGGGCGTCTGTCCTTCTGCATTCAGCCCAGTGCTTCCTCTTCCTGACCTTGCATTGCCTCCCACCCCCATCCTTGCACCTGCACCTCCTTCAGCTCAGATCGTCCTTGCTCCTCTGCTTTTCTGAGGACACCCTTCCTTTAAAGTGATGTCACTTATTCTTCCAGGTGCACAAAACAAGTGGTGGTGGGAGCATGGACAGTCAACCTGCTCTGGGCTCTCTGTTTCCTATAGTTAGTATGGCTCAGTTAGGAATGCATCTAGCAGCAAGTAACAGAAGACCTGATTAAAGCAGATTGAATGATGAGGAGGTCTAGAGCAAGTTGAGGGCTCATTGATTCATTGAGTTTTGTTTTTTCTCTTTATTGATTTCAGAGCGAGAGGAAGGGAGAGGGAGAGAGATATAAACATCGATGAGAAAAAGGATCAATCAGCTGCCTCCTGCATGCCCCCCACTGGGGATTTGGCCCACAATGTGGTTATGTACCCTTACTGGGAATTGAACCATCAACCTCTTGGTGCCTGGGTCAATGCTCAACCACTGAGCCACACCAGCCGGGCAGGCCATGGAGAGTTTTTTACCTCCTTGCAGTTATTCTATCCCCAGCAGTTGATGGTATCTCTCTTCACAGTTGCAACATGGTCGCAGCTGTTCCAGTCTCACATGTGGACTTGCCATTGAAGAAGAACAAAATATTCCCTAAGAGCCCCCTAAGGTCCTATTGGTAGAGGGGAATGGAAATACTGTGATTGGCTAGGTCAATGAGATTCATCCCCTAAATGCATGGGAGGGGAACACCTGTACAAAATCTAGACTTTGCCTGCAAGGAGAAAGGCTTAATGCTAAGTAGGCACCATCAGTGTTTGCCTTGATAGTCATAAATTCCTCTTCCTTTATAAGAGCCAGCGATTTCACCTTCCATTGAGAAAATGTGCAGCATGCGGCTTAAGGACAATAGTGCTTGCGCCAGACTAACTGGATTTAAATCCCAGCTTACTTGCAGCTCTTGGCCTTGGGTAGGTTACTTAACCTTTCCACACGGCAATCTACTACTCATCTGTAAAATGAGGGCTATCAGCACTATCCAATAGAACTTTCTGTAATGATGGAAATGTCCATGTCTATGCTAATCTAGTAGCCATTAGCCATATATAACTGTTGATCATTTGAACTATGGCTAGTGCATCTGAAAAATTGAATTTTTAAATGAAAATAGTCACATATGGTTAGTGGCTACTGTGTTGGGCACATAGTTCTATCCCATAGTATCACAGGACAAAATGTACAGAGCTTAGATTTTTTTTTTTTTTCCTTTATTGATTCCAGAGAGAGAGAAAGTGAGAGGGTGAGAGAGACAGAAACATTGATGAGAGAACATTGACTGGCTGCCTCCTGCATGCACCCTACTGGGGATTGGGCCCACAACCTGGGCATGTGCCCTGACCGGTAATCAAACTGGTGACCTCTTGGTAAATGGGTTGACGCCCAATCACTTAGCCACACTGGCCGGACCAGAGCTTAGATATTTTTAAAGTAGGAATTGAAGTAATATATAAACCCTCACTAAATCTTAGTTATTATTTTTGCTGTCATCCACTGATGTCCTGGACACTTTCCCACACTCCTTGAACATGTTGGGATCTGACTCACTATCTTCCTATTTACCTTCAGGTCTTCTGCAAAGTCAGATGACTTTAATGTGCATGCAGGTAATCTAGCAGCACCCTGGCTTCTTGGTTTCTTACCCTCCTCAACTCTAATGACTCACCTCCACATCATCATAGCTACTCATTCCAAGAGCCACAACCTGGTCTTTAGGTCTATTGAGACTTCCAGCTCCTTGGCTATTTTTTCCTTACCCACCAGCTCCTCATGTCTTTACTTTTCTTAAACCAGCCTCAGTTCCACTCTGCTTCACCTCTATTCTGCCAATAAATGGTCTCTTCCTCCATCTGAATTGTTCTCCTGGCTTCATACTTACACCTTAAATCCCTCCACTACGCTACAGCTAGACTGGTCTCTCTACTAAATTTCATTATATTACTCACTTGCCCTAAATCCTCTAATGCTCCCCATTGCCAATTGTTGCCCATTTCCAGAAGGTACCATGCTCCCATAGTATCTGTGCTTTGGCATAATCTTGATCCTCTTCCTGGTTTAACTATTTTCTTGTCCTTTGCCTAAATAACTCCTATTTTTCCTTCAAGATTTAGTTCTGTCATCACCTTCTCCAAGAACATCTCCCTGGTCTCACCTGTCCTTTACCTAGTCTAGGTGTCCCTCCTGTGTACTCCTACAGTACCCTGTGCTTCCCTGCAGTCACAGCCCCACTTATCCTGTAGTATCATTGTTTGTTAACTAATCAGACTCCCCCTCTCAGCTTTAAGAGCCTAAGAAAAGACACCCAACACATTTTTGTTTTTTTAAAATCCTCACCTGAGGATATTTTTCCATTTATCTTCAGATAGAGTGGGACAGGGAGAGAGAGAGAGAAACATCAATGTGAGAGAGACACTGATTGGTTGTTCCTGCATGACCAGGGCCAGGACTGAACTGCAACCGAGGTACATGCTTTTGATGGGGATCAAATGCGAGACTCTTTGGTCCTCAGACCAGTGCACTAACCACTGAGCAACCGGCCAGGGCCCAATAAATTTTTGTTGAATTAACTGGACATAGATTCTGGGCAGATTGGTTTTGTTTGCTTGCTATCAGTTTGATTATACTTTTTTTTTTTTTTTTTTTTTTTAGTAAAAGGCGAAGAGAAACCAGAGTATGATTATACTTTTTTTAAAGGTGGGAGAGATTTGAACATGTTTAAATGCTGAGGATAAAACGCTGTAATAATTAGAAACGAGAGGTTGCAGATTTGGAGGATTGAGGGCACAATATAAAGGAACAGTGCCTGGGGAAGCAGAAGGGAGGGGCCCTGAGCACAGGTGAGGGAACATACCTTGGGCAGGGGCAGGGATACAGATACGCTCTCCTCTGAGCCTGAGAGAGGACACAGGTGCTGATGAACACATTTGTTGATAGGGTGCAGGAAACTGGGGGAGTTTCCAACTGAGGGCCTCTGTTTCCTCTAATCTAGGTGGGGGGTTGGTATCAAGGTGGATGGAAATTTTGGAACAATGGCAACGGTCTGAGAGTCAGTACTGGCTAGGAGCCCACAGCTGCTTCCCACACTTCTTCATTTATCCTTCAATCCTCCACAAATCCCAGCCTGCTGCCCAATGCTCCTGAACATGGTACCCACTCATCTTATCTGTGAAGGTACTGAGCTCCTGCCATCAATCCATCACTAAATTTCGTCCTTATGTAAGAGAGTGTATGTAAAACATTTAGCCCAGCCCCAGGTACACAGTAAACACTCAGTAAATGGCAGTCCTTGTATTTACTAGCAAGAAAAAATGTTGTCTTCTGTTGCTACACAGCAGTGTTTACATGATGATTTGATTCCCTGTCTTCCAGGAGCTTATGTTCTTGTCAGAGAAGAAGGGTGTACCTGTAAAATAATTAAAAAACAATGCAAAGTGATTTGTGGTGGTAACCAACTTCCAAATGATGCTTTTAAAAAATCACAACCTGGCCCTGGCCGGTTTGGCTCAGCGGTTAGAGCGTCCGCCTGCGGTCTGGAGAGACCCGGGTTCGGTTCCCGCTAAGGGCACGTACCTCGGTTGCAGTATGTCCCCGGCCCTGGTTGGTCGTGCGGGTGGCAGCCACTCGATGTGTCCCTTTCACATCGACGTTTCCCTCTCTCTCTCTCTCTTCCTCTCTCTCCCTCCCACTCTGTCTGTACAAAAAATGGAAAAATGTCCTCGGATGAGGATAAAAAAAAAAAATCACAACCTGGACTAAAAATATCTTTTACATCAAGACCTAGAATTCAGTTACATATATAAAACAAACAAGTTTCATTAGATACTACTTATCCTAACTTCTTAGTGTGATGCATTCTGGTATTTTCTATTCTACTTTGTTTCTTTTTTTTTTATCCTCACCTGAGGACATTTTTCCATATTTTGTTCAGATAGAGTGGGAGGGAGAGAGAGGAAGAGAGTGAGAAACATCGACGTGAAGGGACACATCGAGTGGCCGCCACCCGCACGACCAACCAGGGCCGGGGACAAACTGCAACCGAAGTACGCGCCCTTAGCGGGAACCGAACCCGGGCCTCTCCGGACCGCAGGCCAACGCTCTAACCGCTGAGCCAAACTGGCCAGGGCTCTACTTTGTTTCTTAAAAAGTGATGATAGTGTTTACTGTTATGGGTTGAGCTGTGTCTCTTGAATATTCATATATTAATATGCTTAATTCCTATGTCCCTCAAAAATTCACATTCATATTGGGTAACCCCAGTACCTCAGGATGTGACCTTGTTTGGAGACAGTATCTTTACAGAAGTAATCAAGTTAAAATGAGGTCATTAGGTTGGGTCCTAATCCAATCCAACTGGTGTTCTTAGAAAAAAAGATGTTTGGAGACTCACATACAGAGAGAGCACCATGTGTACATAAAGATGGCCACCTACAAACCAAGAAGAGAGGCCTGGAACAGAGTCTTTCTCTCAGCCATCTGAAGAGACCAACCCTTCCAACACCTTGATCTTGGACTTCTAGCCTCTAGTACTGTGAGACAATACATTTCTGTTGCTTAAGCCACCCGGTTTGTGATGTTCTGTTATGGCAGCCCTAGCAAACTAATGCACTCACCAAATTGATGTTGTGACTCAATTGGGTTTCAACCTGCAGTACACTTACCACAAAGTTCTTTTTTTCTATGGTTTCTTTTGTGCAATCTTAACAGCCACTTGGTGGGGTGGTAGGGTAAGGCAAGTATGACACTCACTCTCAGGGTCATGAAAGTAGGGGTGTCATTACTGAAACTGTAGCCAACCCTGCAATTGTACAACCTGAAGATGAGTGCCTCCTTACATTTTACATCCTAAACACCTCCCTAGCCTAGGTCGTGTAAAGTAGATGTAACTGTTGTCTCTATTTAAGGGGTTGACACAAAGGGGAATCAGACCCTAACCAGATTTGCCTTTGAATTGTGGGTTCTTTCCATGATAGCACAGCATCTCTATCGGTGCAGTCAGTTAGAGGGTATGACAATAAATACTGTTTCCTACCAGTACTTGCTCTTCACCTTCCTACCCACAAAAGTAGGCAAAGTTAGAGACTGCATTCACTCCTTTCCTTCTCTTGCAAAAATTCAGGGTAACTTGGACCTTCTGAGACCCTTAGTTGACGAAGCCTGATTCAGCCACTGTCTGTGGATGTCTGCAGGCAGAGTGGGCACCTGGGAACATATACAAACCGTGTGTGTTGTGAGTTCCTTTGTGCAAACACCACGATCCTAGGACAGATTTCCTGCTGGCCAACTCCACCCTTGCTCTCCCTCTTTTTCAATTCACTGCCTTTCAGACACAATAAACATAAATACACATACCTCCCACAGGCTTTGTCTTAGTGGAGCTAATATTACCCCCAAAACCAGGGACCCCTACGGGATGGAGGCCCTTCCGCCTTCCTCATGTCTGGTTTATCCTGGGCCATAAAAATAGTGTCTCATGTTTACTATGTGCCAGGCACTATTCTAAGCCTTCACTTGTATTATCAATTTCATTCTCACAACCTTATGAGTTAAGACTATTATTTGTTCCATTTTATGGATGACAAAACTGAAGCACCAAGAGTAAATTGCTGAATTGTGCAGTTAATAGGGTTGGCAGGATTTGAATCCAAGCAGCCTATCTCCAGAGTCCCAGTTCTTAACTGCTACCCTCTGTTGCCTGGCTGGGCCCACACACCCGTGCATTCTTGTACACACAAGATTATCCACATGGTGAGAACGGGGAGTAGCTGGGTTCTGGGGATCAGTTCAGGCACCAGGGGGCAGCATAGACCTAGCTTTGGCCCCTCAGCCCTGCCCTGTTTGGGAAGCGGGGGTGGGGGGCTAGAAACTTCCTCCCACCACTCTGTTCCCCCAGGGACCACCCTTTCCACACACCAGTCTCGCAGGTTTGGGGGCGTGAAGGCCTCTCTGTGTCTCTTGACCTTCTTCAGCTACTCCTCCAGCAAAAGCTGCAAAAACTATCCATTAGTTATGAAGATGACTCAGAAGCTGAGCAAGCCTTGTCTATGCGTCTCCTTGTGGCTGCTCTGAGTGCTGACATGTCTATGAACCTGCCTGCATGTGTGTAAGCCTGTGTGTGTGTGTGTGTGTGTGTGTGGTCTGTGGCCAGGGAGTTGTTCATATGTGTTTGTTTCTGGGTGTGTCTCAGTGTTTACCCCAGAAACAGGAACTTCACCAAGGCTGTCCAGCAGACTCTATTCCAACTTGTTCCTTGGGAATCTGCAGGCAACAACTCCATTCAAGCTCATTCCCACCAGGTTCTGATGAGTAGTGCCCTGTGAGGAGGGGGGTGTCTGAGGAACTCCTACAATCTTCCAGAATTCTGAGCTTGGGATCCCCTCCCCCATACTCCCTTACTATTAGTGGTCACTCAACCTCTAAGGCGTTCCCTGCCAAGAAGGGAGGAGGACCTGGGCTTTCCTTCCAGCATCCTGCTCCCCTGCTGCTTTTCAGGGTCCTCCACTGGAGGGAGTGCAGAGCCCAGAGGGATTTGCTTTTCCAACCGCACCGGGAGCCCAGTCCCTCGTGAGCCCAAACGCTGGAGCCCCTGTGCAAGTTTGAGTATGGGGGAGGCAGTTTGGGGCGGCATGTTTCTGCTTGATATTAGGTGACTTTCTGGAGAAAAGTTTATCACTTTTGAGGAAACAGAGTAGGTGGGGATCAGTCTCCCCTCCAGCCAGGCCCTAGGGCCCAAGCTCCAGTCCTTCCTCGCCCCCCCCCCCCTTTGGCACAGGAGGTACACACGCTCACCCCACTTTCTTCCTCTTCCTCCTCCAGCCTACTTTCTCTTCTCTGTGTCGTCAGAGCTCCAGGGAGGGACCTGGGTAGACAGAGAAGCCGGAAACAGCGGGTTGGGGCAGCCACTGCTTACATTGAGGAGAAAGGACTGGAGAGGAGTGTGTGTGTGTGTGTGTGTGTGTGTGTGTGTGTGTGTGTGTATGTGTGTTTTCTTTTTGGTGGTGGTGGTGGAGGGCGGGTGCTAGCAAGGCCAGCCCTGAACTCGCTGGACAGAGCTACAGACCCATGGCCTTGCAGTGCCTGCCGAGAGAGGGAGAAGACAGCAGAGAGGTTGCCAAGGTGAGGGGATGCCTCCGAGGAAGGGGGGGTGGGGGCTCTAACTACTAGTGTGTGTGTGAGGAGGGTGGGGGGTGGGTGTAAGCCCGGGGCATCTTAGGATCCTCCCCTTGGCTGGTGGATGGTCCCCAAGAAACTGTTTCAGCTGGTGGTACTGGGTTTTGGCAGTTTCGAATCTCAGACGAATCTGGAATGGGTACAGGCCCAACATTCCCACCTCCCGACCTTGGGTCACTTTTTCCACACCTCCAGGGGCTGTAAAAGCTGGGGAAGGAGGACAAGGTGGTGTCCTTCTGCCCGCTGGGTGTGTGTGGGGGGAAGTGGCTGCCCCTCCCTAGAAGGTTGATGCCAGAGGGCAGTGGGTCCTTGACAAACCCCTATCCTTTTCTCCCATGAATGTTCCTGTTCAGGAACTGGGAGATGAGCGAGCCCCAGATATAGACCTCATGGTGTCCCAGAAGAGGGGGAATTTCCCCCTCAAAACTGCTCCACGCTTGGCTGCTGTAGACGCCGAGATTTCCCGGCGGCGCGGCGTTAACCCTCCTCGTGCTGAACTGGCTCCGCCTCCCCCGCCCCTCCCCGCCCCCACTGCCCCCACCGCCGCACACACGCGCGCACACACACGCACACACATTGGGCAACTCAGAGAAGCTCTTTTGACTTTTGATCCTGTGGTCCCACGGTCAGAGGACTCGGGAATGTAAGGGTTGGGGAGATTAGGTTTAGGCCACGAAGCAGATGACGAGGGCCCTGGACGTCGGGTTTTCCCTCCGGGTTTGGCAGGCACTGGCCCCACCCCTTCACGCCGCGGCTCCGTGTCCTGCCCGTCTTGGGGGCGCTTTAAGCAGGTGGTGCCCCTGCACTGCCCAGCCGATCCATCCAGCCCTGTTATTGGGTGAGGGTGGGGGAAGTGTGGCCTGCTGATGTCTGGAGATGGAGTAGGGGAGGAGATTTGAAGCCAGGACCAGGCCAGGAGGCTGGCCACTCAACACGGATATAGACAAACAGGATTGGCTACGACTTAAAAATCACCCCAGCTCTCAACAGAGTAGGGGTAGAGGGTTAAAGATCTTAGTACCAGAAGAAACAGGAGAGGAAGAGAGAAGGAATGGAGTCCTCACTTGAATTCGAAACACAGACCAAAATGTGCCCCACCCCAAAGGGGGAGTAGAGAGAGGCCTATTGGAGGACCCTGAGCAGGAGGGGTAAGGGTTCTGTTTTTAGGAGAAAAGAGGGGGTGAGGGAGCTTAGGGACAAGAGGGCAAGAGGATTCTACTTTTGGGGAAAAAGAGCTGGGATGGGGGGGCAGACTGGGACTGAGGGGAGGGTCTAGAAGCAGGAGTCTCCAGAGAAGGGCTCCTCTGTTCTCTGTTTGGGAGTCCTGGGAGAAGGGAGAAGCTAAAAGCACAAGAGGAGAAATTGGGGTTACTGAGCTGGGGGAGACCCAGGGAATTTCCATCCCCTTCCTCACTCTCACCTCTGGAAGAGGGACATTACAAAAAATATGAACCGAGAGACCCCCTGGGAAACCACTGGATAACTTACCCCATCCTGCAGCCCACTCAGAAACCGGGACACAACTCTCTCCCCTACTTCTGCCATCTCCTCCTTCTCTTCTCTGTCCTCGGCCGGCCTTCTAGCCAAGTCTTGAGCTTCCTCTCCCACTCTTGTAGGCTCTTTACTCTAGGCCTACTAACCCCACTTTTTCTTCACTCTCTCACCTTCTTCCTGAGTTCTCTCCACTTTTGCCTTTGTTCCATCTCCCCTTCAACTCTCCTCCCTCAGCCCCGCTCCTCTTAGAATGATGGGATTTGGATCTGGACGGAATCCCAGCAGTACAGTGTGGTAGTTAATCCCTACTCAGATGCAAATATTGATTCTGAACTTGCTTGCTGAGTGGCCTTGGCAAGTTAGAGAACCCCCTTGAGACTCAGTTTCTTCATCTATGAAAGAAGATAATTATATATTTAAAAATTTTTTTGTGAAGCTCTAACGAGATAATGTGCTGAGTGTAATGCCTCATACACACTGAGTGCTTAATTGATGGTATCTATTATTGCTCTACCATCCTCTTCTTCATCATCTAGCTGGCTAGTTTGCAAATTATCTCATAGAGCCCTGGAATTTTTAGGGGTTCCTTAGGAACACCTTTGGGGTCAGGAGGTGGGAGGAGGCAAGTAGAAGCAGTAGAGTTCCAGGCCTGCCATACATGCTTTCAACAGAGAAACTCCAATTTTATACCTGTTATATAATTGGGATTCCAAAGATGTAAACTATTGCTTTAAAATGTTTGGAAAAATTGCTTCTCGGCCTTTTGGCTAAGCTCAAGTGTAGTATCTGTTCTTATCAGTTTAATAAAAAGTTCAGGCCAGTTTGGCTCAACAGTAGAGCGTTGGCCCATGGACCAATGAGTCGCAGCTTTGATTCCGGGCCAAAGGCACGTACCTCGATTTCTCAGTTTCAGTTTGTCCCAGCCGTTGTGGGGTCATGTGGGAGCAAACTATCCCTCTCACATCAATGTTTCTCTCTCTCTCTCTCTCCCTCCAACTCTGTCTGAAGATAAATAGAAAAATATCCTCAGGTGAGGAATAAAAAAAAAAGTTTGGAAAGCCCGGCTGGTGTGGCTCAGTGGTTGAGTGTCGACCAGGAGGTCACCAGTTTAATTCTGATCAGGGCACATACCCAGGTTGTGAGCCAAATTCCTAGTGGAGGGCATGCAGGAGGCAGCCAATCCATGTTCTCTCTCATCGATGTTTCTATCTCTCTCTCCCTTTTCCTTCCTCTCTCTCTAGAATCAGTAAAGGCCCTGGCCAGTTTGGCTCAGCGGTTAGAGCATCGGCCTGCCATCCAGAGAGACCTGGGTTCGGTTCCCGCTAAGGGCCCGTACCTCGGTTGCAGTTTGTCCCCGGCCCTGGTTGGTTGTGTGGGTGGCAGCCACTCGATGTGTCCCTTTCACGATGATGTCTCTCTCTCTCTCTCTCTTCCTCTCTCTCTCTCCCACTCTACCTGAACAAAAAATGGGAAAATGTCCTCGAGTGAGGATAAAAACACACACACACAAAATAGAATCAATAAAGAAAAAAATAATAATAAAATAAAAAGTTTGGAAAGTTCTGCCCCTATCCAAGCATATTTTATTTATTTATTGATTGATTTTAGAAAGAGAAGGGAGAGGGAGAGAGAGATAGAAACATCGATGAGAGAGAACATCGATTGGCTGCCTCCTGCATGCCCCACACTGGGGATCGGGCCCACAACCTATGCATGTGCCCTGACCAGGAATCAAACTACCTACCTCTTGGTGCATGGATCAATGCTCAACCATTGAGCCACAATGGCCGGGCTTTCTTTCTCTCTTTCTCTCTTTCTCTCTTTCTTTCTTTCTTTCTTTCTTTCTTTCTTTCTTTCTTTCTTTCTTTCTTTGTACGTGCCCATAGCGGGAACCGAACCCAGGACTCTCTGGTCTGCAGGTCAATGCTCAATCGCTGAGCCAAACCAGCCAGGTGCTTTATTTATTTTTTAAATGTGTTTTCTTTATTGATTTTTAGAGAGAGAGAGATAGAAACATCGATGAGAGAGAACATCGATTGGCCACCTCCTGCATGCCCCCAACCTGGGATTTGGCCCACAACCTGGGCATGTGTCCTGACTGGGAATCGAACTAGCGACCTCTTGGTGCATGAGTCGATGCTCAACTACTGAGCAACACCGGCCGGGCTCCAAGCATATTTTATAGATGAGAAGATTGAGGCCCACAGAGGGAAGGTTCCTTGCCCACAGAACCAGAGCCAGGTTCAGAGCTACAACCCAAGACCTCTGCCTTCTCTCAGAGAACTTTCCCTCGTGCCCAATCTTCCCTGTCTCCCCACTCCTCTGGCTGCAACTCAGCTTTTCCCACCCCATCACCCCTGTATCTACCACTGAAGGGTTCACCTTGTCTCAGACACTGACCAAAAATGTTCATGGTTTGAGGTGGTCTGGCTGTAGTGGTGGGGATGGTCTGGGGTTGGGTTGGGGGGATCGGGGCTGTCTACGGGAGGTCCCTGGCTGCTCCAGAACATAGGCCACCTTTCTTGGGCACCTCTCAGAGTGGCCTGTTCCTTTCCTCTAGATGCCCTCCAAACCCCAGATCATGTCTCTGTGGGGACTGGTCTCCCAGATGCCTCCAGAAAAACTGCAGCGGCTCTATGTTGACTTTCCCCATCACCTGAGGCATCTCCTCGGTGACTGGCTGGAGAACCAGCCCTGGTGAGTCTCCAGTGCCCCGTTCTAGTCCCCCAGGTCCTTCCCCACCCACTTTCCCTTTAATTAGATTTTCCCTGCACTGTTTCAGGACTTGGGACCTATTATTTGACATTTGGTAGCCTAGATTTAGCAGGAAGTCAGTGCCGCATTAACCAGACTATGCATGTTGACACATGGAATCCCCTACCCCCTTAGGAGGCTGAACCAAAGAGGAGGGAGGTCAGGGATGGGGCGAGGGCACTTTCCATCACAGCTGGAAAATTGGGGAACAAGGGCATAATGAAGGCTGCAGAGGGCCTGGATAGAGAATAATAGAGGAAGGAGCCACTGAGTTGTTTGCTGTGGGGTGGAGGGTCAGTAGAGCTGATGAAACCCTGACCCAAGGCTGCCTCATCCCGATCTTTCCACAGGGAGTACCTGATCGGCTCAGATGCCTTCTGCTGCAACATGGCCAGCACCCTACTTTCTGCCACTGTCCAGCACCTTCATGCCTTGGCCAGAAAGCCTGGGGAGGGAAGCGCCATCTTGCAGCACATCAGCACCCTAGAGGTGGGGGCACAAGGGGAGGGGACACGGTTGGAATGGGGCTGGAGTGGAGCTGGGATGAGCATTGGATGCTGTAAGAAAATTGGTTGGACATTGGAAACAAATTGGTGTTCCTGTGGTTAGCTGTTAGCTAGCATGCAAAATAGATTTTAAAAGCATGCAAATACAGGAAAACTTCTGGAGTCTACAGTTGTTGCCTTTCTGTGTGTGTGTGTGTGTGTGTGTGTGTGTGTGTGTGAACTGAGGTGGGGGATTGCAGGGGGAGACTGACATGGATAAAAGCCAGGCTAAGTCTGTCTACCACTCTTCATTTCTATAGACCATTTATCAGAGGGACCCCCTGAAGCTGGTGGCCACTTTCAGACAAATACTTCAAGGGGAGAAAAAAGCTGTTATGGAGCAGGTATTGTGATCCCCACCTCCTACCTCAACTCAATTCCCTGGAACTTTGGCTTGAGCCATGAGAAACTGGAAGGAATTTGAACTTAAGATAAGGCTCAGTGTTCTAGGGCCAGGATGACTAAAGAAGATTCCTAGAATCAGAGTGAACCTTAAGATAAACTCAGAGAAGCTTCAAATTAGGGACCAGAGGTAGTGAGGCCTGGGGAGGAGAGCAAGGAGTAAGGAGCTGATTCTGCAGGAGAGAGGTCTTGTCTTTGGGAGATTCCAAAAGGTCAGGAAGAACTGTCAAAGGGAAGTGGACTGTCTCCTGTTCTGCAGAACATGGCAGCAGGCACCCCTTTAGGGAGTGAAGGCTGAGTAGAGAGGAATGGGCAGAGTGTTACAATTCTTGATGTCTGTCCCTCCTGTGCAGTTCCGCCACCTGCCAATGCCCTTCCACTGGAAGCAGGAGGAACTCAAGTTCAACACAGCCCTGCAGAGACTGCGACACCGCGTTGGGGAAACGTGTCTTCTTCGAGAAGCCCTGCAGCAGAAGGCTGAGGCTGACCAAGGTGGGATCCTGGGCCTGGAGTCCTAAGAGGGTTTTGGGGAGTGTGTGGGAGTGATTTCCTCTTGGACCTTCACCTTGACTGAACCTCAAAATTTTCTACACCTCTGATATCTGCCCCTACCCTCAGTGTCTCTGCACAGCTTAATAGAAACTCCTGCCAATGGGACTGGGCCAAGTGAGGTGAGTAATGGACTGACAGGTGGAGATTGAGCCCAAACTGTAATCTTTGAGGGATCTCAAATCTATGAAGTGATGGAGATTAGACCTCAGGGAGACAGACTGAGGTGGGGTAAGGGAATGCCAGAGAAGTGAGAAGGACAGTACTACCATCAGGAGCTGCTGGGTGAGGAGGCAGTGTACGGCCCCGGCTTAGACCCTCTCTGCCCGCAGGACCTGGCCACGTTGCTGCAGGAGACTGTCGGGGAGCTGGAGGCTGCCCAGGCCCTGGTGCTAAAGAGGATCCAGATTTGGAAACGGCAGCAGCAGCTGGCAGGGAATGGCGCACCCTTTGATGAGAACCTGACCCAACTACAGGAAAGGTTGGGGCAGGGCAGATGGGGAAGGGAGTGGGCTGGGGGTTGGCATCTGCTGTTTCTGCTGGAGGACCACAGGTGTGAGAGAGGAAAAGCCAGACAGAGGGCCTTGGAGTGGGCCAAGGCTCAAAGAAGCCAGTCCCAGCAGAGCTATGCGTACTGTCGTTCAGGTCGTGTGCTGTACAAGTACACCTGGCCAAAGGGGCACAAGCGGGAGCTCATCCAACCCACACTTCTCTTCAAGCCCATGCCCAGAGGAATGGGAATCCTTCTTCTGTCTGGCCTGTTGGGCAGAGCACCATTTCATTTGCACAAAAGCACCATTCATGCAGGCGGCTGACCTGGGTATCACAGCTCTGGGGAAAATCAGCTGGGTTTCTATAGGGATCCAGGCACTGAGAAGGAACCTCCTACCCAGAGTCAAGGCAGGTCCCAGAACTCTTTCAGCCCAGGTGCCTTGCAGCCACACCCACTGACCATCTCCCCCTTCCACACACATTATGCTGCGTTCTTCCTGGATTTAAGGGCAGGGTGTATGGGGCCAGAGCAGGTAGCCTGAATCCTGTGCCCCCTGACCACTGTCCTGCCCTCAGGTGTGAGAGCCTGGTGGACATTTATTCCCAACTGCAGCAGGAGTTGGGGGCAGCTGGTGGGGAGCTTGAGCCCAAGATCCGGGCAGCGCTGATTAGCCGGCTGGATGAAGTCCTTCGAACCCTCGTCACCAGGTATGTCCTGTGAGCCCCTAGAGCAGGAAGAAAGAGGGTTAGAATTGTGGGGAGGACACTAGGAGGACCCAGCTGCTAACTCTCCCATGTTTTCCTCACTCCTCCCAGCTCTTTCCTGGTGGAGAAGCAGCCCCCTCAGGTTCTGAAAACTCAGACCAAGTTTCAGGCTGGAGTTCGATTCCTGCTGGGCCCACGGTTCCTGGGGACCCCAGCCAAGTTTCCACTGGTCAGGGCTGACATGGTGACCGAGAAGCAGGCGAGGGAGCTGAGCATCCCCCAGGGACCTGGGGCTGGAATGTAAGCTGGGGCTGGAGAAGGCCTCTTGGGTGGTGGAAGCCAGAGGAGCCTGGGGGACTGGCACCTTCAAGAGGGAGGGAGGGCCATGGGATGAATGATCACGGCAGAGGAAGGGGAGGGTCCAATCAGTGTTGGAATAGGGTTGGGAGGCATCATGATTTGGCCAAGATGGGATGCCTGGCTGGTTGGCTCAGCAGTTAGAGCGTCGGCCTGCGATCCAGAGAGACCCCGGTTCAGTTACCGCTAAGGGCATGTACCTTGGTTGCAGTTTGTCTTCGGCTCTGGTTGGGTCATGCGGGTGGCAACCACTTCATGTGTCCCTTTCATGTCGATGTTTCTCTCTCTCTCTCCCCCCCACTTTATCTGAACAAAAAAATGGAAAAATGTCCTCGGGTGAGGATAAAATAAAAGAAGCCAGGCAGGGAGATGGAGATGTGGAGCCAGAAGGCCACAGCATTCACCCGTGGATTCAAGCTCCTCTCCACACCTGGTCCAGCCCTCTCACTCTGTGACCTCCCTTGGCAGAGAAAGCACTGGGGAAATCACCAACAACACCGTGCCCTTTGAGAACATTGGTTCTGGGAACTGCTGCTCTGCTCTGTTCAAGAACCTGGTGAGGGCTCCAGGGTGCAGGGTGCAGGGGGAGGGGTCCTTAGACTATGGGACTCTCCTTGGCGAGGGTGTTGGGAGCCCAGGAGTTTCTGTCCTCACTCCTACTCTTCCTCACCCCACCCTGCAGCTTCTGAAGAAAATCAAACGGTGTGAGCGGAAGGGCACTGAATCAGTCACTGAGGAGAAGTGTGCTGTGCTCTTCTCCACCAGCTTCCTGCTTGGCCCCAACAAACTCCCCATCCAGCTCCAGGTGAACCAAGGCCCTAGCCCTGCCCAGTCTGGGACCCCAGACCCCTCCATGCAACACCCTGGGGCCCCGGATCCCCACTCCTTTTTCATGACTGCCCCTTACCCTTTGTGTCTGGCACTCATGCCGGGATGAGTGGGGAGGAGCAGGAACACAGAGTGCACATGCCAGAGAATAGATGTAGTAGCAACTAGCACCTTTTTATAGACCAGGGCATTATTTTAAGTGACACACACTCTCTCTCTCTCTCTCTCTCTTACACACACACATACACACACACGCAGTTCTCACAGTGACATTATGAAGAGGGTCGTATTACTAGCCTCATTTTACAGAAGAGGACATTGAGACACAGAGAGATTGAGTAATTCGCCCGAGTCACACAGCTACTAAGTGGTGGAGCTGGCATTTGAAACCTGGAGATCCGCTCCATGGCACTGACTCATAACCACTTCTTTACAGTAAGGCCCTAATTGAGCTTTAGAAAGCATTTGATAACACGTCATGATCTTTTAACTATGTTGTGTGAGTCCA
This sequence comes from Molossus molossus, assembly GCF_014108415.1. Classification (NCBI taxonomy): domain Eukaryota; kingdom Metazoa; phylum Chordata; class Mammalia; order Chiroptera; family Molossidae; genus Molossus; species Molossus molossus. Next base: position 74,029,052 of record NW_023425345.1, read on the forward strand.
ATAGCTTCCCCCTCAGAGCCAGCTCCCTAAGGAGGCCCCTTGTCCCAATAGGAAGAAACCCCTCTCCTCAACCCCTTTAGGCTCTATCTCTGCCCCTGGTGGTCATCGTCCATGGCAACCAAGACAACAATGCCAAAGCCACCATCTTGTGGGACAATGCCTTCTCTGAGATGGTGAGGAAAGACTTGGAATGGGGGAAATAAGGGGGGAGGGGGGTACAGGCTGATGGGTTGGCAGGCATGTTGAAATGGGAGTGCCCTTAACTTCTCATAGACCTGCTTTCATACTTCTGACCTCTTTTATACCAGTCTTAACTATCACGTAGCACCCTAAACTGCTGGAACGGCACCATCTTTGTGAGCAAATTCTGGGGGACAATGCCTGGGAGGGTCAGCCTCTGAGAGGTGGACAGAATGAAGGCCTCTCCTGAGGAAGAATGGAAATGATAGCCGGAGGCACCCTTTCCTTGCCCCTTCACCCCAGGATCGTGTGCCATTTGTGGTGGCTGAGCGGGTGCCTTGGGAGAAGATGTGTGAAACTCTGAACCTCAAGTTCATGGCGGAGGTGGGGACCAACCAGGGGCTGCTCCCAGAGCACTTCCTCTTCCTGGCCCAGAAGATCTTTAACGACAACAGCCTCAGCATAGAGACCTTCCAGCATCGTTCTGTGTCCTGGTCACAGTTCAACAAGGTCATTCCCCTGCCCTTTGGACTTTCCCCCAAACAAACTCTTCATCCCTGGGTCACTCAGGGCCTCCCCAACCTCTGCCCCGGTACTAACTGCTGGGATCTTCACCTTGCCCCATCATGTCCCTCAGGAAGGCCTTGTTATGGCCCAGGCAAGAAAACCCCTCAGCTTGGGGGTCAGCCAGAGGTTATGTTCTCTGGCATTCCTTAGGTTTTGGTTTAGGGGCCCTCTGTCTCCCCCCTGTATCAGTGACTTGCGTGACTCACTCAGATTGTGTGTAAACACAGCTCAAAATAACTTTGACCAGTTGGGAAAATAGTTCCTTTTGCAAAAACCAGAATGAGCCCTGGCCAGTTTGGCTCAGCGGTTGAGCATCGGCCTGCGGACCAGAGAGTCTCGGGTTCGGTTTCCGCTAGGGGCATGTACCACCATAAAGAAGAAGAACAAGCCCTGGCCGGTTTGGCTCAGTGGTTAGAGCGTCGGCCTGCGGTCCTGAGAGACCTGGGTTCGGTTCCCGCTAAGGGCACGTACCTCGGTTGCAGTTTGTCCCCGGCCCTGGGGTTGTGCGGGTGGCAGCCACTTGATGTGTTCCTTTCACATCGATGTTTCTCTCTCTCTCTGTTCCTCTCTCTCCCTCCCACTCTACCTGAACAAAAAATGGAAAAATGTCCTCGGGTGAGGATAAAAAAAAAAGAAGAAGAACAAAATTATATATATTAAAAAAAACAGAATGAAATCCCATAGAGACATGAGACATGTAGTAATATCAGCAACTGTGTGTTTACAACTTACTATATGTCAGGCATTGTGCTTAGCACCTTACATATTTATCTCATTTAATCCTCCCAACATCCCTTTGAAGTAGGTACCATTATTATCCTCATTTTGTAGTCCAGGAACCTGATGCTCAGAGGGGTTAAGTAGTTTGTCTACGGCGTCCCAGTAGGTTAATGACATGGCTGGGATGGAACTCCATATTTCTGACTCTTGCTCTTAGTTACTATATTTTATTCTCTCCAAAATAAGATGGTTCAGAACTGGGTCAATTACAAGAACACAGGGAAAAGATCTGGGTGTCTTGGCTGACCATCAGCTGGGTAAATGCAGTCATGTGCTGCTTACTTAGAAAAAAAGAAAGAAAGAAAACCCCACGTGAAGATGTCTTAGCAAAGGGAGCAGGACACTCACACCCCACAGTTGCCTTCTCTGAACTCCACCTCCGTCAGGCCTCATTGGGGACCAGTGGAGCATAGTGGTTATGAGGAGCTCCAACCCAGACTTCCTGGGCTAAATCCCAGCTTTGTGGACCTGGGCAAGTTATTTGACCTTTCTGGGCTTTCATTCTTTAAAAACAATTTTTTCCCCCTTTATTAATTTTTTTAGAGAGAGAGAGAGGAAGGGAGAGGGAGAGAGAGAGAGAAACATCGATGAGAGAGAACATTGATTGGCTGCCTCCTGTATGCCTCCATCTGGGAACCTGGCCCACAACCTGGGCATGTTCCCTGACTGGCAATTGAACCGGTGGCCTCTTGGTGCATGGGTCGACACTCAACCACTGAGCCACACCCACCGGGGTGGGCTGTCATTCGTTTTTTTTTTTAACTTTTTTTTTTTTTTTATCCTCACCCGAGGACATTTTTTGTTCAGGTAGAGTGGGAGGGAGAGAGAGGAAGAGAGAGAGAGAGAGAGAGAAACATCGATGTGAAAGGGACACATCGAGAGGCTGCCACCCGCACGACCAACCAGGGCCTGGGACAAACTGCAACCAAGGTACATGCCCCTAGCGGGAACCGAACCCGGGTCTCTTGGGACCGCAGGCTGATGTTCTAACCACTGAGCCAAACCAGCCAGGGCTGGGCTTTCATTCTTTTTTTTTTTTTATTTTATTTTTTTTTCATCCTCACCTGAGGACATTTTTTTTTTTCCATTTTTTGTACAAATAGAGTGGGAGGGAGAGAGAGGAAGAGAGAGAGAGAGAGAGAGAGAAACATCGATGTGAAAGGGACACATCGAGTGGCTGCCACCCGCACGACCAACCAGGGCCGGGGACAAACTGCAACCGAGGTACATGCCCTTAGCGGGAACCGAACCCGGGTCTCTCCAGACCGCAGGCCTACGCTCTAACCGCTGAGCCAAACTGGCCAGGGCTGGGCTTTCATTCTTTATCTGTGAGATGGGATAGTTATAAGACCTACCTCCATAATCTTGTAAAGATCAGATAAATTAATTTATGGAAAGGGCTTGGAATAATGGCTTGGAAAAATAAGTACTGGCCATTATTATTGATGGGGTCTTAGGACCATTTTGGTCCCTCAGCCCTGTGACTCTGTCATGAGGGCACTCACAACCCATGCCTGCTCCTATCCAGGCTCCAGCTCTGGCCTGTCATGCTCACACCAGTTTCCCCCTCCCCACCAGGAGATCCTGCTAGGTCGTGGCTTCACCTTTTGGCAGTGGTTTGATGGTGTCCTGGACCTCACCAAACGCTGTCTCAAGAGCTACTGGTCAGATCGGTGAGTCTCTGCCCCAGGTGGTCTGAGCAGCTGTACCTCCAGCTTCCTCTGCAGTGCCTCCACCCCCGTCCTTTCCTTCATCCTGGCCAGGCTGATCATTGGCTTCATCAGCAAACAGTATGTCACCAGCCTTCTTCTCAACGAGCCTGATGGAACGTTCCTTCTTCGCTTCAGTGACTCAGAGATTGGAGGCATCACCATTGCACACGTCATCCGGACCCAGGATGGTGAGGTCCTCTAGCCAGTCCTCTGTCTATGTGCCTTTGCCCTCTGGGATTTCTTCTGGGAAGGAAATGTTTTGGCTTCCTTGATGCCAACTCTGATCTTCAGAAAGTTCTTCCTTAGGTTCAACTTCTCTTCCTTCTGTGGTCTAAACTTCCACTTTCTCATTGTGAGCTTTGTGGGGATGGAGACTAGTAGGTCCCTCTCCCCAGACCCCTTCCTGAGGTCCTCTCCTCTTTGCCTTGGTACATGGAGAATAAGTTCTGTGTCGGGGTTAGGAAAGAAGAAGAATCTGGACAGAGGGACTCAAGGTCTCATTCCCATCATAGGTTCCCCACAGATAGAGAACATCCAGCCATTCTCTGCCAAAGACCTGTCCATCCGCTCACTGGGGGACCGAATCCGGGACCTGGCTCAGCTCAAAAACCTCTACCCCAAGAAACCCAAGGATGAGGCTTTCCGGAGCCACTACAAGCGTGAGCTGGAGCTGGCAGTTCTGATTCCTTCCTGTTGCCCACCTCCTCCCTGGTTCCAGTTGCCCTCTTCCTGCCCACTGTGTATCATCCCTGGTCTCCCCCTCCTTTTTTTTTTTGTGGTACGTGCCCCTAGCGGGAACCGAACCCGGGACTCTCTGGTCTGCAGGCTGACGCTCAACCACTGAGCCAGACTGGCCAGGGCTCTCCTCATTTCTGTAGCTCCACTTCTCCTACTTGCCCATCGGCCATGCTCACTATTCCCACCTCCCCTCCTCCCTAGTCCTGGAGCACTCCATAGCTCTCCTTTTTCCCCCATAACAGATGAACAGATAGGTAAGGATGGCAGGGGTTACGTCCCAGCTACCATCAAGATGACGGTGGAAAGGTGAGTATGGTGGTGAGGATGGGTGAGGCCTGACACTTACTTGCAGGAAGGAGTGGTAGCAGCTACAATTGGTCAGTCATACGTACCTCCTTTCCTCCTCCAGGGACCAGCCACTTCCCACCCCAGAGCCCCAGATGCCTACCATGGTGCCCACTTATGATCTTAGAATGGCCCCTGACTCCATGAACATGCAGCTCTGCCCAGATATGGTGTAAGGAGCACGAGAGGCGGGAATGGAAGTGGTCTGTGCAGGCAGCTTTCGGCTTGGGCAGCTGGGAGAGTTGGCCCTGGGGGCTGAAGGAGGGACTTTTCCTTTCTACGAAAGGGATTCCTCATCCTGAGGCAGGGGTTGGGGGTATCCAGGAGAAGGGCTGGCATCAGGAGATTCTGCTTTCTTTCCTCAGGCCCCAGTTGTACCCACCACACTCTCACTCCATCCCTCCGTATCAAGCCCTCTCCCAGGAAGAATCAGTCGGCGTGTTGCCAGCCTTCCAGGAGTAAGTGAAGCACCCTTTGGGGATGGGGCAGGGATAGGTAGCTGCAAGGGGGGGGGCATTCAAATTTGTTAGGAGAGGTTCTTCCGTGAGAAAGGGGTAGCAAAAAGCTTTCTTTGTCTCTTCTGTTCACTCCACTGAGGCTCAGTGGTTAAGACCCAGACTTCGGGGGGGTTCAGATTCCAGCTCTACTATGTAACTGACTTTGGGCAAGCTACCTAATTCTGGTGCCTCTCCTGTAAAATGGACAATAATAATACCTTCCTCACAGGATTATTGTGAAAGCTAAATGAGTTCATAATATTGTGTAAGCTGAGCAAAGTACCTGGCTTATAGCAAGGGCTAGGTATATAAGGATTAGTATTCTCTCTTCTCTCCCTGGGATCTCTAGCCACTTATTGCTATCTTGATTTTTATTTATTCATCTGTTTTGGCCTCTCAGTGATCTAATCATTTTTATTCCCCAGGTAACACTCAGGCACTTACTCTTAGTCAAGGCATGACATTTCTCCTCCAAGGAGTTGACATGGGGGACTTAGAACCACCCAAGTTAAGAGTCCAAATAAACACCAGAAATCAGATAATCTAGTCCCCCCTCTCCTCACCATCCCCTCCCAGTCCCCACCACATACTTTATGATGGAAAAACTGAGCTCACATTGTAGAGATGGCTTGCCCTAGGCTATCCAGTCAGGAGAAGAAGCTGAAGATTCTCTTTCTTTATTCAGTGGTCTTGACTTTGTAACACCCAGCTCTTGCCCAGCCTCTGTACTCTGTGCCCTTCTTTCTGCTTCCAGACCTCACCTGCAGATGTCCCCTAACCTGAACCAGATGAGCCTGCCCTTTGACCAACCTCACCCTCAGTGAGTGCCATTCCCCATATAATTCCATGTGCCCCACTCACTTCCATCCTCAACCCCCAATTAACAACATCTTGTTTACTTTCCTGGCCCCAGCAGGGGCCTGCTGCTGTGCCAGCCTCAGGAGCATGCCATATCCAGCCCTGAGCCCATGATCTGCTCTGATGTGGCCATGACAGAAGAGAACTGCTTGAGCCAGCCCATGGGAGGATTCTCTCAAGGCACCTGGTGAGTGGTGGCCTGGGGGTGGCGGCTGAGTGTGGGCTAGAGGATTGGGTGCCACGCCCATCCCACTGCTTTTCTTCCTCCTGGCAGGGTTGGTGAAGACCTGTACCCGTCCTTGCTGCCTCCCACTGAACAGGACCTCAACAAGCTTCTCCTGGAGGGGCAAGGGGAATCAGGAGGAGGGTCCTTGCAAGCCCAGCCCCTCCTGCAGCCCAACCCCTATGGGCAGTCTGGGATCTCAATGTCCCATATGGACCTAAGGGCCAACCCCAGTTGGTGATCCCAGCTGGAGAAGCTCAGAGAGAGATTTTCTACCCCAGTGGACCTGCTTTGGACACCTGCCCATGCTCCTGCCAAGTGGCAGATGGGGAGGGTGTCCTCCTATCCCCACCTACTCCCTGGTGAGGAGGAAGACTTTACCAGGAGAAGGCACAGTGGGTGGAGCCTATCCACTCCTTCCCTCCTACCACACACCCCCACCCTCTCCCTTCCAGTACTGGAAGAGAAATTCGGGTTCCAAAGTGAGATGCCCCAGCATGCCTGCACAGGCAGAACACACAGCTCTCCCCGAGATGGGGCTGAGCAAGAGCACAGGTTAGGGCATAAAGGACTTCTCCCGCTCCCAGCCAGACCCAGTATGCACATGTAGGAAATGCAGGTATGTGCACACACTTGCACTAAAGGCTGGGGATGAGGAGGGCATGGGCTGGGTCCCAGACCTGGGGGTATGAGGAAGGAGCTCAGAAGACACTGGGTGGGGAGAAAAGGGGCCTGTACATTTGGTTACTGATGTGGGTTTTGCTCAGATTAAAAAACAAATCCCAAACAGCTCCAGATTCCTGACAGTCAGATGGAGGCCTTCAGTTGTGTATGAAATGGTGCAGAAGTACACATGCTGAGTATCTTGGTATATACTGTGTCAAAGTGTGTGTACATGAGACATGGTAACATATAGATGTCACACGTTAGTCACATAGCCACATATAACATTATCTATCCGATTTTGCCTGTGACAATACAAGTTTTGAAGTTATGAGACACTGCACAAAAGATACTGGCAAGTGTACTGGCCTCTGATACATGCTAACCCAGATGTACTCAGCTTTGAGTGCGACTGTGCTCAGGTAGGTCTATGTGACTGTGACATCCGCACATAGCTTAGCCTCTGTGACTCAACACTGCCAGTCCTGCCCGAGACAGGGGTGAGAGTCCAGGGCCAGGCCCAGGTGTGTGGTCCTCTCCATGTATTAGGGACCCTCCCAGTTGCTTCTTTTCTACTTCCCCAGCCACTGCCAGTTTTCCTCCACTCCCATACCACCCCCTTCTCCCTCTTGGGGGTCATAGATCATAAGCCATAAAATAAATTTTATTCCAAAATAACAAAATAAATAATCTACTGTACACAATCTGAAAAGAAAAACGCTCTAACTGCCAGACAGGTGCTGTGGTCCAACCCCAGCTGAGGGAGACACTGAGTCCGACCCAGGCCTCCCATGGGGGCTGATGAAGGGGAACCCACATCCACCCCCACCCCACCCCAGAGAGGGCAGGGCAGGAGGAAAAGAATGGCTGAGACTTGGGGGAAAGATGGGGACGGGTGGGTAAACTGCGGCACTTGTTAAATTAAAGAAACAAACTAGAAGCACAAAAATGGGGGAGAGGAGGGGAGGAGGAACAGGTCCAGTGTTCCCAGGCCCCCATTTCTGGGGTGAAACGTTTTCATTTTTAGCTGCTGGACCTTCCCAGGGAAGTTCCCCTTTCCCCCATGTCCAAACGGAGTCCAACTGCTCACACCACTGGTTCAAACTAGGGAGAATGGGAGTGTGTTGTGTAAGGGAGGGGAGAACCCCAGGTGCCCTGGAGGCGGAGTCCTCTTCCCGTACTGTGGGCAAGAATGAGGGGACAGAATGCACCCTCCTGTGTCCTCTCGCCAGGCCCCTGCTCGTTATTGCTTGAAGCCCCATAGTTTTATGCCCATGGAGCAGGTGGGGAGGCAGGAGAAGGGCAGCGGAAGGATCCAGAATTGTGACTAGATACCAGGGATGGTGAGTGTAGGGATCTGTGGGAGTCAGAAGTCTGGGGGTCTGGGTGTGAGGATACCAGTCCATCCCTCACTGCCGGCTGGCCTCAGCCTCCACTTTCACACTGCTTCTGCGACCTTCCACGAGAGCTGGATGGGGTCCTGGGGCAGGGCACCGGTCTAGCAGCCCTTCCTCAAACTCTGCAGGGAGAAGGGGTAGGTTAGGAGGCTGTGGGGTGGATGCCGCAGAGAGAGGTGACTGAGAACAGAGCATGGCTAGAGAAAACTGCAAAGATGAGCTTGGTTTACTGTGGTACTGCCTCCTGCCTACTGCATGTATATGGAGGGTTCCATATCCAAGTATGTGCACCCTTCCTCTTTCTGGCTGTGTGTAGCTCTCTGTCTCTGCATGTGTCTCTCTTTCTCTGTCTCTCCCGCCTCTGCTCTGCTGGAATTTCTGGTTCTGTCAGGAGCTGTGGGGGCGGCTTGGCTCTGACCTCTCCCCCTCCCCTTTCCTAGGCTCTGTCACCCCCACTCATCTCTGGCCTCCTCCCAGGCCCCACCCACCCAACCATGCCCCCCAAATTTCTTAGAAGCCAAGTCAGGGGGAACACAGGAAGCCAGCCTCCCAGCTCCTCCTCTAAGAAGAGCCCCCCTCCAGTCCCTGCCCCCACTTCCCACCCACGCATAGTTTAAAAATACCAAGCTAGGGTTGGTGGCTTTGTCTGCTGCGTCACTCTCAGCCCAGCCGCTTTGGCCCTTTGCTGGCCTATTCCCCTTCCCCCATCCACACACAAAGCAACCCCCTTCAGGCTCTTCCACTTTCAGGCTGGGAAGCTCCATACCAAATGCTAGCCTGCTCCACCCTCCTGCATTGGTAGAAATTCTCTCCAAGCTTCCCTTCCTGGTGACCCTCCTGCTCCCCTTCATCCCCCATTCTGTGTCCCTGCTCACCCCAGATCCCCCTTCTCAGATCTCCATTAGGGTCAGACCCTCCCCAGTAGGAACAGTCCTGCAGGTTCCTCTTCTCAATCCAAGGCCTGGTTGGCTGGAGCCTGACCATTACTGCCCTCTCTGGTGACTACATCCCTCTTCCTCCCACCTGGCCCCAGAGTGCCAGGACTGCTAAATGGGGCCTGGGTGGTGGGGGTGCTTGGGGACAGCACTGCTGGCTGCCTCACCTGCGAGAGGCGGCTTTGCAGGCACACAGGGGCTGAGGCGGCCCACGCGGTCGTGGGAGACGAGGCGGGCTAGCCGCAGCCCCTCATCCATCAGTGTCTGCTGCAGGATGTGGCGGCTCCACAGCCCATGGGCTGGCAATGCCAGAGGCAGGTCAGCAGGGGGCGGCGTCAGCCTTGGGCATGACCCCACAGCTGTGGGCATGGGCACTGGTCAGGTAAGGGACTACAGTTAACAGAACCCCCACCCTCAACCACAAAGCCAGACCCATAGGTCCAGGCCCTTTTGCCCCCATCCAGTCAGGCCTCCCAACCCTGTTTCAGGCAGTTGCCTCCTGGCTCCCTCCTCCCATACCTTCTACCTCCCCCAAAAGAGGAGAGAAGTGTTCTGATGTACACTCACCCTGCAAGTGTCCATCTAGACTCTCCCCAGACAGGCTGGCACTGTCTTCCTCCAGGCTGGGGCGGTATGAGGGTGCATAGGACTCAGGGCCTGGGGGAGGCTGCTGGACTTCAGAGTGACTTTGCTCTCCAACCTGTGATGCCCCAAATGGGGAAATGAGGATCTGACAAGGGAGGGTGTTGGAGAAGGCTGACCTAACCCCCTACATGCACCCTGGAAAATCTACCTCCTGTTTCAGCTTCTTCAGTGGGGGGCCTCCCAATTCTTCAGCATGGAGCCTGCAAAAATGAAGAGGAATAAAGAAGGTGAGACTAGGGAGGAATACATAGTGGGCAGGGCACTGAATCTCGTGACAGGCATGCATTATTTTTTTTTTTTAAATAATTTTATTGTTTTTTTAGAGAGAGAGAGAGAGAAACATCGATTGGCTGCCTCCTGCATGCCCCCTACTGGGGATTGAGCCCACAGCCCCAGCACATGCCCTGACCAGGAATCGAACTGATAACCTCTCAGTCCATGGGATGACACTCAATCCACTGAGCCACATCTGCCAAGCAGGCATGCATTATTTCAAGACCCTAGAAAGGAGCTGGCTGCACAGGAGTCCCCAGCGCAGGTACTACCATTGTTGGAGTTTAGAGCAGACCTAAGATGGAGGGGAAGAGGGGCCAGGCCACAGATAAGTGGACTTTGTCAAAAGCAGGGATGGCAAGTTGGTGGCAAACAGGTCTGGAAGCACCTCGACTACAGATTAGGACATTAGAATTCTGCCAGCTCCTTGGCAGAATTCTAATCTAGGAAGGAACTGGAGAAGGGGTCTCACCTGGAGCCCTTCAAGGAGGACAGGTAGGTGCTCTCTCGGGCCACTTGGCGTGATAAGGAGAAGAGTTCTACTCTCCGCAATAAGAGCGTGTTGTCCCTCATGCAGAACTGGGCAGCAGCCTCATTGATGGTCAGCTGTGGAGAGGACCACCAGAGCAGTCAGAATCCTAATTCCCCACTGCCTTGCCCAGATCTCCTTACCACCCTTCACCATCAGACAAATGAGGCCCACCCATCAGATGCTTGCTTGGGTTTTGACTCTACCCAGTTTTCTGAGGAAGGAAGACAGAGATCAGCACCCACAGCTTCCTAGGAATGCCTGGGGGCTCCTCCACTCCTGTGGGGTCTTGAGCAGCATGAAGCTGAACAGCTGGGCTCTCACCTATGTCTCTGCTCCCCCCTCAGTTGAGGGAAGCACTGCAGCCGCTGGAATTGGGTGGGGGAAAGGGGATCAGGGCCTGAAGTCCTGGTCAAAGGACAATGAAACAGGGTTGAGGAGTGTGAGGATTCCCAAAGGTGAGTAAGACCTGGGAGCCAAGAGCAATCCTGGTAGACTAAGGTGCTCACCTCATGCAGGCTAAGTTGCTTGCCTTCCCGCCGCTTAGAATCAAAGCGGCCATAGATGATGCTGTATTTGCGGATCTCCTCCTCCTTCTGGCTGTCATTATCATCCATCTCAAAGATGTGCCCCACGCTCCGTGCCAGCTTCTTGTTCAGCTTCAGCAAAGACGTCACCTCCCCAGCATCCCCCCTCGGGAAGCTCCGGAAGATCCTCTCCACACTCTCCACCACCATGCGTACCATCTCTGGCTCCAGTCTATCAGGAGCACCCCCAGCCCCAGCTGCTGCCAAACCTCCAGCCCCAGTTCCCTCAGGGACTCCTCCCCCTGCAGGTGGGGAAAAGGGGGGTGAACCAGCCTCCTCTTCTCCTCCCACCCCAACATCAGACTCTGGAGTGTTCCGGCCTGGCCAAATTCGGGCATCTCCTGCCCCAGGTCCCCCAGGCACTGGTGACAGCTTCTCTCCAAGTTCAAGAGGGCTCTTGGGGCTAAAACTTCGAGCACTGCCAGCCTTTTCTCCTGGGCTGCCATGACCGTTGCTCATGCTCCCTTTCCGGGTGCCCGCAGTCTCAGAGATCTTGAAAAGTGGAATGCTGGAGACAGGCACGGCAGGCACTGGCTGGCTGAAGAGCCCTGGATTGGTAGCCCACTCTCTCAGTGCCTTTTGCAGGCGTCGGACATGGAGGGGCTTGGTGGCCATGCCCACAAGTGCCATGATCTCCAGGAACTCCTCCTCACCCGCTTCGCACAGTTGTTGCACATCATCCCCTCCCTGCTGGATGAAGGTCTCATAGTAGGAAAGAAGATTGGCACGCTGCAGGACCCGGTACAGTTGCAGCTCCCCTAGTGTCCGAGGCAGTGCCATAACTCGGGCACTAGGTCTGAGAAGGAGGCACACAAGAGAAAGAGGAAGACAGTCAGTGCAAATCCCCCTGCTAGGTACCAACTCACAATCACAATTGTCTTCTCATTCATTCCTGCCTGCTTCTCCCTCTCTTTTTTGAATACTCTCCCTGTCCAGTACCCAGGCCTGGGCACAAACTATGAGAGTTAGGCACTGCACAGAGGTATAGATATGCCAGTGCCATCCCAGACTGGCCAAAAGTACCAAACGCCAGCCCAGTCTCTGCAGAAATCAAAGTGTCTTAGCCCCCATTCTCAGTTTTACTTTTTACTTTTCAGGTCTGGAACACGGAGACCTTGAGCACTGAGGCTAGCCAGCACACCCTGGGATGGCTAGATATCCCTCTCCTCCTTCATCCTAAACACTCACCATTATTCAAGGAGCTATCCCCCACACTAAGGTGACTATAGGACTCCCTGCCCCCCCCCCCATAGTGGACACCTGGGCCCACTACTGGCAGGCTTCACTCCCTGGTGGCATCCTGCTCTTAAGGCTGAGAGGGAGAGGTGTGGCCCCTTTCCATGCCTTTTCCCACTCTATGAACCAGGTGAGTTCTTGCTCTGCTACCTGAAGCTTTCCCTACGGATTTAGCACGCTCTTGCTCCCTGTCCTGAGGACCGCCCCTTTCCTCCAGACTGCCCAGTGCCCCCAGGTGGCCCCTCTCCCAACAGTGACCTGCTCAGTAGGTAGGCCTGTCCCTTCAACTCAGTCACTGGGAGGGGAGGAATGCCTCAATTGTTCTGCTCTGGGCATATTCCGCCCACACACACTCCCACAGTGGTAGCGTCTGTGGGCGAAAACCGCCTAGGGGCTCCCGCCTACCCTCTCCCTCATTTCCCACCCACATCTCAAGTGGAGTGAGGGAGCGGCTCAAGGCCTCCTGAGGGAGGGGCTGCACCTTGAAACTCCTCTTCCCACACAGTAAATAAAGGGACAGAAATGTGAAGGGACCCCCTAAGGCATCCCTTGCTTCTCCACAGCCTTGCTAACGCTCTCTTAAGGCTCTGGCTTCTCCCGACCCAGGCCTGCCTGCTCCGTGCCAGCGACAGACCAAGCCAGCTGAGCGCCGCCCCCCCCCCCCCAACCCCCTGCACTGTTGCCAGCTAGAGCTCCAGGGCTTCCCCTGGCGCTTGCCCCCCCCCCCCGCCCCCTCCCCGCCATTCTTTGCAAGGGACTCACAAGCCAGGTCATGTCCACAAAGTAGTCGATGGGATGGAGAACTGGAATTTATTCTTTCATTTCCAGATTCATCAGATCCCTGACTGCTCCTAGAGCCCCTCTAATTCAATCAGTATCCACCCCCTAACGCTGGTCTCCTCTCGCTTCCCCTCGACCGACCTCAGAGATCTCTGCCTTCCAGACTCCTTTTCGGAGTCCACCTCTACCCATCCCCACTCCTCGCCGCTTCCCTCTGCCCACTAACTTGAGTCTGGGCTGTGGCGTCCGGCGGGCGCTGTCCCCTCCGCCCGGCGGCTGCTCGGTAGTGGGGGAGGGCACTCTGTGCATGGACGGCCGGAGACCACCAGCAGCTGCCCTTCTCGGTGTCCGGCGCTCGGCGCCTGGTGAGCGCTGCGATCTTTCCGGCACGCGAGGCCGCGTCCGCCACTGTCCGGGCTCTGTCCCTCCCTCCACGTCTCCTCTCTCCGAGCCTCCGCGACTCTGTCTGTTCCTCTGCCCCCCACCCCCCTCCCCGGCTGCGCTTGCCGCCTCTCCGCGCCTCCGCCCCCGCAGGACGCACGGGGAGCGAGGCCCGGCGCGGCGCTGGCTGCCGGGCTGGCGGAGGGCGTGGGCAGAGCCGGGGGCGGAGGCCGGGGGCGGGGGGCGGGCGCCCGGGCCGTGAGGCCCGCGGTGAAGACGCCGGGGCGGAGAAACTGACAGAGGCGGAGACTGGAGGGTGGGGTGAGGCGGAGGGTGGGGGGACGGGACGGGGTGTGGAGCAGGAGGCGGGGGCGGAGACTCGCAGCTGGGGCGCCAAAGTGGGGACTTGGGTGACCCGGGCCCGGCTGGGGAAGGCAGGCTTTGGGACCCAGAGGGCGGGGCGAGGTCGCTCCTTGTCGCCCACGCCGGATGCACAGCCAGCCTTCTCCGCGCCCACGTACCCACGTGAGCGCCCAGCCGGCGACATTCCTCTTTCCCCCGCCACCCCTACCCCTCCGTATGGAGAGCGGAGTTTCACAACAGAGCACAGGTACACAAAGACAGAGAAGCGCAAGGATGTGCACGCGCGTTCAAACAACTACGGGGACGCCCGTTGCCCACACTCAGGCCTCCCGGTGGTGGACATGTGAATGTTAGAAGTAAGCCGAAAAAGTTGGCGTTTCTCAGGGTGCGCAACTCGGCTCCTCTCGGTGTGTGTTTTCATGGCACGTTTGTGAAGGTGGGGCTCTGCAGGAATCTTTTAGGTACCGCAGTCCCCTTATCGAACCCCAAAAAGAGTAGTGTGAAGAGGCCCTTGGGAAACTCAGGCCTCCTCCATCCCTGCCTCTAGTCCGTGCTGAAGTGTGGGGAACAGGAATGGGCGGGTTATGGTAGAAGCTACCACTTAGACGCGTTTATTAGACGTGTAGGGTTTTGTTAGTGAATAGGTCAGGCAGAAATGGGAGGACTACCCCGCCTTACTCCACTTGTCACACCCTATTTGCTGTGGATGAGAACCTGCTCCTGGGGAATTATGTGTGGCAAAGCTGGGATATGGAAGACAACCCTTCTGGGGTCGTCTGTTAGGGGACTTCCTCAGAGAGGCTAGTGGAAGATGGGCAGGAGGGCAGAAGGCCAGGAGGGTACCAGGCGGATCCCTACGTGAAGCCTGATCTCCCTCCGTAGAGCCAAATCTCCCTCCACAACCCACCCCCTCCCCCACTCTATTTCTCCTAGCCCCATCTGGTTCCCATTACACTGCCGCCCACGGCAGGGAGGGCTTGGGGGGCGGGGGTGGACAGGCTGGGGCTCTGTGCGCCTGGCCCTGCGGCTGCAGGCCCGGAGGAAATGAAGGCGGGGGGGGGGAGGGGGAGGGAAGAGAGCGGACAGGCCAATGGCAAAGTCCCCCCTAACCCGAAACCTCCGTCCCGCCCCACCATTCCGCACTTCTGAGTGGCCCGGCAAGGCCTGGGCGGCGTGGGCGGGGGTTGGTTCTACATTTGGGCCTAGGGAGAGAACCTTTCTGTCGCCGCTGGGGGCAAGAGAGGAGGGGTGTATCTCTGGGGAAGGGGAGATTTCAGTAGCTAAGTCTTTTCCCCATTCCATTAAGCCCCAAACACAGTGTAGGGGGTAGTGATAAGAAGAGCTGAGTCCGGTCCCCCCATCCGCTAGCCCGCGACAGGAAGGCTCCCTGGAGGGGCACACCGCGAACCCCTTTGATATGTATGGGTGCCCCTCCCCCACTTCCCTCTAGTTATTTTGGAGCCCGGGCTGCCAGCCACTGGCCGCGGGTTTCCACGTGCCTCCTCCCTCCCTCTGCCCACGCTCCCCGTGACGCACATCCTCCGCCCACGCAGCCTTTGCTGGAGGCACCCCCCCCTCCCTCCCACCTGCCCCATTGGGGTGGCGCAGAGCCCCCGGATCGGAGGAAGACGCAGGACCCGGGAAGAGGGCGGAGTAGGGCGTGAAGCAAGGGGCAGTTACCAACTGGGCTCCGGGCGCCCGGGTCCTCGCCCAGGAAAGAGTAGGAGGGAGGAGCCGATTCCACTCTTCGCTACAGGGGCGGGTACTTGACCACAGAGGGATGAGGGGAGAAAAATCCCGCTAATCAGGACTGCCCACTCCCCTAGGGACTCTGAAGAGGTCTATCTGGGTGCGAACCTCCCAAGCTTTGTATCTTTGTTTTTCAGGGTTGTCTGAGGATCAAAAGAGAGAATGTATATGAAAACTCTGTAAATTGTAAAATGCTAAGCAAATTTAAGGTGCGGTCGTCAGTTTATGCCTCTGTACCCTGAGATTATGTATTTACGTGTTTCTTTACATCTACTTGTGTATCCGTGTCTCTGTCTAGGTTTGTATGTGAGTGTGAGCCCCTATGTGTGGATTAAAAAATATGTACATTAATCATTTAAAAAAATCATTGGTTTGTCAAGCCCCGCCAGAGGCCAGGGAGCCAGAGCTGCTGAGATGTCTGTTCTGGCTTCCCTCCCACTCCTACCACCCCCAACTCCCCTCCTACTCCCTTGCCTTGAGAACAAGGAATTTCCAGTCTTTAGCAAAAGGAACGACAGAGACAGAGAGGCTAAGACTATGAGAAACTGTAAAAAACAAAGATAAGGGGCAGGGGGGTGGGGGAGATGACAAAAAAGCTTGAGATAAATACAAAGATCTTCATTTCTTCTCTTTTTCTCTATGGGCCCCATTTTCCCCAGGGTGGCTCAGGACCACTTCCCTACCTGACTCACCTGCTCCCTCCACTCCTACGTCAGAGTTCTCAGAGGCATGGAGAGCCAAGCATCGGATCCCGTTTAATCAATTGACTTATTATGTATACTTTATTAATAAATAATTGGCTGATTAATTTATTGTCAACACTGGTTTTTTCCAGGAAGGGAAACAGTATCCTCAGTCCCAGTTCTCCAAGAAAAGGAGAAAAGATTGTGAAGAAAATGTGTGAAAGACGAGGAAATTTGGAACCAGGACTGTCATTGCTAGGCAGCGTAGATTTTCATCTAGCAGTTTGCTTTGCTCACTTCCCTCCTGCCCCCAATTTTTCACCGGGCTAAATCAAACTCATTCAGCAAGGTCTGGCTTAAATGTCACCTTCCTGGACCCTTTCCTTCGTGCACCCACTCTAGGCAGAATAATTCCTCTCATCCCTCAGTGGCCTCGTGGCTCTCTGTACACAATTCAATTATAGTTGCTTGTTTCACCCTCAGCCGAGGACGTTTCCTGGGTTGGTGTCACATCTGGTAGGCCCTCTGAAATGAATGAGTAAGATGATGCTGTTTCCAGGCCTCAGCAACTTTGCAAAGGGCACTTGAAAGATTTTGCTCCAAAAGGAGCTGAACCTGGGCAAAAGTCTTCAAGTGAATCCCTGGCCAGTTTGGCTCAGCGGTTGAGCATTGGTCTCTGAACCAGAGAGTCCCGGGTTCGGTTCCTGCAAGGGGCACATACCACACACACAAAAAAAGAAATTTTCAAGTGAAGAAATTTGTTTTCCATGTCTCCTTTCTTCTTTAAGTGTCCGGTAAATTTCACAAGTCTGGCTCCTTGTTCTTTTAAAATGTCCAGTATTCTGGTAAATTAATTCATGTCCACGTCCAAAAAGATTTGTTTGAAATCCTTGCTAGCAGTAGAGAAATATAAACATAAAGTAATGATCCTCCTTTTTTTCCTCTTTCAGTAACATGTTAGAATTATAGTCTAAGGAATGTTATCCTTCAATTTAGTCATCTTACAAGAGATGCTTTACTCCTCAAAGAGACAAAGGAATTGCTTTTAAGGAACTCCTAGACTAGTAGAGGAGATAGACATATAAACAAATAATTACAATGTAGTGCTATAACAGGGGTACAAACAAATGACCATAGGATAGGGGGCAAGTGATCTATTCTGCCTGGAGTTGTGAGGGACACCTTTAGGCAGGCATCCAAAGGAGGTGATGACAATGCAGCTTAGGATTTTGAATTCTGAATAGGAGATTTCCAGGAGGAAGGGGTGGTCAAATCAGAGAGAGCAGAATGTAAACTTACATGGACATATGAAACAGAATGATATGTTTGAGAAATTGGAAACTGTTCATTGTTGCTGGATGGGGGGGTGGGTGGTGGTGGTAAAGAGGAGCCCAAGAAGGTGTACAAAACCCTTTCATTAAGATTATAGACTAGGGCCCAGCCAGTGTGGCTCAGAGGATTGAACGTCCTCCCATGAACTGAGAAGTCCCAGTTCAATTCCCAGTCAGGACACATGCCTGGGTTGTGGGCTGGATCCCCAGTAGGAGGCCTGCGGGAGGCAGCTGATGGATGTTTCTTTCTCTCTTTCTCTCCAAAAAATCAATAAAAACATATTAGAAAAAAAAAATTATAGACTAGGACTTCTCAAACTATGGTAAAGGACAAATTTTTAAAAATTCCAATCTATTATCCACTACTTCTATAAAATACACAAAAAGTGAGTTATTAGAAAAATGAAATAAAATCCCCATTTTTATTAGCCTCAATAAATATAAAATTTCTGTCAAGTTTCTGTAAAAGTTTCTAAATGTTTACATTTAATTTTTGAAATTGTTTCATTGCAGATTGGTAACAAACTTTGAATAGCATTGCTGTAGTTGTTTCTTTACATCTATGTTTTGGATTATACTAAGGACCCTAGACTTCATCACAGAAGATACTGTGGAACCATAAAGACTTTGTAACATGGGAGTGAAAAGGTCAGATCTGCACTTAGGAGTAATGTGGAGGAAGGGTTTTATGGCTGCAGAAACAGGGAGGCCAGCTTGAAGAAAACTAAAATGTAAGAGATCTCAAGGTGCTGGACTAAATCACTGGCATGAGATAGAGAGGAAAGGAGAGATTTCAAAAGATTCAAATCAATAAGACTTGGTGATTGAGTGGCTAAAGGATTGGGGAAAGAGAAGGGTTAGGGTGACTCTTGGGCTTCTAACTTGGGTGATGGAGTAAATAGAATAGAGTGCTCCTTCTCAAAACTTTGGGAATTGTCTTCATCAAATATTCATCGTTCGCAATTCTTTTTCTAAATTTAAAAAATTATGAAATGAGTTTTTCATAACTCATTTGATGACAGAACCTAATTTGACCTGAACTTATTTTGTGGCAGAACTGACCAAAACTTAGATGAGGTAATTTATAGTTTTTGTTTATCACACAGGTTTATCCCAGTGTGAATATTCATATATCTCATTGCAGAAATACGTTTGTTCAGTTATAGGGTACTGCCTCAGACCCTGTTGGGATGTTGCTTTACATTATATATGCACCATATTACCTTTCTAAAATCCAAAAAAATTGATGAAACACATTTGCTACCCAGATTTCCCACCCCATTTAGTCATCAGTCTTGGCTTGCGTTCTTTTGGTTATTTGCATAAATGAGATCCACCTGCAGATAATGAATATTCATTCCAGTGTATGCTATAGGCTCTGAAGATGAGTCTCAAAGTGTTTTGAGCAGTGTCGTCATTATTAAAACAATGCTAAAAACATCTTGAGCCCTGGCCAGTTTGGCTCAGTGGTTAGAGCGTTGGCCTGTGGTCCAGAGAGACCCAGGTTCAGTTCCTGCTAAGGGCGCATATCTTGGTTGCAGTTTGTCCCCGACCCTGGTTGGTTGTGCGGGTGGAAGCCATTCGATGTGTCCCTTTCACGCCAATGTTTTTCTCTCTCTCGCTTCCTCTCTCTCCCTCCCACTCTATCTGAACAAAAAATGGAAAAATGTCTTCGGGTGAGGATGGAAAAAAAACATCTTGAGTGATTACTATGAAGTGACAGAATTCATTTGGAAGGTAAGATGTGAAGTATTTATAAACAACCAGTCATATTACTGTACACCTCATTTTTTCATTTTAGTAGTAAGTGGTCAGTGATCTTCTGGAATTAGTTCCCAAACCTGGAATTAGTTCCCTGGTTCTCTGGCCTTTAGTTAAAATCAAAGTGTGAGCTCTGAATGGTGAGAATTTGGGGACTGGTAGGAAATGAAGTGTGTGTGTGTGTGTGTGTGCATGTATACACAAATTGTTTTTTTTTTTTTTATGAATTTTTATTTATTTTTTTGTTACAGATATTTTACCTTTTTACCCCATTGGCACCCCCCCCCCTCCACCCTGTCCCCGGCTTAGTTGTCCATGTCCATTGGTCATGCATACATGCATATAAGTTCTGTGGTTTATCTCTTCCCACCCCCCACCCCCCATCCCCTCTTCTAAGGGATGTCAGTCTGTGCCCTACTTCCATGTGTCTGGGTCTACTGTATTCCTCAGACTGTTATGTTCATTATATTCCGTATATAAGTGAGATCATGTGGTATTTGTCTTTTTCTGCTTGGCTTCTTTCACTTAAGATAATACTTTCCAGGTCCCTCCATGTCGTCTCAAAGGATAAGAGATCTTTCTTTCTCACCGCTGCATAGTACTCCATTGTGTATATGTACCACAGCTTTTTTATCCATTCGTCTACTGGTGGACACTTGGGCTGTTTCCAGATCTTAGCTATTGTAAATAGTGCTGCTATGAACATGGGGGTACATATATTCTTCCTGATTGGTGTTTCAGGCTTCTTAGGGTATATTCCCAGCAGTGGGATCAATGGGTCAAATGGAAGTTCAATTTTTAATTTTTTGAGGTACCACGATATTGTTTTCCATAGCGGCTGCACCAGTCTGCATTCCCACCAGCAGTGTATTAGAGTCCCCTTTTCTCCACACCCTCGCCAACACTTGTTGTTTGATGATTTGTTGATGGCGGCCATTCTGACAGGTGTGAGGTGATACCTCATTGTTGTTTTAATTTGCATCTCTCTGATGATTAGTGATGTTGAGCATTTCTTCATATGTCTCTTGGCCATACACAAATTGTTTTTAAAACAGCTTTAGGTTTGCAAAAAATTGAGAAGATAGTACAAAGAGTTCCCATACACCCCACATGCAGTTTCCACTATTATTATATTAGTATGGATACATTTGCCACCATTAATGAATCAGTATTACTATATTGTCATTAACTAAAAGTCTATAGTTTATTCAGATTTCCCTAGTTTTTACCTATTTTTTTTTTCTGTTCTAGGATCCCATACATGATACCATATTATATTTGGTTCTCATGTTTCCTTAGGCTCCTCTTAGCTGTTACAGTTTCTCAAACTTTTCTTCTTTTTGATGATCTTGGCAGTTTTAAGGATTATTTGCCAGGTATTTTATAGGATGCCCCTCTGTTGGAATTTGTTTAATGTTTTTGTCATGATTATATTAGTTTTATGGTTTGAGGGAGGAAAACCACAGAGGTAAAATGCCATTTTGATCACATGCTATCAAGGGTACCTAATATCAATGTGATTTATTACTGTTGATATTGACCTCTATAGGTCAGCCAAGGGACTGTGTGTGTGAGACATAGGGTGACCATTGTCTCAGGGGTGGCCTAGACTTTTCTTTTTTCTTTTCCTTTATTGATTTCTAGAGAGAGAGAAAAGGAGAGAGAGAGAGATAGAAACATTGATGAGAGAGAACATCAATTGGCTGCCTCCTGCATGCCCCCTACTGGGGATTAGGCCCACAACCTGGACATGTGCCCCGACTGGGAATCAAACCTGCAACCTCTTGGTGCATGGGTCAGTGCTCAACCACTTAGCCACACCGGCCTGGCTAGACTTTTTTTTATGAGCATAAAATTTCTTCTCTTGCTCATAGCTTAGCCCCATTTTGATTTTTTAAAAATTCCTTGTTTTTCCCTGGCTGATTTGGCTTAGTGGTTGGAGCTTTGACCTTCAGATCAGAGAGTCTCAGGTTTGATTCCGGTCAAGGGCACATGCCTTGGTTGCGGTTCGTCCCTGGCCCTGGTAGGGGTCGTGTGGGAGGTGACCAGTCAATGTGTTTCTCTCACATCGATGTTTCTCTCTCTCTCTCTCTCTCCCTCCTACTGTATCTGAGGATAAATGGAAAAATGTCCTCAGGTGAGGATTGGGAAAAAAAAAAAAAAAATTCCTTGTTTCTAAAAGCTCAAACAATCCCCAGCAGTTACCTCCTTCCCTGACTTTCTCTTCAACTCATTAGGTTCTGTCATCTCTAGTGTTCCTACCCACCACTCAGCTCCTCTTAAAAAATAAGATGCTTTGCTTTGGCTGGTGTGGCTCAGTTGGTTGGTCATCATCTCATGCTACAAAAGGTTGCTGGTTTGATTTCGGGTCAGGTCACATGCCCAGGATGTGGGCTCAAACAGTAGAGGGTGTGCAGGAGGCAGCCAGCTGATCGATAATTGTTCTGCTCTCATAACAATGTTTCTCTCCTTCTCCCTTCCTTTCTCTCTAAAAATCAATATATATATATGTAAAGGATGCTTCAATTTTTACTAACATTTACTGAACACCTATTATGTACACCCTGTTAGGCCAACACTGTGTGAAATTATTTAATGAGAAGCAGCTTGATGTATGGAAAGAACTCAGGCTTTGTAATTTTTTTAAAAAATATTTTTTTCTTTATTGATTTTAGAGAGAGAGGAAGGGAGAGGGAGAGAGAGAAACATCGATGAGAGAGAACATTGACTGGCCTCCTCCTGCATGCCCCCAATTGGAGATCAAGCCCACAACCTGGGCATGTGCCCTGACTGAGAATTGAACCAGTGACCTCTTGGTGCATGGGTTGATGCTCAACCAGTGAGCCACACCAGCCGGGCCAGGCTTTGTAATATTAAGACTTGGGTTGGAACCACAGTCCAGCCCAACTAACTATGCAATCTTGGGCAGGTTCCTTTACCTTTCTTAGCCTTGGCTTCTTCTTTTTCTCTTTAAACAAAAATTTTATTTTATTGATTTGAGAGAGATAGGGAGGGAGAGAAAGAAAAACATTGATTTGTTGTTCCACTTAGTTATGCTTTCATTGGTTGATTCTTCTATGTGACCTGGCCAGGGATCATACCTGCAGCTTTGGTACATCAGAAGGACGCTATAACCAATTAAGCTACCCTGCCAGAACTGCCTTGGCTGCTGCTGCTTCTTTTAAAAATCCTCACCCTAGGATATTTTTTCATTGATTTTCAGATAGAGTGGGAGGGAAGAAGGGAAGGAGAGAGAGAGAGAGAAACATCGACTGGTTGCCTCCTGCACGACCCCAACCAGGACTGGGGACAAATGGCAACCAAGGTACGTGCCTTGTACCGGAATCGAACCCATGACTCTTTGAACTCGAACCCGTGACTCTTCAAACTCATGACTCTTGTCCACGGACCCACTCTCTAACAGTTGAGCCAAATTAGCCAGGGCATCTTGGCTTCTTCTTAAATTGAAATGGTATTTGCCTCACAAGATGTTATGAGGAATAAAAACTTTTTCTTAATCTTCACATTCATTTCTATTAAAACAATTTCCTATGACTACATTTTTATCTTTTTAAAAAATATATGTTTTCTTTTTTTTTTTTTTTATCCTCACCCGAGGGCATTTTTCCATTTTTTTTTTTTTTTCTTCTTTTTTTTTTTTTTTTTGTCCTCACCCGAGGATATTTTTCCATTTTTTTTTTTGTACAGATAGAGTGGGAGGGAGAGAGAGGAAGGGAGAGAGAGAGAGAGAAACATCGACGTGAAGGGACACATCGAGTGGCTGCCACCCGCACGACCAACCAGGGCCGGGGACAAACTGCAACCGAAGTACGTGCCCTTAGCGGGAACCGAACCCGGGTCTCTCTGGACCGCAGGCCGACGCTCTAACTGCTGAGCCAAACCGGCCAGGGCCATTTTTCCATTTTTTGTTCAGGCAGAGTGGGAGGGAGAGAGAGGAAGAGAGAGAGAGAGAGAAACATCGACGTGAAAGGAACACATCGAGTGGCTGCCACCTGCAAGACCGACCAGGGCCGGGGACAAACTGCAACCGAGGTACTGCCCTTAGCGGGAACCGAACCCGGGTCTCTCTGACCGCAGGCCGACGCTCTAACCGCTGAGCCAAACCGGCCAGGGCAAAAATATATGTTTTCTTAAATTATTTTTTAGACAGAATGGAAAGGATAGAGAGAGAAACATCCATGTGAAAGCGAAACATCTATCCTCCTACTGCATGCCCCCTACTGGGGACCGAGCCCACAACCTGGGCATATGCCCTTACTAGGAATCAAACCAGGATCTCTCAGTCCATGGGATGACTCTCAATCCACTGAGTAACACCAGCTTGGCTGACAACATTTTTTTTTATCCTCACTGGAGCACATTTGCATTTATCTTGAGATTGAGCCAGAGGGAGAAATGGAGGAAGAGAGAGAGAGAAACATTAATGTGAGAGAGACACATTGACTGGTTGCCACCCACACGACCCCAAACAGGTCCGGAGACAAACTACAACTGAGGTATGTGCCCTTAGTGGGAACCGAACCTGGGCCTCTCTGGTCCGCGGGTTGACGCTTCTACCGCTGAGCCAAACTGGCCAGGGCAATGACTACCTTTTTAAATGCTGATATTTATTCCTATAAAACACAGCACATTTTTTTTGTGACTTCTGTTTTAAATCATTTAGGACTTTGGAAGACACCATCATCTTTAAAAAATTGTCCCGTCAGGACACTACTTATATACGGCTCTCAACTATAAATTTCCCATTTATAAAAAAAATCGTGATAAAAAAGAAAGAAGGAAAACAGAAGGAACTTGAGACAATTTCCATGGAAATACCAAGTTTGGTCGAGGAGGCTTCGCCCATTCTCGTTTTCTATTGGCTAAACTTACCGTCAATTGCACCAGTTGTAAATAAACTGGAGACGGAAGCATGTTAAAGGGTGGAATCTTCCTGTCGCCATTGCTACTGTGAGAACTGTATTCTAATAGGAGGAAAGCTGCTGCTCCCGCCCTTTCATATCAGTTGCTTAGAGGCAAGATTAGAGGGTCCGTAAAGGGACTGCGTGTTGAAAGCTCCGCTAATCCGATTGGTTGTTATGGGGCGGGTCTTGTAACGGATAGGTTGCTGGCCCTGCCTGTTCGGGATTAGTTGCTGGGGAGAGACACGTGAGGAGGTGGAGGCGTAAGGCGACTATGGCGGGAGGAATGAAAGTGGCGGTCTCTCCTGCAGTTGATGCCGGGCCCTGGGGCGGGCGGACGGGTTGCGGTGGGGCAGTGCGGCTGCTCCTGGTTCTCTCTAGCTGCTTCGTCTGCGGCACAGGTACTGCCGGGGCAGCAGCTGCCAAGGGGGCGGGTGTCGAGGGGGTTACATTCAGAGAAGTGGGGAGCGTTCCGGGGCGCGGCCAGTTACTCTGCGGAGTGGCGCGGGCGTACGGAGAGAAAGAAGCTTGGTCGTCGGAGAATGGGCGTCGGCACTAAGGGGTCAGGGCCTGGGGCAGCGTGGTGGAGCTGCCCAGAGTGGGGAGGAGCCTGGAGCATTTTGGCAGAGACAGGAAGGGAGGCCTGAACTAGGTGAGAAGCGGTCCCAGGGGCTGCGTTGCGCTGCAAGGGCCTCCTCGAGTTTCCTGGTTAAAAGGAGGGAGACCCGAAGATCTTTCCGGGTAGGCAGAGCTGCCGCTGCAAAGGGAGCATCCCATTCATACAGCAGATTAGCAACACCTTCTGAGTGTATGCTTTATCAGGATTTGAGGTATGCGTGGCTGAAATGCAGTAATCTCTATCTAATGTCTTCTGTCCTTGTAAGGTCCTGGCTCCTACAAACCCTACAGAATGGACCTGGAGCCGTTGAATTCTCATGTCAGGGGAAAAAAAAAATACAAGCGCCATTTAGCACGAATAGTTTTCTTTTGGAAATTTAATTCCTTAAGCAAATTTATTTGATACTACTGGATAATTGGCTTTGGACTGCGTTGAAACTTTTCCCTTTCTGCTCTAATACAGAAAACCTAGATTGTAAGAACCTCCATCTATCCGAACCCCCTTGTCGTTAAATGCACAACAGAAAAGTGAGGTTTCCAAGGGAACCTCACTGAAGGGAGCTGAAACTCACGGGGTTAAAGATAATTGTGTTCTGTATGCACATACTGTGCTTGTTTGTTGCCTATCTCAAGTTGCCACTTATGGTTATCTTTAGCAGCAGCTTTAAGGTTGTCTCAGGATCCATGCATCTAGTTCCAAAGCCCAGCGTCCTTCTGAAACTTTTTGTATTTAAGGGAGAGGAGAATAGGTATCCAGGAAGGTACTTTTCTAGAGGCAGGGCCCAGAGTAACATTTATTTGAAGGGCTGTTTATGATCTGAATGAACTTGGGTCAGATAGTTAACCTCTAAAATGGGGTTGTGGATTGTGGGGATGAATGAGAAAATATACACAAAAATGTTACATAGAGCTCTATCAGAAATCCCTTTAAGTTTCCTTAGTGGAGAGAAGGACAGGTAGGTATAGGCTGAAAGAAGGGTAAACTTGGGGGATGATACTTGTTATGTGTGACCTGATAGATCATGTGGGTGGCAGCTATAAAATGACAATCATGTAATAGAGAGGACCTTTCTAAAAGTCAGAGGTATCTGAAAACAGTGGAGTACCTCAAAAGGCAGGGAGTTCTTTCTCACTGGAAGTTTTTGAAAAATTTGATTACAAAAATAATCTGTTTATTTTACACTACATGGCAAGTACAGTGAAGTAGAAAGAAGTAGAAAAAACCCTCACTGTTTATTCCATGCAGAGGCAATCCATTTTAGCACACTTTCTTTTTTTTTTTTAATTTTTTTCTTTCTTTATTGATTTGAGAGAGAGAGGAAAGGAGAGGGAGAGAGAGAGAAACATCAATGAGAGAGAACATTGATTGGCTACCTCCTGCGCCCCACTGGGGATTGAGCCCACAACCTGGGCATGTGCCCTGACCAGGAATTAAACCAGTGAGGGTTTTTTCTACTTCATTGTACTTGCCATGTAGTGTAAAATAAACAGATTATTTTTGTAATCAAATTTTTCAAAAACTTCCAGTGAGAAAGAACTCCCTGCCTTTTGAGATACTTCATTGTTTTCAGATACCTCTGACTTTTAGAAAGGTCCTCTCTATTACATGATTGTCACTTGGTGCATGGGTCGACGCTCAACCACTGAGCCACACCAGCTGGGCATTTTAGCACACTTTCTTCAGATATTTTTCCACATGCTTTAATTTAAAAAATTTTTAAAAATTGATAATACATTCATATTCCTGTCAGCAATCCAGTTCTCTTCCCTAGAGGCCATCAGTTATTACCAGGGATAGTTTTCTCATTTGATTTTATAGCATAAGCATTTTCCTATATCACTTAAAATTCTTTATAAATGTTATTTTTACTTATCTGGACAGATCATTTATTTAATGTTTCTGATTAAACATTTGGTTGCATATTTGTGGTGTTTCTAGCTTTTTTTTTTTTCCCTTTTATTGATTTTTAGAGAGAGAGGAAGAGAGAGAAATAGAAACATCGATCAGAGAGAACATCAATTGGCCTCCTCCTGCATGCCACCCACTGGGGATTTGGCCCAAACCTGGGCATGTGCCCTGATCGGGAATCTAAACGGCGACCTCTTAGAGGTGCATGGGTCAACACTTAACTACTGAGTTATACGGGCCAGGCTGTTTCTAGCTTTTAATTGTAGGTAACACTTTGTATATAACTTTTTTTATTGCATTCGGATTTTTTTTTTTAGGGTAGATTCTCAAACGTGGATTTACTAGATCAATAGCTAAAATATATTTAAGACCTTTGAAACATCTTGCTAAAGTACTTTACTGAAAAGTTGTGTCAGGTTGCACCACTATCAGCAAATACTTGCTTGTGACACTTGACAGCACTGGATATTCTAAACTGTAACACCTTTGCTAATTTGATAGATTGAAAGTAGTATCTTAATGTACTTTGCATTTCTTGCATTATTTGTGAGGAAGCATCTGTAAACTGTTTATTAGCTATTTAATTTTCTGTTTTGACTTTTGAATCTTTTGGAGTTTCTGTCCCTTGTTCTTGGCCTATTTATTATGATTTATATTTATTGTCATTTTTGTGGACTTTTAAAATTTTTTTTCTTCATTGATTTTTAGAGAGAGGAAGGGAGAAGGTGAGAGACATAGAAACATAGATAGAGCCCTGGCCGGTTTGGCTCAGCGGTTAGAGCATCCGCCTGTGGTCCGGAGAGACCTGGGTTCGGTTCCCGCTAAGGGCATGTACTTCGGTTGCAGTTTGTCCCCGGCCCTGGTTGGTCGTGCGGGTGGCAGCCACTCGATGTGTCCCTTTCACATCGATGTTCCCCTCTCTCTCTCTCTGTTCCTCTCTCTCCCTCCCACTCCATCTGTGCAAAAAATGGAAAAATGTCCTCGGGTGAGGATTACAAAAAAAAGAAAAAGAAACATAGATAGAGAACATCAATTGGCTTTCTCCTGCATGCCCCTCACTGGGGATCAGACCCACAACCTGGACATGTGCCCTGACCTGGAATTGAACTGGCGACCTCTTGGTTCATGGGTTGATGCTCATCCACTGAGCTAGCCAGGCAGATTTTTGTGGACTTTTACAATTATTTGTAGAAACTTTTTTATATATTAAGGATATATATTTATACTCTTGTTTATTTATTGCAGAACTTTCATTTGTTTGCCCCCCCCCCCTTTTTTTAAATCCTTACTGGAGGACATGCTGAGAGAGACACCCGTCAGTGTGAGAGACAAACATTGATTGATTGCCTTCTGCATGTGCTCCAACCTAGGATTGAACCCTCAACTGGGTTGGAACCAGAAACCCTTCAGTGCATAAGATGATGCTCAACCAACCGAGCCACTCTGGCCGGGTTTACCTTTTTTTCCTTATCCTCACCTGAGAGCATTTTTGTATTTTTATCTTGAGATAGAGTGGGAGGGAAAGAGAGAGAGAAAGGGACATATCGAGTGGTTGCCACCCACACGACCCAAGCAGGGCCGGGGACAAACTGCAATCGAGGTACGTGCCCTTAGCAGGAACTGAACCCAGGTCTCTCTGGACCACAGGTCGACACTCTAACTGCTGAGCCAAACCGGCCAGGGCAAGATGCTAGTTTTTAAGGAGGCTTTTAAGTATGAACTGGATTGCCTCCTTACAGAAATGAATAGAGACTATTTAAGAGTTAGAAGAGATTGTTTTTCATAACTTTTTAGGGTCCATTCTGGTCCTCACATACTATAAATCATTTTTTTAAAAAAACATTTTATTTATTTGTTTTTTATCCTCACCTGAGGACATTTTTCCATTTTTTGTTTAGATAGAGTAGGAGGGAGAGAGAGGAAGAAAAAGAGAGAGAAAGAAAGAAACATCGACGTGAAAGGGACACATCAAGTGGCCACCACCCACACAACCCAACCAGGGCCGGGGACAAACCGCAACTGAGGCACATGCCCCCAGCGAGAACCAAACCCAGGTCGCTCTGGACCGGTTTGGCTCAGCAGTTAGAGCATCAGCCTGTGGACCAGAGAGTCCTGGATTCGGTTCCCACTAAGGGCATGTACCTTGGTTGCAGTTTGTCCCCAGCCTCGGTTGGGGTCGTGTGGGTGGCAACCAGTCGATGTGTCTCTCTCACATTGATGTTTCTCTCTCTCTCCCTCCTGCTCTGTCTGAAGATAAATGCAAAAAAATGTCCTCGGGTGAGGATAGAAAAAAGATAAAAAAACAAAGGTATGTTTGTATTGATTTTTTTAGAGAAAGAGATAGAAACATTGATGTGAGAGAGAAACATCCATCGGCTGCCTTCTGCTGAGCCAAACTGGCCAGAGCTGAATCATTTTCATTACCTTCTATCTATAGATGTTAATTGATCAGTGCTGTTGATTGAAAAGTAAGTTTGTAATGATCATAAGTAAACATAAAGTTATTAACCTTTGAATAGCTGCTTTATGGGTAAATAAAGTAAGTAAGTTGTGATTCATTAAATTGTAAGAAGGCAGTTTTCTGTGAAGAAGTAGATCTTTGGGTTCAGAAAGCATTTTCCTTAATATTTAATTCATTCTGCCTGTTTTTTTTTTTAATCCTCACCCAAGGACACTTTTGCATCCATCTTCAGATAGAGCGGGAGGGAGAGAGGGGGGAAGAAAGAGAGAAACATTAATGTGAGACAGACACATCAACTGGTCGCCACCCACACAACCTCAACCGGGCTGGGGACAAACTGCAACCGAGGTACATGCCCTTAGCGGGAACCCAGCCCAGGGCTCTCCGGCGGACCAACGCTCTAACCACTAAGCTAAATTGGAGGGCCATTCTGCTTTTTAACATGCTGACTGACTCATTTTAGGGAGGGAAAGAAAGGTGGTGTCCTTTTGCTATGAGAAGCACAGCGTTCTATCATGAACATTTTGACAACTTGTACAGGTTTAAGGTTATTTGGTTTAAGTTCTGTGTTTCTAACAAATTACGCTATAGCTGGAGTGGTGATTGTTTCCACAGATTATCCTTTTAGGCTGAATTGGTATTTTATTTCTCAATGAATTTCCAAAGATGTGGCTGGCCAAGGTGCTGATTTGCACAGGAGGTTGCTATTAAAGAGGTTTGTTTGTTTACTTACTTATTTACAGTTCTTTCCCTTAAATGATGTGGAACTTGGGAAAAGGAAGAACTAGATTTTAAAACATGTTGCTTTTTATAAAAAAGTTTGATTTCTTTAGGAAAAATGACGTTGGAAAATTTAGAGTTAGTTTAAAAACACCATTGCCTTTTCTTGGCATTGTTTCAAGTGGCCTGTATTATTGGTACATTATTTTTATCTTACTATCCTACCCTCTTGAAAATAATAATGGGCTTGAAAAGGTATGGTATTATGTTACTTGGTGCTGTGGGAAAGGGCTTAATAAGTGTGAATCTTGTCTTTTTAAAAATTTGTAAATACAATATATTTTTTAAAAATATGTTTTGCCCTGGCTGGTTTGGCTCAGCGGTTAGAGTGTCGGCCTGTGGTTCAGAGAGACCCGGGTTCGGTTCCCGCTAAGGGCACGTACCTCGGTTGCAGTTTGTCCCCTGCTCTGGTTGGGTCGTGCGGGTCGCAGACACTCGATGTGTCCCTTTCACGTTGATGTTTCTCTTTCCCTCCCACTCTATCCGAACAAAATATGGAAAAATGTCCTCGGGTAAGGATTAAAAAAAAAATACACACACACACATGTTTTTAGCCCTGGGCAGTTTGGCTCAGCAGTTAGAGCATCAACCTGTGGACCAGAGAGTCCTGGGTTCGGTTCCCGCCAAAGGCATGTACCTTGGTTACAGTTTGTCCCCAGCCCCGGGGTGGGGTTGTGTGGGTGGCAACCAGTCAATGTGTCTCTCTCACATCGATGTTTCTCTCTCCCTCCTGCTCTATCTGAAGATAAATGCAAAAAAATGTCCTCGGGTGAGGATAGAAAAAAGATAAAAAAACACGGGTATGTTCATATTGATTTTTTTTAGAGAAAGAGATAGTAACATTGATGTGAGAGAGAAACTTCCATCGGCTGCCTTCTGCATGCCCCCGACCAGGCATGTGCCTGACTGGGAATCGAAGCAGGACCTATCAGTCCATGGGATGACAATTCACTGAGTCACACTGGCTGGGCTGATTTTTATCTTTATTTATTTTTTATTTGGGTGCAGCCACTATGGAAAACAATATGGTGGTTCCTCAAAAAATTAAAAATGGAGTTGCTATTTGACCTAGTGATTTCACTTCTAGGAATATATCCTAAGAAGTGTAAAACACCAATCAGAAAGAATATATGCACCCCCTATGTTCATAGTAGTACTATTTACAATAGCTAAGACCTGGAAATAGCCCAAGTGTTCATCAGTAGATGAGTGGATAAAAAAGCTGTGGTATATTTACACAATGGAGTACTACTATGCAGCTGTAAGAAAGATCTCTTACCCTTTGAGACAGAATGGAGGGACCTGGAGAGTATTACGTTGAGTGAAATAAGCCAGTCAGAGAAAGACAAGTACCACATGTTCTCATTTATGGAATATCGAACAAAATAAGCCGTTGATCAAAATAGATCCGGAGTCATAGAAGTAGACTGACAAACCTCAAAGGGATGGAGGGTGAGGGGAGAGAGAAGAGATAAATCAAAGAACATATATATATATATATATATATGTGCACAACCAATGGACACAGACATCAGTTTGGGAAAGGCAGGAGGGGGTGGGAGTAAGTAGGGAGGGAGTCAATGGGGAAATAAAGAGGGACACCTGTAATACTTTCAACAATAAAAAAGAAGTAAAATAGCCCTGGCTTGTTTGGCTCAGCGGTTAGAGCATCGGCCCGTGGACCAGAGAATTCCAGGTTCAGTTCCCACTAAGGGCATATACCTCAGTTGCAGTTTGTCCCCGGCCCCAGTTGTGGTTGTGGGGGTGGCAACTTGTCGATGTTTCTCTCTCTCTTCTCCCCTCTCTTTCTCTCTCTCTCTCTCTCTTCCCCCCTCTCTTCCTCTGGCTTTATCTGAAGATAAATGCAAAAATGTCCTCGGGTGAGGATTAACAACAACAACAAAAAAGCAAAACAAAAAAGAAGTAAAATAGTCCTGGCTGGTTTGGCTCAGCGGTTGGAGCATCAGCCTGTAGACCAAAGAGTCCCAGATTCGGTTCCCGCTAGGGGCACGTACCAAAAAAAAAAAAAAGTAAAATAAAGTTGAGATATAATTCACATACCATAAAATCCACCCTTTCAGTGGTTTTTAGTGTGGTCACAGGTTGCAAAACCATCACTACTAATTACAGAATATTTTCATTCATCCCAAATGAGACCCCATACACCTTAGCATTCATGACCCAATCCCTTCTCCTTCCAGTTCCTGGCAAACACTAATCTACTTCCTGTTTATGTGGATTTGCCTATTCTGAACATTACGTATAGATGGAATAATTCAATATGTGATCTTTTTTAGTCTGGATTGTCATTCATTATAATTTTTCAAGGTTCATCCTTATTATAGTATGTATCAGTACTTTTTTCCAGTATTTTTTATGGCTGAATAATACTCCATTGTATACGTATGCCACATTTTGTTTATCCGTTTATCAGTTGATGAACAATTCAGTTGTTTCCACTCTTTGGTTATTGATATTGCTGCTATGAATATTTGTACAACTTTTGGTATAAACAGTATGTTTTCATTTTTCTTGGGTATATATATAGAAGTGGAATTGCTAGGTCATATTATAACTTTACGTTGAACTCTTTAAGGAACTGCCAAACTGTTTTTAAATAAGCTGCTCCATTTTACATCCTTGCTAGCAGTGTCTGAGGGTTCCAGTTTCGCTACATCCTCACTAACACTTGTTATTGTCCTCATTTTGATTATAGCCATCCTAGTGAGTGTGAAGTGGTATATCATTGTAGTTTTGATTTGTACTTACCTAATCACTAATGATGTTGAGCCTCTTTTTGTGTGCTTATTGGCCATTTGTATATCTTCTCTTTTTTTTTCAGTTTTATTTTTATTGGATTCAGTTGTACATCTTAGTGGTTAAACAATCATATATTTACAGTGTTCTCCTCAATACTTCCAGTACCCCAACTGGCACCATACATAGTTATTACAATATTATTGACTACATATTTCCTATGCTCTACTTATATCCCTGTAACTATTTTGTAATTACCAATTTGTACTAAATGCCTTCACCTCTATTACCCAGTCCCCAAACTCCCTCCCTCCTGGCAACCACCAGTTTGCTTTCTCTGTCTATGAGTCTGTTTCAGTTTTGTTTGTTCGTTTATTTTGTTCTTTAGATTCCACATATAAGTGAAATCATATGGTATTTGTCTTTCTCTGACTTATTTCACTGAGTGTAATACCCTCTAGGTCTGTCTATGCTGTTGCAAATGGTGAGATTTCATTATTTTTTTATGGCCGAGTAATATTCCATTGTATATATGTACCACAGCTTTTTTTTTTTTGTATCTTCACCCGAGGATATTTTTCCATTTATCTTCAGACAGAGTGGAAGAGAGGGAAGGAGGGAGGGAGGGAGGGAGGGAGGGAGGGAGGGAGGGAGACAGACAGACAGACAGACAGACAAACATCGATGTGAGAGAGACACATTGACTGGTTGCCTTCTGCACGACCCCAACCAGGGCTGGGGACGAATGACAACCAAGGTACATGCCCTTGACTGGAATCGAACCCGTGACTCATTTGTCTTCCGGCCAGCACTCTAACTGCTGAGCCAAACCGGCCAGGATTGTACCACAGTTTTTTTTTATCTACTTGTCTATTGTTGGGCACTTGGGTTGCTTCCATATCTTAGCTGTTGTAAATAATGCTACAATGGTCAGAGAGGTGCATATATTCTTTTGAAGTAGAGTTTGTTTTTAAATTTTTTTTATACATTCCCCAGATGTTGAATTACTGGGTCATAAGGCAGATCCATTTTTAATTTTTGGAGAAACTCCATACTGTTTTCCATAGTGTCTGCACCAATCTGCATTCCTACCAACAGTGCATGAGGGTTCCCTTTTCTCCACATCCTCACCATTGTATATCTTCGGTGAAGAAATGTCTATTCAAGTCATTTGCCCGTTTAAAAAATTGGGTTATTTCTCTTTTTATTGTTGAGTTGTAATAGTTCCTTATGTATCCTAGATACTAAATCCTTATCATATATATAATTTGTAAATATTTTCTTTCATTTTGTGGGTTGTAGTTTCAAAAAAACACAAGTTTTAATTTTTTAAGAAGTCTGATTTATCTTTTTTTTCTCTATGCTTTATTGTCATATATAAGAAACCATTACCTAATCCAAGATCACGAAGATTTACACTTTTGTTTTCTTCTAAGAGTTTTATTTGTTATGTGCTCCTAGCGGGAACTGAACCTAGGACTCTCTGGTCTGCAGGCCAATGCTCTAACCGCTGAGCCAGACCAGCCAGAAATGCTGTTTTATTTCTTAAAACTTGAAATAAAACAGCATAGGAAGACAAGCAACTTTGCAATCTGTTATGTGTTTATTGATTTTTTTTTTTTTTTTAGAGAGAGAGAAAGGGGGAGAGAGAGAGAGAGAGAAACATCGATGTGAGAAACATCTATTGGCTGCCTCCTGCATGCCCCTTACCGGGGATTGAGCCCGAAACCCAGGCTTGTGCCCTGATTGGAATCTGGAATTGAACTGGGACCTCTCAGCCCATGGGATGACACTCAAATCACTGAGCCACACCAGCCAGGCTCTTTAGCATCTTAAAATTGATAAAACATCAATTCTGGCCTGACTGGTTTGGCCCAGCAGTTAGAGCGTCCAGCAGTTAGAGCGTCAGCCCAAGGACCAAAGTCATTTGCCCGTTTAAAAAATTGGGTTATTTCTCTTTTTATTGTTGAGTTGTAATAGTTCCTTATGTTTCTGTCTCTAACTGCAGACCAGCAGTTAGAGCGTCAGCCCAAGGACCAAAGAGTCTCAGGTTCAATACCGGTCAAGGGCACGTACCTTGGTTACAGCTCAGTCCCCAGCCCTGGTCGGGGTCATGTGGGAGGCAGTCAGTTGATGCTCACATCGATGCTCTCTCTCCATCTCCCTGTCCCTCTCCCCTCTCCTGAAGATAAGTGGAAAAATTTCCTTGGATGAGGATTAAAAAAAAAACCAAAACATCAATTCTTTTCATCCTCCTCAGGAAAGGGATAGAGAAAAATCACCACATGGGATTACTTTAGCTGTACCTTTTTAAGGGAAACAGGACCTGGGTGTGAATGTCAGTTAAGCTGTTTAATAGCTGTGTGGCTTTGGGCAAGTTCATCCTTCTTAAACATGTTTCCTCATTTGTGAAATAGTGATTGTGAGACTACCTGCCTCATAACATTGTTGGGAGGGTTAAGTGAGGTAGCATACTGTCTGTCTTAATAAGTACTTCATAGTAGTTTTTGTTATTACTAATTCTGGGTTAATGACTATTTGTAATATTTAAATAATTAAATTTGACAGAAATAAGACTGCCTTATTTCTTCTCTCATCTCAGTTGTTTCTGTCTCTAACATTTTAAGCCCAACTTTAAGAAAGTGGTCAGTTTAAATCTTTGTGGAATGAGTTATAGTTATTAACTTGTTCTGTTATATTAATTCTTATTTCCTTTCTTTTCATAAAGCTAAAATTGACGTAAAAGTGGTCACACTTCAGGAATCTCGAGTTTATAATATGATTACCAGACAACAATTCTGTTATGAAAATGTGCTTATCCCAAAGTGGCACGATATATGGACACGGATACAGGTAATAATTTGGAGGCCTCTGGCAGGGGCAGCTTCTGTGAATGTCTGTCTGTCTCTCTGTATTAGTGAGTACTTTGACAGTCTTCTTTTTCCCAAAGAAACTCCTTTCTTCTCTTGTCCTCTGTCCTTTTAAAAGGCCTTATGCCTTTCTTGGTCTGGAAACTGTTGGGCTGCCTGTCAGGATGTAAACTCTTTTGCCTTGCTGCTTCTATTTTGATTCTACACAACATGTTTCATAAACCTCCTGAACTGAAGTTTCCCCTTGATAGAATGACTTGGTCTCATTTTTTTCATAACACCATTAAACCACCTGGCAAAGCAAGAGTGTCTGGCTGTAATAATGATTGAACAAAATGAGCCCTTTTGAAAATGTTGCTACTGCCATAAGCATAGTTACTGATAAGGGTATTTGTTGTTCACATCAAAAACATAAGGGTGGGTTTCTTTTTTTAATTCTCTCTTTTTTTTATTGTCTAATATGAAGATCATATTCCATCTGAAGCAAATTATAACCAACATTTACCCATAATCAGTGATTTGTGTGACAAAGAATTAAACTTCTCAGCCTGTCATTATGGGAAACAATTTTGGGCCTGTTTGTGCCTGGCAATTTTCTTAATATTCTAGACTCTTGCTTTGTATGATCTCTTATAAATAGCTGTATTGTGGAAGTCTTTTTTTCTCCCTATGTTCTGGCCTAATAGTAGATTCAGATCATGTTAACAGAAAGACATTGTAACGCTGCCTGTCTGTACCATGTACACTGTTATTTGCCCAATTATATTGTAGCTGTTGTATCTCCATATTTCCTATAAGCCTTGTGGAAAACTAGTGCCATTTCTGATTTAGATATTTACTCTAAAGGTTTTTTTTTTTTTTTATTTATTGTGTTGTGAAAAACTCATCTTGATTTTGTGTTATAGATCCGGGTAAATAGTTCCAAACTGGTGCGAGTTACCCAGGTGGAGAATGAGGAGAAGCTGAAGGAACTAGAGCAGTTTAGTATCTGGAACTTTTTTTCCTCTTTTTTAAAAGAGAAATTGAATGACACCTATGTTAACGTGGGTCTGTACAGCACAAAAACCTGCCTCAAAGTTGAGATTATAGAGGAAGACACCAAGTACAGTGTCACTGTGACCCGCAGTAAGTCTTACCTGTGTTTTTCTGATGGATTCTATAGTGAGAGGGACTGAACTTTGGAGGGACTGAAATTCGTGAGACAGAAAAGTCAGCCCAAGATAATTCCATTTTGGTTCTGATTATAACCTGAGTTCACCACTGCTCCAGTTTAGAGAGGCTCCGCCCATATAAAGCCCTTTAGGCCTAGAATCAAGACTTCACCTTGATCATTGTATAAGTACCTCCTTACCTAGAATTGTGAAGATGCACATTCCTAATGCTTCCAGTGGCTCTGACCTGATATTCCTAGTATTCTTCAGTAAGAAAGATGTATTCCTGCCTGCTAGGATAGATGTCCTGAAATGTACAGGTCTACATTTGAAGACATGAATGGTTAAACAATAAAAACTGAAGAAAGGTAGAACTGAATATTAATACTTCACAAGTAAAAAATATTTGTGGAATGATAAATATAAAGATCACTGCAGTTTAAGGCTTACTCAGTGGAACTGGGAGAAGTTCTCTTTTCTCTGAATGTCTGAGAAAGTTTCACAGAGGAGGCGAACCATTACCCTATTGAATTCTCTGACTTTTGGTTTCTTCTTGGTTACCACCCAGGGTCCTGGATTGTTGTGAAAAGTAGAAATGGTCCTGGGTTTTGCTATGAAGTGTGGTTTGTGACCTAATTGTTCTGGAGTTCCAGTTCTTTGGTTGTATAGGATTGGTCTGTTTTGTTTTGTATTTCTTTTACATTTACTAATCCTTTCTCCTGTTTCATTTGTGGACCTCCCCTAGACTCAGCTCTTGAGTGTGAAAGCTGTGGGAGGGTCTGCTATGCCCCTAAGGGGCCTTTGCTTGGACCTCCTGGTCCTGGATGAGATGTGTTTGTAGCCTTTTCCAACACAGTGGTTGTGTAGAGGGAAGTAAATTGTCGTGTTGGGCAAGCAAAACAGCCAGTTAGAGAACAACAGAGGGCCCTGATCCAAAGTTCTAGGCAAATCTGTTATATCCCCAGCCTGAGTGACTTAAGGCTTGAAAGCCAGAGTGGTAGAGACCCCTTGTGGGCGATTGCATGAAGTGCTCATGGCACCATGCCTGGTTCTATCCAAAGCAAAGCTTGGTTTCTTTCAGCCTTGTTGTAGGTAGCCAAAATAAAAATAAGATCTTCAGGAAAGTACAGGTTAGACAGAGACCTAATTA
The DNA here is from genome assembly GCF_014108415.1 of Molossus molossus. Lineage (NCBI taxonomy): Eukaryota > Metazoa > Chordata > Mammalia > Chiroptera > Molossidae > Molossus > Molossus molossus. The sequence continues at coordinate 74,066,883 of NW_023425345.1, forward strand.
CACTTTCTCTTTGGAAGGGTGCCCAGCCCAAAGCTGGGCTGTTTGGGTGGGCTGTTTACATTTATTTTATTAGCTGACCAATAATGCCAACATTGCTTTTTATTTTATAAAGTAATTCCCTCTTATTCATGGTTTCACTTTCTGTGGCTTCAGTTACCTGCATTCAGCATCAGTCTGAAAATATTAAATGGGAAATTTCAGAAATAAACAATTCATAAATTTTAAATTGTGTGCTGTTTTGGGTAGCGTGATAAAATCTCACACCATCCCATCTGGACATGAATCATCCCTTTGTCCAGTGTATCCAAACTGTATATGTTACTCTCCTGTTGGTCACTTAGTAGTCATTTGGTTCATCAGATTGATTGTCACCCCTGACTGTCCTGTATTGCAGTGCTTGTGTTCAAGTAATCCTTAATTTACTTAATAATGGCTCCAAAGCACAATAATAGTGATGCTGGCAATTTGGATATGCCAAAGAGAAGCTGTCACGTGCTTCTTTTAAGTGAAAAGGTGAAAGTCATTGACTTAATGAGGAAAGAGAAAAATATTGTGTGCTGAGGTTGCTAAGATAAATGGCAAGAATGAATCTTCTATACATGAAATTGTGAAGAACAAAAAATAAATCCATGCTAGTTTTGCTATCACACCTCAGATTGCAAAAGGTACAACAGCCATAGTGCATGATAAATGCTTAGTTAAGACGAAAAAGGCAATCAATTTGTGGGTGGAAGACCCGAACAGAAAACGTGTTCCAATTGATGGCAGTGTATTGCGCCAGAAAACATTGAACCTGTACTGACTTCAGCCAGGGAATCCTTAAACGAACGGCCACATTCATGTAACTTTATTATAGTATGTTGTTATAATTATTCTATTTAATTATTAGTTATTGTTGTTAATCTCTGATTGTGTCTATTTTATAAGTTAAACTTTATCAAAGATGTGTTTGTATAAGAAAATATAGTATATGTAGGCTTCCAGTATCATCCACGATTTCCAGTATCCACTGGGGGTCTTGGAACATATCCCCCTGCAGATGAGGGTGGACTACTGTAATGCCTTAAATTGTTTGGTTCCCCTATTAAGCAGAAGTCTCTGTTTATTTCAGGATTTGACCCCAAACTCTTTCTCGTTTTCCTCCTTGGACTTATGTTATTTTTTTGTGGAGATTTACTGAGCAGGTAAGTTTCAAGGCTAGAGTGGGAAATGACGAGGCTCAGACCCACTCTGTTTGACTTTTATCATAAAAACCTTAAGTGTTGCCCTGGCTCGTGCTCAGTGGTTAGAGTGCTGGCCTGCGGTCCCAAGAGACCCGGGTTCAGTTCCTGCTAAGGGCCTCGGTTGCAGGGCATCCCTGGTTGGGTCGTGTGGGTGGCAGCCACTCGATGTGTCCCTTTCACGTCGATGTTTCTCTCTCTCTCGCGCGCGCGCGCTCTCTCTCTCTCTCTCTCTCTCTCTTCCTCTCACTCTATCTGAACAAAAAAATGGAAAAATGTCCTCGGGTGAGGATAAAAAAAAAACCTTAAGTGCTGCCATTTCCTTTTCCAGGAACTTTATGGCTAGGCCATTGCTTGTTTGGATAATTCTAAAAAATAATATGTGTGTTATTTATTTATTTTTCTTCTTCTGGTATTGAATAAGACTGGTAATAATGAAATCCCCCTATTAAATTGACCTATCTTGTGATGGGATTTAGCCAATAAATATATCAATCACTCTCCACCATTAGAAATAACCTGTTAAACCCTTATTTTTACTGGGCTGTGTGTTGATAAATTTCATGCTCTTCAGAGGTAAAGAGACAAACATTAACCACTTATTCATTTCCTGCCTTTAGGAACCTACTTGCTAAGCTAGGTGCAACTGGTATGTACAAATATAAAGAAAGCAGGTAGATAACTAAACAAACACTGAACAAAGATAGAATCAACATTATCTTTGTATACAAGTAAAGAGAATATTTGTGGAGTAGTGAATGAAAGATTGACAATAGGAGTTTGAAGTGGGGCTGGAGTGAGGTTGGTGGAAGTTGTTCCTTCTTTGGGTGATCCTGAGAGAAACTCAGTGAGGGAAGAATAATTGATAGATAGAGCCTAGAATGGGAGTAGGAGCTCTCTGTTCTAGGCCCTGTGTTTGGTTGATCCTTCTCAGTAATCAATTCTGGATAATCAGTTCAGTTCTAATTTTCTGTGTCCACAAGGCAGTATTCTTGTCTCTTTCTTCTAGAGAAGTTGTACAGTTCCTGAGAAGAAAGATTCTTCTTGAAAATTGGCTTGGGAGAGATGCTGTGGATGGGAGTGGGAGACTAAGCAGAGGTTTATTTTGGGGATATACTTGAGGGGACCTCATTGATACTAATCCTTATAATCTGGCAGCAACTACATCGTTCTAGTCTCTTTAATTTTCTGACCTCAAGTTTTGGTCAAATACCTGCTATAATCTTGTATCTTTTTTCTATCTTTGGCCGAGATAGTTGTCCTAGTTGGAACAATGTCATGTATGAACAGTACACACATAGTCATGAAATAAATTTTCTCTCTGTAGAAGCCAAATCTTCTACTATTCTACTGGGATGAGTGTGGGAATTGTGGCCTCTCTGCTAATCATCATTTTTATACTGTCCAAGTTTATGCCCAAGGTAAGTAGCAGAATACTCATGTGGTTAAGATGAGCTTGGGTAGTTGAAAGGTAGTTTTCTTAGGTAATCTAACAGCACTGAAAATTTGCATTGGTGGCTAAGTCATTGTCCTAAACTCTTGCCTTGATTCAGAAAGGTACTTTCCAAGATGAAACTTGGAGCCTGATTACATAAAAACTCTCCCTTTTTGTTTAAAATTTTGTTCTCAGTGGGGGATTAAAGTCTATTTGCTAATTACGTAGGCTTTTAAGTTATTTAGCATCTCATTTTCCCAGACTGTACCATTTTAAATATTAAGGAAAACTTTGTAAGAATGTGTTTTTCAGTAGTTTGAATTTTTTAAAACATAGTTCTATTTTGCTTTTATGTATGGAATGCCTGTGTAACTTTTTGCTTTCACTTCTACTCTGTCTTAGAAAAGTCCCATTTACATCATCCTGGTGGGAGGCTGGTCCTTTTCGCTGTACCTCATTCAACTAGTTTTTAAAAATGTACAGGAGATCTGGAGGTGTTACTGGCAGTATCTTTTAAGTAAGTGTTGTCGGTTTTGCTTTCCTTTTTATATGTTTATAAGCTACTTTAGTTAATTTGGTCATGAAATTAACTTTTAGGTGTTTAATAGTCCATGCCATTTTATTAACTTTTGAGAATCATAGTTCTTTACTTATTTTTAACCCTCTGCAATTGTTACCATCTCTTAAATTAAAACAATGCTTCCCAGCCGGTGTGGCTTAGTGGATTGAGCATTATCCCATGGGCTGAGAGGTCCTGGTTCAATTCCGGGTCAGTACACATGCCCGGGTTTTGGGCTCAGTCCCCAGTGGGAGGTGTGCAGGAGATGGCCAGTTGATGTTTCTCTCTCACATAGATGTTTCTAGCTCTCTCTCCCTTCCTCTCTCTCTAAAAAATCAATAAAAACATATTTAAAAAAATTAAAATGCTGCTCTGGAGAAGACTTTAATTTGTGTTGTTGATAAGTACACCTTTTTTTTTTGTTCAGATAGAGTGGGAGGGAGAGAGAGAGAGAGAGAGAAACATCAACGTGAAAGAGACACATCGAGTGGCCGCCACCCGCACAACCAACCAGGGCCGGGGACAAACTGCAACCGAGGTACATGCCCTTAGCGGGAACCGAACCCGGGTCTCTCCAGACCGCAGGCCGACGCTCTAACCGCTGAGCCAAACCGGCCAGGGCGGTACACCTTTCTTTACACAATAGGCGTCATTCTGAAAAACTGTAAATCGACTTTCTTCATATAATTGTATTTCTTTTGTTTATATATTTTATTGTTGGCAGTATTACAGATGTCCCCCATTTTCCCCACCTTTGTCCCCCTCCACTCAGCCCCTGCCCCACCCCAGGCCTTCATCACACTGGTATCTGTGTCCATGGGCTATGCATATAAGTTCTTTGGTTAATCTCTTCCCATCGCCTTCATCCTCCTCCCCTCTGAGATCTGTCAGTCTATTCCATGCATCCATGTCTCTGGACCTATTTTGTCTGTCATTTTATTTTGTTCATTAGATTCCACATATAAGTGAGATCATGTTATATTTGTCTTTCTCTGACTGGTTTATTTCACTTAGCATAATAATCTCCAGGTCCATCCATGCTGTCACAAAGGATAAGAGATCCCTTTTATAGCCACATAGTATTCCATTGTGTAAAATGTACCACAGCCTTTTTATCCACTCATGTTCTGATGGGCAGTTGAGCTGTTTCCAGATCTTAGCTATTGTGTATAATGCTGCTATGAACATAGGGGTGCATATATTGTTTCTGATTAGTGTTTCAAGATTCTTAGGATATATTCCTAGAAGTGGAATCACTGGGTCAAACGGAAGTCCCATTTTTAATTATTTTAAGATTTTTTTTTTCTTTATTGATTTTAGAGAGAGGAAGGGAGAAGGAGAGAAAGATAGAAACATCAGTGAGGGAGCTCATCAATTGGCCACCTCTTGCGTGCCCCCCTCTGGGCATTGGGCCCACAACCTGGGCATGTGCCCTAACCAGGAATTGAACCAGTGACACCTTGGTGCATGGGTCAGTGCTCAACCACTGGGACACACCAGCTGGGCCCATTTTTAATTTTTTTTTTTTATCCTCACCCAAGGACACTTTTGCATTTGTCTTCAGATAGAGCGGGAGGGAGTGAGGGAGGGAGAGAGAGAAACATCGAGTGGTTGCCACCCACATGAACCAAACCAGGTATGTGCCCTTAGCGGGAATTGAACCTGGGACTCTCTGGTCCGCAGGCTGGCAATCTAACCGCTGAGCCAAACTGGCCAGGGTCCATTTTTAATTTTTTGAGGAAACTCTATACTGTTTTCCATAATGGCTGCACCATTCTGCATTTCCACCAGCAGTGTACTAGGGTTCTCTTTTCTCCACATCCTTGCCAATACTTGTTATTTATTGATTTATTGATGGAAGCCATTCTGGCAGGTATGAGGTGACATCTCATTGTAGTTTCAATTTGCATCTCTCTGATAATTAGTGATGAGCATTTTTTCATATGTCCCTTGACCATCTGTATGTCCTCTTTGGAGAAGTGTCTATTTAGGTCCTTTGCCCTTTTTTTAAAACTGGATTGTTTGTCAATATAATTGTATTTCAAATACACTCGAGGACTTTACGAAATAACTCTTCCCGGCCAGTGTGGATCACTGGTTGAGCATCAACCCATGCACCCAGAGGTCACCGGTTTGATTCCCAGTCAGGGCACATGCCCAGGTTATGGGCCTGATCCCTAGTGGAGGGCATGCAGGAGGTGGCCAATCGATGTTCTCTTTCATCGATGTTTCTATTTCTCTCTCCCTTCCTCTTGCTCTAAAATCAATAAAGAAAAAAAAAGATAAATAAAACAAATTTTTGCCCTGGCTGGTTTGGCTCAGCAGTTAGAGCATCAGCCCACAGACAAGAGAGTCCAGGTTCGGTTCCTGCTAAGGGCACGTACCTCGGTTGCAGTTTGTCCCCAGCCCCAGTTGGGGTTGTGTGGGTGGCAACCACTCGATGTGTCTCTCTCATGTTGATGTTTCTCTCTTCCTCTCTCCGTCTGGCTTTATCTGAAGACAAATGCAAAAAAAAAGTCCTTGGAGGAGGATTAAAAAAAAGAAATAACTCTTCAGTGAATCTGATCTAGAAAACAAGAATCCTTTTTTTGTACAGATAGTAACCCTTAATTCCTTAATCTACCCTTTAAGAGGTGATTAATCTGGATTTCCATATATTGTTTTTTTTTAAACAGACTATTCTAGAGTTGTTTACTGTATAGCTGTGCTCCATTTGACCAAATAAATTTGGTATAAAAGGAAGGATAGAGTCTTAAAGAGATAAACATATCTGAATAATTTTTAAAAATATGAATAATTAAGTAAAGACCTTGTCCATTTTCCTGGTTCATTTGCTGCTATATAGTAAATTTACTGCTGCTCCCCACACAAGTTGTTTTACTAATTATAGATGAAAAATAATGTCTTCTGTTAACTCTTCTCATAGGCTATGTCCTTATAGTTGGATTCATGAGTTTTGCAGTCTGTTACAAGTATGGGCCCTTGGAGAATGAACGAAGTATCAACCTGCTGACCTGGACCTTGCAGCTGATGGGACTATGTTTCATGTATTCTGGTATCCAGATACCACATGTTGCCCTTGCCATTGTCATCATTGCTCTGTGTACTAAGAATGTGGAGTACCCTATTCGGTGGCTGTACATCACCTACAGGTGACTGGAGGCAGTGTAACTATTGAAATGTGCAATGTGTGATGCAGTTACAGCAAAAGGATACAAAAGTGTTGACCTGGGAGCCTCTTTGCTAATGGAAATTTATTGTATTATTGTTTCTGATTTTGTCCTTCCTGAATCTTTTTCTTTAGACATTCTATTGGCATTTTTATAATTTTATTCTAGTCTTTTATATAGAAGTACCCAGTAAGGTGTCATGTGTTCATGTTACCACTAGGTGGTGCAAAGTATATTACTTTTATATCAAACGCCTCAGGTCATTTGCTTTCAGATTATTTCATGTTGGCTCTCAGATTGTTCTGGCAGTACTGGTCCCACCCCCCAACCCCCTTTTTTTTAGGAGAAAGAGGAAGGGAGAGAGAGAAATATTGATATGAGAGCGGAACACCAGTAGACTTCCTCCTGCACACCCACTATGGGAGATCAACCCTGAAGCCGGCATGTGCCCTGACTGGGAATCGAACCTACAGTCTTTCAGTGCATGGGCTGACACCCAACCAGCTGAGCCTCACCAGCCAGGGCTGAGAGTCCTAGTCTTAACTTAAGATGTAATTCATAGCATGTTATCACCTTGTATAGTGGATATGGATGGAATGGTTTAATTAATGGTTGTTTCACTGCAGATAGTCAAGGTGATACCTTCAGTTTGGGGAACCACATTAATGGAGTACAATCTTATACCATCATTTTTGGTCATTTTCCCAGTTTTTGGGAAATAAATACTGCTGTCTGTGATTTATTGGAAAATAGGTGAATTTATTCACACTAATGAATAATATTGACTATTCTAACTTGTAACTAATAGTCTGACATGTCAAGAGTACATGATAACTAAAGATACCTGTGGAAGAAAGGTGGGAGTGATGACTCAAGGTTCAGGCTCCCTGCTGTACGCTGGGCCCACTGAAGGGAGCTAGAGGTAAAGGTGCATGTAGATTACTGATTAATGACTCATGGTGTTATTTTGGTGAGCACAGAAAGATGTGTAAGGCAACAGAAAAGACTGTCCCCCCTCGTCTCCTGACAGAAGAAGAGTATCGGATACAAGGAGAGGTGGAGACCCGAAAGGCTTTAGAGGAGCTTCGAGAATATTGTAGCAGTCCAAACTGCTCTGCTTGGAAGACTATTTCTCGAATCCAGTCTCCAAAGAGGTAAATTCAGGCCAGATATGCCAAGCATCTGTCAGGGTAATTGTGACCTTGAGTTTTAACAGAGATCATACTTCTGGTAATCATTTTGTATTTGTGGCTTTATTTTCCTGTTCATCTAGGAGTAGTCAAGGGAAATGTATGCGTATCATCATATGTTAAGTGGTAGCCTGTTTTTTGGTTCCTCAAGGAACTATCTACTCTAGCTTTGATTGTAGCATAGAGGTGAGAAGACTCTGGTACCATAGCTGGTGTCCCCTCTGATGGTATTGCATTGCTCTTTGCATGGTGTTTTCTGTTTGTTTGCAGGGGAGAGGGGGTGGGATTTTTTCTTTCTTTCTTATTATTTGAGAGCAACTATGCCAGTGAGTGTGTGAAGCTTCAATTTGGAATCCTGATGGCATAAAGTTTATAGGACCATAAACATTGAATGAATGTGTAAATGACCCTTAATCTTTTCTTATCAGGATTACAGATGACTAAAGGAACCTTGGCACTTCCATAACTAAAAAGGAAAGGCTAGTGCTTATTAAGCAGGATGGGGTTCCAGGGGATGTTGGCCTATGACCTCAGCTTTCCTTTTCTCCTTGTTTTTTTTTTGCTTTAATCTACTTAACTGCCAGAGTGAGGACAGGCAGGGCTGTTGTCTAGACTCAGTATAATTTGAGCATATCAAGGGTTTCTATTTATTCTTATTTTGAAATAAAACTAGAGAGGACAGAAGGTTCATAATGAGTATTATCTTCTCTTTTCCAGATTTGCTGACTTTGTGGAAGGTTCTTTTCACCTTACACCAAATGAGGTTTCTGTCCATGAGCAGGAGTATGGATTAGGAAGCATTATTGCCCAGGATGAAATCTATGAAGAAACATCCTCTGAGGAGGAGAACTCAGATTCTCGGTACCCCACTATTACACAGAAAAACTCTTTTACTTAGGTAGTAGTCGGTTATTTTTATGTGGACTGGCTTGATATCTTGATGGTCCATGTTGCATGTGTTGTGTAATTGCTTCTCAGCTCTTTGAAACTGCGTGAGATAGTGCATAAATTCTCCTACTGAAATTAGAGGCCTGAGAAGGCCTCCCTCTGGAAATGGTCTCGGTGGTCTCTGTGGGATCCCTGAGGTATGAGAGTGGATGAAGTAGTGAATGCTTCCCATTGGTTAAGCAATCAGCTCACCTTTTATGTTTCCAAAGAAACTGGATGAGTATAGCTGGCACAGCTTTCTAGTTCTTCTTTGGAAGTTGATTCAGTTGTGGCAGTTCTGCCACTGTGGCTGGCACTCAGAAGTGAGAACTGTTATCTGGGCTGTATCTTCCAGAGAGAAATCCACAAATCTGAGCCTTCTTCACTTCTGCTTTTATTTCAGTGACTTTAGAATAATTTTTTTTTGTATTTAAAAAAGTTTTTTTTCTTGTCCAGCCAGTGTGGCTCAGTGGTTGAGCATCAACCCATGCACCAAAAGGTCGCAGGTTCGATTCCCAATCAGAACACATGCCCAGGTTGTGGGCTCAATTTCCATTGTGGGGGACATGCAGGAGGCGGCCAATCAATGTTCTCTCCATCGATTTTTCTATCTCTCTCTCCCTCTCCCTTCCTCTCTCTCTAAAATCAATAAAAGGAAAAAAAAATTTTTTTTAAGGTTTTTTTCTTTATTGATTTTAGAGAGAGGGAGAGAGAGAGAAACATTGATGAGAGAGAACATCGATCGGCCACCTCCTGCATGCCCCCACTGGGGATTGAGCCCACAACCTGGGAATGTGCTGTGACTGGGAATTGATCCGGCAATCTCTCGGTGTATGGGTCGAACCTCAACCACAGCCACACTGGCTGTGTAGAATAATCCTTGTTTAAGAAGATGGATTTTTATTTACCTTATTCTTTAACTGAATATATATAACTTTAACTTTCTTAAAATGTAAGAAACTTGTGTTCCAGAATCAGCAAGTGCTCCACAGTGACAAGCCCCATAGGCCCCTACGTATTTATTACTATGGATTATCCATTAAAGCCCCAAAAGCTGTTGTGTTGAGCTTTGACTTGATTTTCGAACATGTGATATTCTGAGTCCTGCTTGCTTTTACGAAGATGCTTATAGGCTCTTCTGTCAGGGAGGTCCATTGGGCTTTTTATTATATTCAACTTTCAATTCCATCTTAAAAATAAATTTGCATTATTCCTTTTCATTCTTTCTAGCTCCCTTTGCCCTTTCATGCAGGGTCTGTTCCCATACCTGTGAAATATGTACAATTTAGAGTTTGTTTCATTTCTTATAGTTTCTTCCTCTTGGTTTTTAGCATTATTCTTGCTATTTAGGAGAAGTTATCTTATTAGGGAATTTAAATGGTTTTTACAGGTTTTTCATTTTTCTTGTCAGTGAGTCATATATCTTTGAGTTGCTGTGGAATCAGGAAACGATCTCCCTTTTCTTTCTTCCTTTGTGTACCCATTCTTCCTGTTCCTTTCTGTGCTTCTTCACCGTCTATACCCTTCCCCAGGAAATCTGGGTAATTTTGAATTTGTTTTTCTTTATTTATTTTAGACAGAGAGGAAGGGAGAGAGAGATAGAAATATCAATGAGAGAGAACATCGATCGGCCGCCTCCTGCATGCCCCCCACTGGGGATTGGGCCCACAACCTGGGCATGTGCCCTGACCGGGAATTGAACTGGCGACCTCTTGGTACATGGGCTGATGATCAACCACTGAGCCACACCAGCTGGGCAAATCTGGCTAATTTGATAAGCCCTGAAACTATGAAGTTTTTTGATAGAACATACAGTTTGTAGCTATGTAGCTGCCACAGTTTGTGTTGCCAGAAAATAGACCTTCAGGTAATCCTCATGCCTCTGGATGCTCATTCGTCCATCAGGATTAGACATTTTTTTAAAAGATATTTCACATATACATTTTTTAAAATTGATTTTAGAGGGAGAAAGAAACATCTGTTCTCATTTTTGCATTCATTGGTTGATTTTTTTTTTTTTTTTTAATTTTTTTATCCTTATCCGAGGACAAGGACATTTGCATTCATCTTAAGATAGAGTGGGAGGGAGAGAGGGGGGAAGGAAAAGAGAGAAATATCGAGGGGCTGCCACCCACAGGACCCCCACTGGGCCCGGGGACAATCTGCAACTGAGGTACGTGCCCTTAGTGGGAAACGAACCTGGGACTCTCTGGTCCTCGGGCCGATGCTCCAACCGCTGAGCCAAACTGGCTGGGGCCATTGGTTGATTCTTGTATATGCCCTGACTGGGGGTTGAACCCGCAACCTTTGTATATTGGGACAACACTGTAATCAACTGAGCTATCTGGCCAGGACTAGACACTTTTTTTTTATGAATTTATTATACTCATTTGCAATTCCATTTCTGACCAGAGATTTATGCTGCCTTTTATTACAGTGGCATTAGTTTCAGATTCTTTTGCCACTGGGAAGTACTCTTATAAACCAGTAATGCCATTTATGAGGGAGTACATTTCCAAGTCTCTGTTATTAGCTGGTTCTGTCTTTGTGATCGTCCCCTCATACCTTGAAAAAAGCTATGGTTACTCTAGCCAGGAAGATAGACACTGATGATAAGAGCACAGCATTAGACTTACTGGATTACCATGATCATAGAGATGATTTTTTAAAAAGTTTTAATGACTCCTTTGGATTAGCCATTTAGGAGGTAAATTCAGAATGGCCCTGGGCTCCATTACTGACTTTCAGAATGTCAGTTCTGAGACTCCCCTCCAGGTGGCCAGTTGATTATTTCCAGCAGTGTTTCCCATAGCTTTAAACTGTCCTAAAGTGTCAACTACCTCAATTGGCAGCAGACAGACATATAGTGGAAGGTGAAAAATAAGCAGTTTGGGGGCAGATGCTGTGGGTTCAAGTTGCAGAGTAAAGGAGCTTTATATTGGGAAACCTTAATGACTTTGTGAGTTATGTACATGGTAAGATTTTATCCCTCTACAAAGAACTATTAAGACCTCTGGAATATACTATTTTTGTCCTCTTTACAGAAATTGAGACCTAGGATATTTAATCGTAAGTTGATTTGAAAAAGCAATTCACGGTACAAGTAGCCCCAGATTCCCTGGAGACTGGTACCTTCCCCAAAATAGCTACTTAAGGAGGGTGATAGCTTGCCTCCAGGGTGACTTTTCTTGACTCATATCCTTATTTTAGTGAGAAAGCATTGTGAGTTAGGAAAAGACTACTCTCTTTTTATTATTTAGTAAACTTGTGCAATAAAGTTTCCATCTCAAGACTAGTTATTTTCTCTGTGTTTGAATTTGGGATGAGTAAAATCAAACTCAGCTTATTACTTCCTGTCTGGTAGGTGGAGACTGAGCTGTAGGCAGTGGAGATGACAGTGGATCCCGCAGCATAAGGGCTGCTCTCAGATAGTGAAGGACGGTGCCTCTGATGTTCTGCGTGTCCTTGTCTTGCTTGTTTGTGTGGCTCTGCCCTAGATGCTTCAGAGCTGTGTGCCCGGAGATTGCTTAACTTAGTAAACCTTTAGAAGCTGCTCTGGTCTCTCTCTTGGCCACTTAGTCTGCTGGCTCAGTCACTACTTGAAGCCCCCATTTAATTTTCTCTGGCAGCTACAGCTCTTGCAATTTCAGCATAGTCTCAGCTCTCAGACTGATCTCATCAAAAAGGATTGAAGGGATAACTATGGAGTGAGCTGGACATTGGAACCATGTTTGTTACCATGTGGGCATCTTGCTCTGCAAATATCCAGCTGTAAATTGGCCCTAGGGCCCAGGGACTCAACTGCATCGGAAATCTATCGCCTCTAATTGGCCTGCCTAAGTTATGTAGAGCATGTCTCTCTTTAATGGGAATATAGGAACTGATTGGCCTAAAACATTTCCCCTTTACTTTCCCACTAAGATTGCTTTCATGAGACCAATGATGATCAACAATAAGGAAAATTGAGCAACTGTGATATCTTCTAACAAGAAATTTCTATCAGCCAAATTTCATGTCACCAAAACTAGTTTATTTCTCTCTCCAAATTTATGATTTTCCTGTCTAGTACAAAGGTGATTTTGCTGATAGTAGTTTCATTATAGTTCCAGTGTTTCATTTTGTGCTAATACACCCCACTCTAGGGCCTAGCCCTGTCTTTATTGACTGTGTTCCCTTCAATCCACTCTCTACTGAGCATATATGATAAAGATTTGATGAATGAAGGGATCCAAATAGGCCAGATATCCATAAAAGGCTTGGGACTGGATTATGCAATTGCCCTCAATCTTTTTGTTGTTCCAGGAAAAAAAGATGGGCTCAGATGGATGCCTGCGTAAAAATGGTTCTTAGCTGTTCACTCATAACTTTTCTCTGAATTGAGTAGTGAGAGTTGAAGTAGGAGGAAAGGAAATTAAATGTCCTTCTCGTATTCCTTTGGACTCAGGTCTGACATATGAGATAATAACCTATGTTGAAATGCCAAGAATTTTATCTGAACCAAGGAGAGGACAGTTTGACAGATTTATTGTGCCTTCATGTTACATAGGCACAGAAACCAGAAACCAAGTAATAAACATAAAAATAGCCATTGTACAAGGGAAATGCACCTAAAACCTTTGCGTCTGTCTTGATGTAGGAGAAATTATTTTTCTAGGGAAACCTATGCAATTATAACCCAGTGGTGTCTCTTGCTAATTTAACTTATGGACTTAGTTACCGTTGAGTTGGATTCTACATGGTTGCTACCTTCAAAAGGGTGTTCAGTGCCTTATGTGGTGCGAGCCAGAGCCTGCTGGGAATAAACAACACAGATTCACGTGAATGTCAACGCACAGCTTTAGTGAGGATGGAACTGGCACACAGCCTCCCAAAATGTGGGGCTTTGGGTTCCCACACCCCAACCCATGTGTGTCATCTCCCTCTTCACACTCTTGACAATAACTTGAAAATGGTGAAATTACATTCTATGAACTTTACCAGAATATGGGCAACATTTTTATCATGTTAATGTAATAGATAACTCATAATGTATTAGAACTGTTATAGGCTGCATTTGCCTCAGTTTCTCATGATGGTGAAATAGCAGGGGTAAAGAATTACCGGGTAAGTTTTAGCCTATGGGTAATGCCTTAGTGTTGTTTTAAAAGATTTTTCATTATATGTAACATGAATGTTTGAAAGGAACAAAATGATCAAGGATGGCCCTTTGCCATGTGTCTCATTTTCGCTCTTTTCTGTAAGAAAAAATGTCAATGTTTTATTATATATTTTTTCATTTTTATTATACAAGTTTGTAAGTAATCTCAATTTTAATAAAGTTTTATAGACTGTATAGTGGTTTCTCTTAATGAACATGTACTTTTCTTGTTTGGATCTCTTGTTTTCAGGTAATCAGTAATTAGCTTCTCCATTTCATCTTCTTTAATGAGATGGTTTGCATGCCATCTATTTTCCTTTCTTAACCACTGCTGCCCATCCTGGGTCTGTCTTGCTCTACTTCCATTCCTGGACTGGATGATTTCCCAAGATGCCAGATCTCTAATGGGTATTCTTACAGAAGTAGCAGGTTGTACTATTGTGCTGTCTCATAGAAAAACAGTGTATAGGTTATTCCTGGTTCAGGGAGCTACTCTGTACTTTAGTTCTTTAAATTTTTTTTGTTAATGATATATAAAGTATTTGTTTTATTTCTCCATTGGGCTGGGGGGAAGACCTGTGGATCCAGCTGTGAAATGCCTGCTAAAAACTTTGTGTAGGGCGGAAGAGGGAGCAGGGCTGTAGTGAGCATTAGGGGGCATGGAATAAAACCTTCGATTATGTCTGTGCCCAGCTTCTGTAGTAGGAGTCTGGTACCTTCCATTTTTTATGTTTTGGCTATTTTCTTTGCTCTGGGAAACTGTTACAGCATTTGCATTAAGTCTGTACCTGTTGCCTCTTTTCTTATTTAGATTACATTGAAATCCATTGTCCATTTTCAAAGATGGTGAAAGAGAAAGAAAACAGAATGCAGACTATATGTAAATTTATGTAGATTAATGCACACTGATGGCATCTTTTTCCCTCTTCCTTCTCTAACTATACTAGGTAAATAAGACATAAGTAATCATTAATTGCTGAATTAATAAAATCTTAAAACATAATTGCCAGGTATGCTGCATCATATTGTTTTAGGGAGGATAGAAAAAAAGAAAGTGTTTAAAGTTCTTCTCACACTTTAAACAAGCATAGGAAACATCTGGGGAGCTTGTTAAAATGCACACTTCTGATTCAGTAAGTCTGGATTGGGGCCCAAGATTGCATTTCCAATAAATTCCCAGGTGATTCATATGCTGCTAGTCTGTGGACCTCACTTTGAATAGCAAGAATGTGAAGCACTTACCTTGTCTGGCACATAGTAAGTACTTGAGCAATATTACTAATTGACCCTAGATAATTTGTCAGAGTCAAGAAGACCCTCTACCACCAAATATCTTCACCATATCTGAAAACTCTGTTTTTATTCTGTAACATCTTTTAAAAAGTGAATATCCCTGGGAGGACTAATAAATGTGAATTGGTTTAATCATATTTTTGGCTTCTGAACTCTGTCAGAAATCAGCACTAAAGAATTTAGAAGTTTTGCCCTGGCCTGTTTGGCTTAGCGGTTAGAGCGTCCGCCTGCGGTCCGGAGAGACCCGGGTTTGGTTCCCGCTAAGGGCATGTACCTTGGTTGCAGTTTGTCCCCGGCCCTGGTTGGTCGTGCGGGTGGCAGCCACTCGATGTGTCCCTTTCACATCGATGTTTCCCTCTCTCTCTCTTCCTCTCTCTCCCTCCCACTCTGTCTGTACAAAAATGGAAAAATGTCCTCGGGTAAGGATAAAAAAAAAAGAAAAAAAAAAGAATTTAGAAGTTTTGCCCGGGCCGGTTTGGCTCAACCATTAGAGCGTTGGCCTGCGGTCCCGAGAGACCTGGGTTCGGTTCCCTGTAAGGGCATGTACCTCAGTTGCAGTTTGTCTCTGGCCCTGGTTGGGTCAGGTGGCAGCCACTTGATGTGTCCCTTTCACATCAGTGTTTCTCTCTCTCTTCCTCTCTTTCCCTTCCACTCTATCTGAACAAAAAAATGGAAACATCTCCTCGGGTGAGGATTAAAAAGAAAGAAAGAAAGAAAGAAAAAAAAATTTAGAAGTTTTTTTTTTTTTTTTTTGGTGCTTTCCATATCATTTAGGATTTTACTGGTTATAATTGCAGTGGTTATGTCATGGGAATAAAGAAAATTAAGAAAAAATATGAAGACCTTTAAAATGCAATGACCAAATACAGAAAAGACAGCCTTTTTTCCATAAGAGAGTGGTATAGGGAAAACAGTATTTTCCATATCTTATTTCCAAAAATGTTTCTAATATGAGAGCATTTTGCTACTGGAAGAGCTGCCCTAACTACTGTTTAGCCACACTTGCGTAAGTATTTTCAATTTCTTTGTCTTCAGGACACGTGTGAGTAAATTCTTCACGGACATAAGCATTGTGGAGATAGCGCCAGACTCCTGAGAATTCTGCTGGAATGTCAAAGTCACGGTATTTCTTGGCAGCAATCTTCGAAGTTTCTTTCTTTGCCAGCTTTATTGAAGTATAATTTAAAAAAAATATTTTCATTGATTTTGAGAGAGAGGAAGGGAGAGAGGGAGAGAGAGAAACATCAGTGCGAGAGGGGAACATTGATTGGCTGCCTCCTACATGCTCCCTATTGGGGATTGAGCCTGCAACCTGGGCATGTGCCCTGACCGGAAATCCAACCAGTAACCTTTTGGTGCACAGGATGGCACCCAACCAAATGAGCCACAGTGATCAGGGCTGAAGTATACTTTATATATAATAAAATTCACCAGTTTTAAATTTTGCTGAATTTGACTAATGGAGATGGTTGTGTAATCATCTTCACAATCATGGTATAGAGCATTTCCATCATCCCCAATAATTCCCTCATGCCCCTACACAAACTAGAGAAAAACTTTTTTTTTTAAACAATTTGTTGTTCACTTATTTATGCATTCATTACTTGCTTCTTGCATGTGCCTGACTGGGGATCAAACCCACAACCCTGACATACCAGGATGACACTCCAACCAACTGAGCCACCCAACCTGGGATAGGCTAGAAATGTTAATGGGGGGAAAGAGGAAGGTGATTTTGGAGTCACTGGCGGAAGACCAAGAAGCTCCAGTTGCTTCAGTTTTGTCTGAGAAACGAGATCACAACCTGCAATGCGCGTCCCTACCTCAGGAATACTTGAACAGACCTTGAAATCCCTGCTGACTTGGAGGTGTATTTTATACCTTATTAATTTAGAGTGACTCACTTGTTCCAGTTTTTCTAGAACTTTCCTAGTTTTGGCACTCAGATTTCCATGTTCAGAGAACTCATCTCGGGTCCCAGATAAACCAGGATGGTTGGTCACCGTAGCTTGTGGTATTTATGCCATTGTTTCTAAGCCTGAGGCTGCCATCTCTCTTTAAATCACTACTCTTGTGAGCACATAGTAGGCGCTCAAATGAGTGGATGGGTGGACACGCAGATAAACTCCAGTTGTAGGTGGCTGCAGATTCTTGGCCTGGAAGACAGGAGACCTGGGTTCTGCTTCCACCTCTGCCAGGTTTGCAGTGGTGTGATCCTGGGAAAGTGGTAACTCACTCCAGGTCTGTTTATCTGTGTCCTCCACTGTAACAGGGAATCTGCAGTCATTTCTGACACACTGCTCTACCTATATATGGGATTATGTTCTGATGTCACTTCCACTCAGCTTTCTTTTCCTTGCCTTTCCCCCCCCTTCATATAAATATATAGTAAGTCAATAAATTATGAAAGGGCAGGTTGATAATGGACTGCTGATGGGCCAGGCTTATGCAGAGTGCTTCTGCAAAGCAATAGTGTTTGGACTTTGAACCAAACCGCTGTGACAGCAAGTTGGAGAATCAACTGTTTTCAGCTAAGTGTCCTCTGTAATTACCTAATTTGCTCTTTGTGCATGCCTGGGAGGGAGAATGGTGGGCAGAGGGAGCCTGCTGTGTAGGAATTTTCCTGGGTTGGTGAGGGGATACCCTGGAAGATAGGATTTTATAAGCTTATCTATTGAAGGCAGATATTTCCAGCTGGACTAGTGCCCAGGTAACATTATCTCAAGGTCTTATCCTAGCACAGAAGGATTAAAATGAGAAATACCAAGACTTGGGCTGCAACCTATGGCTGACTTGGGGTCAGGAAGCTGCATTCTGTTCCTGGTTCTGCCACATACTGTCTGTGGAACTGTGGGCACATTGTGTAACCAACCTCTCTGAGCCTCAGTGTTTGCCTCTAATTTTTTTTTTTAATGGAGCATCTGCACTGCCTACCTCACAGGGCGGTGTGATTCAATGTGATGTACAGGTGGGAGTTCAATGAAGCCAATTCTATACAAATGTCAGGTGTTACTACTAACTTTAAATCTATATGATGGTGTCTGATTCATTGGTAGGGGGTAGTGGAGAGGTATTTGGGTATTTTGTCTGCTTAGTTCCTCAAGTAATGTCACTGACACCCCCTGATTCTCAGTCAGATAGGAAGGGGAGGTTTAAGGGAGGGACTGATTCTTGTTAGGAAGATACTCACGCCTACCTTCCTCCTTGACAAATTCCTGACTTTGGAAAAGCTTGTCCATGGCTATAAATTCTACTCCTGCTCTTATTTCCAAAAGTGTGGGACAGTGGCACAAGAACTCAATTTGAGCTGCTCAGCTAAGGCCAGCCAGATACCCTTTCCTACTTAGAAGCACTTTCGTGTGACCCTCTTCTGGGCCTCAGGCCTGTGAAGGGTTAAGCGAACCACACCCTCAGCAGGAACAGCCTCGGACTTTGTGCTGAGCAGCTGTCTCTGGCTTCTGGCTTGGCTGACACAAGGAGCCCTGGCTAGAGGAGGCAGCACAGAGGAAGGTCAGAAGAGTGGAAACGGGCAAGAGGAGGGCAGCTTCTTTCCTGGCCTCTCTGACACCATGGACAGCTCCTGTTAACAAAGGCACCTCCACCTTTGGGGCAGCCATCCTATGCCCCCTTCCTTTTGAATTGGGATTTCATCCACCATTCTCCAAGGGACAGTGAAGTTACACCCTAGTTCCAGTGTTAGGTGAGTCTAGCCTTGACCTGTCACTGCTCCTCTTTTTACGTCTTGGGGTGCCTATCTGGGGGCTGCTTCCTTTTCCCCTTCCCCATCTCCAACCAGTCATATTTCCACTTTCCTAAAATCCAAATTCAAAGAAGATGCCTTCTTTTAGCCCTACTTCTTCTCACCCTTCCCTGCCAAGTTACTTAACTTTTTTTTTTTTTTCTAAATCTGGAAAATGTGGGATAAATATAGTACCTAGTTCATGAAGCTCTTGTAAGCATCATATGAATGAATACATGTAAACTGTTCAGAGCCCTGCCCGGCCCATGGTACTCGCTACTTGATTGCTAGAACTGCTATTATCAGTATTCTCAATGCTCCCTTCATTGTATCCTTCCAGGAAGTGACAAATGCTTTCTTTTCCTGGAGCATGGGGAAAGCAGAGTGAAGGGAGAAAGCAGCCTGTGTCCCCTTCATGCTCCACCATCCATTCCTGCTCCCTTCCCCTCCCCCACACAGGTTCAGCTATGTAGGAGTGGAGAAGGGTATGGCTCTTTTATTCCTGTAGGGAGTGGCACTGACCATTGTACTAGTAATTCTGTCCTGAGCCAGGCCACCCCCACCTACTCAGTCCCACAGGAAAAACTGGGCTTCCTCCTGAGGGAACACCTACTGTGTGCCTACTGTGTGGGGCCCAGTCAGTAGACCGAGTCTCCCTGCTTCTCCAGCTCTGCTCCTCCTCGCTCATTTCCATCAGCTACTAAAAATCTGGGAATGTCCCGCTGGGGCAAACAAAGTCTAGGCCAGGTTATAAGAATTTGTATGAAAGCCGGAAGTAGAAAAATAGGGACAGAAGTGTAGGCACATCTACAGGTCCTGGCAGTTGGGGAAATAAAGCTAACTTCTATTTTCTTTGGGGTAGTCTAATCTTTTATGGAGGAACTCCTGCCTGTCCTCAAACTCATCACCTCTATGGTCCTCCTTTAAAAAATGAATCTCACTTTTGAATGAGAGGGGAGGAGAGATCTTTGAAGGGACTTTTGAAATGGGCTTGGGTGGGTTGGGTGACTGAAATAGGCTAGGCTGTGGGAGATAGGGAGTTGAGAAGAACTGGGCACAATGGTCAGGGAGTCTAGACTTTGGCCAGGGTCTCAATGCAGGAGAGAGAGAGCTTTCAATGCCTGGCTGTGGCACAAAGCTTATCTTGTCCTCCCCAACACGCTCTCTTGCAAGCACAGTTGTGCTTCTATACTTGCTACCTGTAAAGCCTTCCTTACCCTGGTGGTCAGAGGTAGGTGACCACCATATCCTCCCTGTCCCTACCAACCCTGACCCAGGGAGCAGAAGGTCCTCCCACCTCCTGCTGGGTTTTATGCAGCCTCCACAGTTATTGTGGGCTAGTCCAGAGGCCTCTCCTGAGCCGGGGACTCTAGGACTGGACTGGGGGGGGTGGCTCTCAGGGCTTCTGCTTTCCTCTGTTACTGGTCTCTAAAGCTGAGCAGACGTCAGCAAACAGCTCCCCTTACTCCCAGGATCAATAGCCCCTGTGGACATGACTCTCCTGGAAAGTTCCATAGGGGTAGAGGACCTTGTACTCCTGGAACCCCTGGAGCAAGAGTCTCTGCTCAAGAACCTCCAGCTGCGCTTTGAAAACAAAGAGATTTACGTGAGTGCATATGGGCCCCCTGACTGGGTGTGTGGCTAGAGAGCTCACATGCCCCACTCTCCCACCCTCCTCATTTCCTTCACTTCCTTCCCCGGCTCCAGACCTACATTGGGAACGTGTTGGTCTCCGTGAATCCCTACCAACAGCTGCCCATCTATGGCCCAGAGTTCATTGCCAAATACCAGGACTGTACCTTCTATGAGCTGAAGCCCCATATGTAAGTAGAGGGACCACGGGAAGGTGATGGGCGTTCCTGATGATGAAACACCCTAATTTCCTCTATCCTTTCTCCTGAGGGAGATGCTCCAGCTGCCCTTTCCTCCCCTGGCCCTCGGGAGGCCCCTTCCTAGGCCGGTCACTTGCCACAGAATTAGAGGGTGGATGACTTTGGAGGCTGGACATTGAGAGAAACACAGTCTTGGACGGGCCCACCTTAGCCATTACCCACTTCTTCCCCTCAAGCTACGCACTGGCCAATGTGGCGTACCAGTCGCTGAGGTTCCGGGACCGAGACCAGTGCATCCTCATCACAGGCGAGAGTGGAGCCGGGAAGACTGGTGAGGCACCTGGCGGGGAGCTATGGTGTCACCGTGGGGACCACTCCCGCCTCTCCTAGGCCAGGCCTCCGTCCTGCCCCTCCCTGTCCCTGAAATTCCCTCTCCCGACTCTGAAGGGTCTGAGGTGCTGGAATGAGGGAAGTTAAGGAGGGAGGGGTGGATCCATGTGAGGGTTTCTCTTGCACAGAGGCTAGTAAGCTGGTGATGTCTTACGTGGCGGCCGTCTGCGGGAAAGGGGACCAGGTGAACTCTGTGAAGGAGCAACTGCTACACTCAAACCCAGTGCTGGAGGGTGAGGATTCTGCCCTCTGTACCCCTCCCTGTCACCCCTAGAGTCACCCGGCCCTAGACCCTCTTCCCCATCATTCCCAAACCACTGTTTCCATTCAGCCTGAGAAACCTGAGATGGGCACAATGACTGGAAGACATTCCTCCTTTTCCTTCCCTAGAGTCCCTCTTCTCCCCTCAGCCACCTCACTGCCCCTCTCCTCATCTCTGCAGCTTTTGGCAATGCCAAGACCATTCGCAACAACAACTCCTCTCGATTTGTGAGTGGACATCTCCCCGGTCTGGGAGGAGACGGTGTTGGGACTTGAGAGGGAGAAATGTGCCACAGACCCGTCCTGGACAGGGTGGTGACGAGAAGAGGAAGCAACATCTCTCTCTTTCTCTCTCTGGTCTCTGAAGGGAAAATACATGGATATTGAGTTTGACTTCAAAGGATCCCCCCTCGGTGGTGTCATCACAAACTGTATGTCTCCCTATTCCACTTATTGCCTCTCTCTTCCACCTGCCCCAGAGTGTCCCTTTCTGCTACTGTCCCTGCTAATCTGCTACTGTAGGTCGGAGGGACAGTAGACTCCCAGACTTCCCAACCACTAGGGATGTCAGGGATGAGGGCAGAGTTAGAGGGGAGATGAGGTATCTCCCAGACTCTCAAGACATTATTTTCTACTTCTCCGTCAGATCTGCTTGAGAAATCCCGAGTGGTGAAGCAGCTCAAAGGAGAAAGAAACTTCCACATCTTCTATCAGCTACTGGCTGGAGCAGATGCACAGCTGCTGAGTATGTGCCTGCCCCAGAGCACCCCTGGCCACCATTCAGTCCCCTCTGGGCCCCGCAGCCTCTTCTCCTGAGCCCCTCGGGTTTCTCCTTCCTGCAGTTCTCATCTGAATCTCATCCCCCGTTGTTGGGAGCAGATCCTGTGACCTCTGTGCTCTCTTCCTTTTCTAGGATTTTATTGTTAGGAATAAGCTTTCTTGCCTCTTCACTGCTTGTATTCCCCTGTCCTGCCGGGGTTCCTCTTTCCCCAAGCTGGATTCAAAAGTGGATCACTCATTTCCATCTACCATCCTTTCCGAACTTCAAATAAAGGGATTTTATTGATAGTTCAGCAGGAAATTAAGCAGGATATTGCAAGTGTTCGAGAATTTTTGATGAGCTTTAGTTGACGTTGTCCTGAGTCTACATCTGCCTTATCCAGGACCCTGTACTTGATTTTTCTCTTCTTAGATAGTTCTACATGGGATCCATTCATTCATTCATTCATTCATTCATTCATTCATCAAACATCTCTTGAACACCTATTATGATCAAACACTGTGCTAATCTCTAGGGATGTAGGGTTAAGTAAGACATGGATCCTGTCCCTGAAGAACTTACAGTCTCCTAGGAATGGCAGATGTGTGACCAGATACACTGCAATACAGGGTGATCAGTGCCAATAGGTCTGTGCAGATGGCCATAGAGCAGAAGCCTGGGGCATGCTGCCTAGTCCTGGGGAAGAACCCGTCCCAGCTTGAATGCTGTACTGGCCTGAGGGGGCTCTGGGTGGGCATTACTACAGGGTCTGGTGAGACTGAAGGCCCTGCCAGAGTTTTCCTCCCAGTCCTCCCTCTAGCTGTGGGCACTGTAGGTATCTAGACCCTGAGGGCCCATTCCTTTGGTTCTGATTATTCTGTTCTGGACTTGTGTTTATTTCCTTTTTCCCCCCGGCAGATCTCTATGGTTCAGGTGCCCCCACAGGTCTCATCCTCCCTCCTGGCTTAATAGTCTTGTTGTGTTCAAATTGTCTGAATCATAGGACACTTGTGTCTTGTTCTGGCTGATTCTGTCACTCATCGGTTTAAGATGAGTCCAGGCGGGGCCCTCCGTAGTGTCCTCCTCCCAAGGGCCTTTCCGACTCAGTCTCTGTTCAGATGTTCCTTTTCAGCAGGCTTCGGTTTTAAAATTGTGTTTTGGGATAAGCTGCCATTAAATTCTAGTTTGAGAGATACTCAATGAATCTCATGTCATTTGAATAACAAATAATTAATATCCTTAAAGCTCCATGATTAACCCACCTCTTCCCATCTCAGGTAAACAGCTTTGACCATTCCCTTGATTCATTTATTAAAAAGAAAAAAGTTCCTGCCTGCCAGCCGGGCATACAGAATATGAAGGGGCAAAACACAGTTCCAACACACAAGTTGTTTATCTGTGGGAGAGAGAAAAAATAACACTTAGCCCATGTGATAGGGGCTGGGATAGAGCTTCACCTGGGGGAACACAAGAGAGCCATGCGACAGCCCCACAACACCAGGGAATACCTTCCAGAAGAGGGGTCAGGGCTGGGGAACATAGCACCTCCATTGCGTCAGTGCTTAGTGAACAAACAGTGAGTGCACCTACAAGGGTGAGGGCTGAAGGCTGGGGTGGTGGGAGATGTGTGCTCCCCTTCTTCCCTTACCTTCACCCCCCCAGAGCCACTGAGACCAGAGCAGTGTGGAGGGTTGGTTTGTTCATTTTATTGTTTGAACCCTGAGGGTGGAGAGAAGCGTAAAATGAAATGTTCTTTTATAAAAGTTGGAGGGAAATCCCAATAATGACAAACACCTAAACCCTAAATACCACTTAAAAATTGAGTTGCCTGGCCAGTGTGGCTTAGTGGATTGAGCATCGTCCTATGGACTGAGACGTCCCAGTTCAATTCCCGGTCAGAACACATGCCCGGGTTTTTGGCTTGATCTCCAATGGGGGGCGTGCAGGAGGCAGCCAATCGATGTTTCTCTCTCTCCCTCCCTTCCTCTCTCTAAAAAAATCAACAAAAACATGTTTTTTTTAATGTAGTGTATTATAGGAATTAATGATCTGAAAACAAAGGAGGCAAGGGAAGAGACTAAAACAAAAAAGTCTTCTTTGAATAAATGAATGAACCAACCTGGGCCAGGGCTGTGAAGGTCAAGGCTGGAGGGCTGTAGAGAGCCCGTGTACTAACTCTGTCCCTGCACGCTGGCCCTCCCAGACACCCTGAAGCTCGAGCGGGACACAAGTGGCTATGGCTATTTGAACCAGGAAGTGTCCAGGGTGGATGGCATGGACGATGCCTCCAACTTCAAGGCTGTGCAGGTGGGTGCCTAGGGTGGGGTGTGCTTGGGCTCTTAGGCCAGCCCCTGAGCCCAGGCTCTGACTTTGAGAAGGGAGGCATTGGACTGGCACCACAGTTCAGCTTCTGATTTCTGCCTTCTCCTTCAGTGTGCGATGACTGTGATCGGGTTCTCAGAGGAGGAGATTCTATGGGTGCTAGAGGTGACAGCCCTGGTGCTGAAGCTGGGGAATGTGGAGCTGTCAGATGAGTTCCAGGCCAATGGGACACAAGCAAGTGGCATCCGTGACGGGAGAGGTCTGCACCCCTTGCTGAAGTCCCCCCCCCCCAGCTCCCTGAATCTCCTGCTGTCCTTCCACCATTGCTAGCATACTTAACTTCACTCTGAGTTAGTCCCACTCGGCCCGCTTCTGAGTTCTTCCCCAAACACTCATTGACGACTCCAGGTAAGGCATATTGGAATGAGGTTTTGAAGTTTGATAGACATAAGTTCTGACTCCTTTCTGAGTCACCTATTTCGGGTGATTCTCATATTAAAGTAGATAATGCATGAAAAGTTCCCAGGTCTCCTCGTTCTCCTCCTCCTCCTCCCCAGACCTTCTTCAGGGCTATGTTGTGGATTGGCTGCAAGGACTTGTCCAGCAAGACCCAGGAAACCAGTCTCCCAGCAATATAACTTACCAACCCTACCTCCCTCTCCTGGGAGAAAGCCCTCTCTCAGGCCATGCTGTATTTCCTCATCACCCCAGGTGTTCAGGAGATTGGGGAAATGATGGGTTTGAATTCAAAGGACCTAGAGAGATCTTTGTGCTCAAGGACCGTGAAAACTGCTAAAGAAAAGGTGGTCACTGCACTGAATGTCATTCAGGTAAGGGGCCCTATGGAAGGGGTATTTGGAGTCTGTTCTGTGGCTGCCACACTAACCAGCTTGGCCTTACCCTGTAGGCTCAGTATGCTCGGGATGCTCTGGCTAAGAACGTCTACAGCCGTCTCTTCAACTGGATAGTGAATCGGATCAATGAGAGTATCAAGGTGAGAGATCACCCTCCTCCCTCAGCACTCCCCCGCCTGTCTCACTTCTCTTGCCCTGGTCACCAGCCCTCAACCTTGGGTGCTGAGATGGACAGAGTCAGGACAATGAGGTGTAGTGTGCAGTGTCTTCCAGTAGTGATGGCTGTGGAAACATCACTGATTTTGAGTTCGGCTATCTGGACAGGCTCCTTGCCAGCCAAGCAGCCTTTCAGTTTCACAAAGCTTCTGAACTTCAGTGTCCTGATTTGGAAAATGGAACGTTACTGCCTACCTGCTTCACAGGTTTAGTGAGGATCAGATGAAATTATGTACATGGTTGTCATATAACCAACAATTTCACTCCTCGGCATGTATTCAAGCAAATTGAAAACAGATATACATGAATGTTCATAGAAGTGTTATTCTTAATAACCAAAAAGTGGCGACAATCCAAATGTCTGTCAGCTGGTGAGTGGATAAATAAAATGTGCTATGTGCATACAATGGGGTATTATTTGACCATGAAAAGGAATAAAATACTGGTACATACTCAACAGGGATGAACTTTGAAAACTGTTGAATGAAAGAAGCCAGACACAAAAGGCCACATTTTGAATGACTCCATTTATACAAAATGTCCAGAGTAGGCAAATCCATAGACATGGGAAGTAAATCGGTGGTTACCTGGGGCTGGGGTAGGGAGGTAGAGGGGAATGGGGAGTGATTGCTAATGGGTGTGGGTACAGGGTTTGTTTTGGGGGGAATGATGAAAATGTTCTGGAATTAGGTAGTGGTGATGGTTGTGTACCTTCTGAATATACTTTAAAAACCCACTGAATTATATACTTTTAAAGGGTAAATTTTCTGGTGTGTGAATTAGACCAAAATAGAGCTATTATTTAAAAATTATGTACATGAAAATGCCATCAATTTGGAAGGTATTATTGGAAGTCAGTGGAGTAAAATGGGATTTGATTTTAGGTTTGGTAAATGCTTAGCCCTTTTGAAATTTGATTTCCTATAAAATAGGAATAATCATACCTTATAGGGTTATGATATGCTCAATCAAATAAGAACATAGAATTTTTTGTAAAATGTTCAACAAATTAAGAGATGGTTATTTTCCTGAGAGGATTTCAATGTCTTTCTGTGTCATACCATGGGAGCATCACCCTGGAATCTATTTACATCTTTCCTTTCCTCCCTCTTTGCTGGTCCTACAGCACCTAGAAGAGGAAGGAGAATAAAATGACAGTTCCTTTCCAGCTTGGTCAAGCTCACCTGAGTTCTGTTTGCTCCTTGCTCCAATTACATCCATCATATCCACTGCAGGGCCTGTCCTCAGGTTTACCTTTTCCTCCTCTTCAGGTGGGCACCGGGGAGAAGAGGAAGGTAATGGGGGTCCTGGATATCTATGGCTTTGAAATATTAGAGGTAAGACAACTTCACCCAACCTCGGTGCCCTCCTTCCCTGGGGTTAGGGGTGGATGGGCTCCCAGGGGAATGTGAGAGGTGGGTTAGGGCTGAGAGGAAGGGGACATCTTGGACTGAGCTGGTCTCTCTCGTTAACCTACGTACCTTCCTTAGGACAATAGCTTTGAGCAGTTCGTGATCAACTACTGCAATGAGAAGCTACAGCAGGTGTTCATAGAGCTAACGCTGAAAGAGGAACAAGAGGAATACAAAAGAGAGGTAAACCAAGCCTTCTCTCCACTTCCCCAGATCTTTCTCTCTCCTTGATCACAATTTCCTCTCAATTGTTCCCGGGTAGGGACACAAAGAACAAAAAGTTCCTCCTGCACAGCTGAACATTCCAGCTTTACCAAGAAGCCCTAATTTTCTGCTCTCAGTACCCTCAGCTTCCCCTCCTCCCACTCCAGGCCAGGCAAGGAAGGGTGATGGAAGGGTGTGTGGAGGGGGCACTCATGACAAGAGTGAAGTGACAGCTGCGCTTGGCCTATGGCGCACTGTGAGCCAAATTTGGAAGGGACATTTCTCCTGGGCTTGGCTCCCCACCACATCCCTTTCTGAGCTTTTCTCTGACTCCTCCAAATCCTTTATCTCCTCCAGGCCCTGGCTGATGTCTCCTTCCCCTCTTGTAGCACCCTGATCCCAACTTTCTCACCAGAAGTGCCCATGGCTCAGAATTTCCACACTCCTTCCCCTGTTCAGCGAAAACCCCTGTTCTCGAGGGCTAGGTGTTAGAGCAGCTCTCTGATTGAGCTATTTCACTGCAATGTGTGAATGGCTGTCTCGCTCATCAGAATCCTCCCAGGGATGCTCCCTGCGAGCTCTCAGGAGTCTGCTGTGGCAGAGCTTCAGGCACTGTGGTGATGACGTAGGGAGGATTTTTTTAGAGCATTTTGTATGTTTTTATTTTAAATTTTTACTGATTGATTATTAGAGAGAGAAAGGGGGGAGGAGAGAGAGAGAAAGAGTGAGAGAGAGAAAGAGAAACTCTGATTTGTTGTTCCACTTATTTATGCATTTGTTGGTTGCTTCTTGTATGTGCCCTGACCGGTGATCCAACCCACAACCTTGGCCTATCAGGATGAGGCTCTAACCAACTGTGCTACCTGGCCAGAGCTTATTTAAACATTTTAAATGATCAAATAGATAATACATTTCCATGCTTCAAAATTCAAAAAGCTGTCCTGGCCGGTTTGGCTCAGCGGTTGGAGCGTCGGCCTGCGGTCCAGAGAGACCCGGGTTCGGTTCCCGCTAAGGGCACGTACCTCGGTTGCAGATTGTCCCCGGCCCTGGTTGGTCGTGAGGGTGGCAGCCACTCGATGTGTCCCTTCACATTGATGTTTCTCTCTCTCTCTCCCTCCCACTCTATCTGAACAAAAAATGGAAAAATGTCCTCGGGTGAGGATAAAAAAAAAGAAAAAAAAAATTCAAAAAGCTTAAAAAAGTGTATAAAGAAAGACCTCTCTCCCACCCCATCCCCAGCCTCCTCGATTTTATTCCCAGCTAGAGGCAGCTGAAGCGGGCCTCCTTCCGGAGGTCTTTGAAGTGTAATCAAACAAGTCTGTAAATATATTTCCCCACAAAATGTATTCACATAGCAGTGAATACACTCTCCTGTACATCTTGCTTTCATAAGTTAACAAGAGGTCTTTCTGTATCAGTATGTAAAGATGCTTTTTTAGAGCTACATAGGATTATAAGAATATCATAATTCATCTCACCAGTCAGGGAAGCATTTCTGGAATGAAGTGAGAGGGCAACTGAATTCCAGCCTGCATCCCCTGAAGACCTGTGGGTGAGGAGGGAGAGAAAGGCTTATGTTGCCTAGTCACGCCTGGGAGTGGCCTGAACTGCATCGTCTGGCCTTTGGGTGGGATCAGGAGCTATCCTGCCTGCAGGCCCGGTGCCCAACAAATCCCTAAACCAGAGAAAGGTTGTCTTTGGGTTTTCTGCTTCTGTATCCATTCTTGCTTTTTTTTTTAAAAGTATGTAGTCCTAAAGTATCATGTTCAGCTGCAGTCCTGGATCAGTGTCCCCTGTGAACATGTTAGAATGCAAATTCCCAGGCCCTGTCCCAGACCTGTTGAATCAGAAACTTGAGGGCAGGGGCAGCAATCTGTGCTTTAACAAGCCATCCAATGCACACTGAAGACTGAGAATCGCTGATGTAGGTCTTTGAAGGTGTATCAAATTAGCTTTGTTGTTTGATGATAAACTCACGGACGGACGTGTTTGGTTCTGTAGTTTGTTGCCGGAGCAGTGTGGCCCTTTGCTCTTCCATATACTCCAGGATCCTTCCCCACCCCAGAGTTGGCTGATCCCTACTCCAGTCTTCACCCAACAGCTTATACTCCCCTCTCTGCCCTACAGCACCTACAGGGCTCTCTGCATTGACTCCCCCTCAGTGCTGCTCTGGTTCTTCCCATGTGTCCCTCTAGCCACACCACAGATTCTCCATCAACCTGGAGGAACAGGGACATAAATAGAAACCCACCAAGGACCCCTCTGAACTATAGGGTTTTCTGATGGTCCTTTGTGGGATGGGTGAAAGGGAGCCTGGGTATGGTGGGGTCTTTGAGGACTTGTCTTGGACCTGCTCCCTGTAATTTTTTACATCTCCCCTTGCCAGGGCATACCGTGGGAAAAGGTGGACTACTTTGATAATGGCATTATCTGTAACCTTATTGAGCATGTGAGTTATCCTTTTCTTATCTTTGGGACCTGCCCTGAACATCCTTCCCCTAACTCTTTCATCCCCTTCCCCTCACCCCACTTGGTAAGGATGGTTAAAGAGGGCAAAGGATGAGTGGGCAGAGGACCTGGACATCTTGGGGGACCAGGCCTAGGTTGGGCTGATGCCATTCCCCTGGCCAGAATCAGCGAGGTATCCTGGCTATGCTGGATGAGGAGTGCCTGCGGCCTGGGGTGGTCAGTGATTCCACCTTCCTAGCGAAGCTGAACCAGCTCTTCTCCAAGCATGATTACTACGAGAGCAAAGTCACCCAGAACGCCCAGCGCCAGTATGACCACACCATGGGTCTCAGCTGCTTCCGCATCTGCCACTATGCGGGCAAGGTGATATGGCAGGGCTGGAGGGTCGAGACTAGGGCCTGAGCACAGGCTGAAGGCAATGGGGAAGGAACTGGGGGGAGATGAGAACTGGGAGGGCCAAGTGCTGGGACAAGGCCTTGGGTTCTCCAGACCAACAGATGTTCTTCTCCAGGTGACATATAACGTGAATGGCTTCATCGACAAGAATAATGACCTACTCTTCCGGGACTTGTCCCAGGCCATGTGGAAGGCCCAGCACCCCCTCCTTCGGTCCTTGTTCCCTGAGGGTGATCCTAAGCAGGCCTCTCTCAAACGCCCCCCAACTGCTGGGGCCCAGTTTAAAAGTTCTGTGGCCATCCTCATGAAGAACCTATATTCCAAGAACCCCAACTACATCAGGTGACATACTGGGTACACAGGGAAACATGCTACATACGTAAAAGCATGCACATGGTCTGGGCACTGTAGAACATGTCCCTGTTGAGGGGAGGTCAGAGGCCCTTTCCTCATGGAAAACAGCCGGATGAGTCGCTGAGAGTCCTGTAGCAGAGAGAGCATCAGCTTTGGGTAGGGACCGTACTATAGTGAGTTACACTGCAAAGGCTAATGTATACACACCCTTTGAAATTTTTCACCTTAGGGGAATGTATGCAGAATTGGGGTGTAGAGACCAGGGTGGGTTACACTGGCAGAGGTGAAGCTCCTGAAGCCTGGACATTGCTCTACCTCCCACCAGGTGTATAAAGCCCAATGAGCATCAGCAACGAGGTCAGTTCTCCCCGGAGTTGGTGGCAACCCAGGCTCGGTACCTGGGACTGCTGGAGAACGTGCGGGTGCGCCGGGCGGGCTATGCCTTCCGCCAGCAGTACAAGTCCTTCCTGGAAAGGTACCGATTGCTGAGCCGGAGCACTTGGCCTCACTGGAGCGGGGGAGACCGGTAAGACTCTGGGGAGTGGAGAAGGGCAGTGCAGGGAACATCTGTGGGGGAAGAGACTCAAGTCTTGTTCAAGCTTTGGACTCGTCTCCCGGGTGAAAGGGTTAGGGGAAAGGTGAGAGGATCCTCTCCTGGGTTGCCCCTCAGCAGCTCTCTCCATTTGCTCTTGTAGGGAGGGGGTCGAAAAGATCATGGGGGAACTGAACATGTTGTCAGAGGAGGTGACCTTTGGGAAGACAAAGATCTTCATTAAAAGCCCCAAGACTGTGAGTTGGAGTGCGCACCTGCCCGTGGTGGGGGTGGGAGGTGGAAGAGTTGGGGAGCTCCTCTGAATGAGAGGCTGGGTGGGGAGGGGAGCGTGTGTAGTTCTGAGCGGATAGTGGACGAGGAGGTCTCTCTGCAGGGACTGAATCCTCGGCTCCCCACCCTGTCCTGAGAGCCCTGGGAGGCATGTGTGCTTGCGCGGCCTGCCCCGAGTGTCTCTGCTTGATGCTTGAAGCAGGACTCCTTGTGGGCCTGGCTGATGTGTTGCTTGTGTCTGAGTTTCCAAATCCTGGCATAGTGCCTGCTGCAGAGTTAGAGTTCAGTAGAAGCTTTTTAAATGAAGTAATAAATAAATGAGTGAACTAAGAAGACAAAGGGATGATCCAATAAAACCCTGGCTGGGAAGCTCCGGTGCTGTGGGTACAGGAAGAGAGTGGGTTCCTCTAGGCCAGCCTCTCTGCCCCCCCTTCACCTCCCCACAGCTTTTCTACCTGGAAGAGCAGAGGCGCTTTAGGATCCAGCAGCTGGCCACACTCATACAGAAGCTGTACCGAGGCTGGCGCTGCCGCACCCACTACCAGCAGATGCGCAAGAGTCAGATCCTCATTTCCTCTTGGTTTCGGGGCAACATGGTACCAGTTACCCCCAAAGTCCCATCCCCTCAATCCAATATGAGAGCGGGAAGTGGGAGAGGTGGTTCAGGAGGTAGAGTTTTCTAACAGACCCATTGTTTTCTGCAGCAAAAGAAACGCTATGGGAAGATAAAGGCGTCAGTATTGTTGATCCAGGCTTTTGTGCGAGGGTGGAAGGTAATTGGAAAGGGGAGAAGGGTTCCCTTCCCACACATGCTTCCCTCCCCACATGTGGTTCCTTCTGGATTGTCTCAGCTGCTGGGGGAAGGAGTAGCCGAAAGCAAGTCCTGCTCAAACCTAGGACATAGCACTGCAATGGCATGTCCTTGTCTGGGTGTTTCTGGGTATGCTCCCTGTGTGTCTGGGAGTATGGTGCATGCTGGGAAGGTTCGGATACATGTGTGGCTCTGCCTTCTGCTCCGAGTGTCCTCCTTATTGCCAACTTGTCTGACTGCTCTCCCCAGGTACGGTCTCAGCTCCTTATCCTACTCTGTTCTTTGTGTGATTGACAAAGAGTAGAAACTCTTCTAGGTCTATCTTCTGTCTTCTAGATCTAACTATCTTTGCTTTGGCTCCTTTATTGTATGTCCCTGCCAGGCCCGCAAGGATTATCGAAAATACTTCCGGTCAGGGGCTGCGCTCACCTTGGCAGATTTCATCTACAAGAGCATAGTAAGTGGTGGGTGTGGAGGGTGGAAATGGGTGGGGGTTGAGGATGGAGAGACAGGTTTGAAAGAGAACGATGTGGGGTTTGAGAAGAAGTGACTCAAAGCTTTCCCCACAAGAGCTTCCTTGACCTGCATGTCTCAGGGCCCAGGGGCAGAATCAGAGCACATTTGGGGTTGAGTGAACACTGTAGGCAACCTGGTAGGAGGAAGGGGTCCCAGCAAACTCAAGAAGAGACGGGCTGGATGGTTTACAACAGTTGAAGAGCTGAGCCTCATTGAAGACCAGAGTGAGGGCACATCGGGTCAACTAGTTCAGTCTTCTGAGGTCAATTTTAGAGTTGGAGTGGAGGTGGAGGAATTATATTTTTCTTCTATCTCTTCTGAAACTACTGCAGGCGAGTCTGAAATTAAGCGTCAGGAAGGATCTTAATCCCGGAGGACTCTGGTCAGAGTGTGCAGGAAGAAGCCAGGACCAGGGCAGTTTCCAGTGAGAGGAAAACAGGGGCAGAGAAGGGTGACAGATGGCTATGCTGCTCCTGAGGAGGGTCCGAGGGAAACCAGACAGGGCGGGAGCCTCGGGAAATGCCAGAGAGTAGGAGGAGGAACAGAGGTTTTAGACAGAGGGCCGGGTGAATTGGAACTGCCCCCTGCTGATTTGATTTTTGATGGTTAGGACTCTTACTAACTGTAATCATTCAGACAGGAGACACGTTCATTGGAGCTCTTCTTTGTTGTCGGAGAGGGAGGAATGGGGGCTCTGGGCCTCTCCGCCGCCTCCCTGAACATTCACTGTGTCCTCCTCCCCTGCCTCGGGGAAGCTCCGTTTTCCTAGGCCTGGTCCCTCCAGTGGCTCCGTGGGGTCTGCCTTCTCAGGGCTCCTGCTCTCTCTGCGGAACTGCATTCCTGAGACCTGTGACTGGTTTGCTCTTATCTCAGGACTTTCCCTTCTTCTGCCTTTTCTTTTTGTTCTTTTATTTATTTATTATTTTTTCTTCTTCCACCTCTTCTTTCACCTGTATATTATCAGGCATCTGCTGAATATCACCCCAGGACCTGTTGGGTTTGGAGCAGGATTTCACCAAATCGCACCCCTGCAGGAGTGCATGCAGGGAACCACTAGGCATTGATTCCCCCGGTGTTTCTGACTAGTCTATATTTTGCAATTGCCTTGCCTATAACTAATACTAAAACTAATGCCTGCTATTTCTTGAACACTTAACCATGCACTAAGCCCTTTACCTGCATTAATTCTAATGCTGTCAACAACCCTGAGAGGCAGACCAGAGACCAGAGACCGTAGTTGGTCTGCCAACTAAGGTCCAGAGAAGTTGAGTAACTTGCTAGGGGTCCCACAGTTGGGAAGTGGTAGAGCTGGGATACAAACTATTTGACTTTAGAGTTTTAACCACTGCCTGAAACTGCCTAATAAAGGCCTGGGCAACGTGGCCCTGGGTAGACCTGGGGATAGGAGGGCTACGTAGGGAAAGGCAGAATTTTCTAGACCTGGAAAAAATATAAATGGATAAATAAATAAAACTCTCACAGGCTCCACATGGAGGATTTGGGGAGACGCTTGGGAATGTTCATGGAGTTAAATCAAACTAGACCAAGGACCAGAGATTCCAGGGTGATGAGGCCAAGCCCACCAGGTGTTTGTAGTGGGAACACGAAGAGCTTGGCTGATTCCTAGAGCAACATGCTATGTGCTGTGCTTTCTTCTATTTTAATTTTTTAAACCTAATGTCTTAGTAAAAAGTTTTCATAAAAATTTCAAGAACTTGAAGTGCTCAAGATCAAGTTCTATACCTTCAATAATTCTATCCCATAAATGAAAAGGGTGCTGGGTGTCCCCTGAAGTATAAAGACTCATGAGTCCTGATTCTAGATTGGGGGAGACTAAACAGTCAGATGCTACGGGTGAAGCTTGATTGGATCCTGGCACAGTAAAAATAAAAAATAAAAAGATGAAAAGGACATTTTTAGAAGTTTATAAAAGACATTAGGAAAAATTTGAGTGTGTGTTGTTGTTGGATAAGTAAATCTAATTAATGTTAATTTTCTTAGGTGTAGTGATGGAGTTATGATTGTATAAGTGAATGACCTAGTTCTTGGGAGATGTATGCTTAAATTTTAGGGGGGATGTTTAAATGTTATGAGATCTGTAACCTACTTTAGGATGATGTGACAGCTTTGTATACGTGTGTGTATGTTAGAGAGAATGCAGATAGGGTAAGATGTTAACATTATCAATTGGTGAATTTAGGTGAAGGGTATACAGTACACAGATGTTTATTGTAATGTTTTCTTTATTGTAATGTTTAAAACTTTTATGTAAGTTTTAAAACTTTCATAATTATAAAATATATTGTATTAAATTTTTTAAAATCTTAAATCAGATTATGTCACCCTTTGTCTTCAAACCCTCTAGTGATGTTCTCTTTCACTCCGAATGAGAGCCTGTGTCCTTGCCTACCATGCCCGTTAGGGTCTGTCCTTGACCACCCATCTCTCTGACCTTCTCTCCTTTTACTAGATTTAGTTCAATCACACTAGCTTTCTTTCTGTTTCTGGAATAGACTCCCATTCTTTGCTGTCTCGGGCCTGCTTTTTTGCATCATAGCATCTATAATGAACTGGCATTACACTATATGTGGTTATTTGCTTATGGGAGGCCGCCTTTCCCTCCCCCAGTAGAATATGACCTCAGTGAGAATAAAGACTTGCTCTGTTCACTGCTGTGTCTCCATACCTAGACCCGTGCTAGGCACAGAGCAGACACTCAAATGGTGAAAACACTCAAGACCTGGGGCACTTTTTAAAGAGAGAGATTTTTATGCAAATAACAGTAGTACAAAAACAGGAGTACAGATAAAGTGCAGGGGGCTCCAAAGAAAGGAGGGGCACCCTCAAGCAGAGAACCAGGAGGCTCTGGAAGGATGGGTGGAGTCGGCTGGCGGTGCTGAGCTGAGAGCAGCGTGAGCCTAAGGGACAGGTGGCGATGCCTGGGCTGGGCAAGGGCACGGCGAGGAGTCCTGTCTGGTTGGTGTGCCAGGGTCGTGCAGGGGATCCTGGATGAGGTGCTGCTCTAAGTAAAAGACTTCGAATGCCAGGTTGGGATGTTGGGCTTGGCTGCTCAGAGAGGAGGGGACATTTGGTATCTGTTCACTAGCCAGCCATAGGCAGCTGTGAACTGAGAGAGCAGGAAGCTTTTGGAGCAAACTATTGAGACCAGTTATGGTTCTTCTCACTTCACGTTCCTGGCTAGCGGGTCTCTGCTTCGAACTAATCCTTCCCTCCCTTCAAACTCCCATCATGCTCTTTCTGCCCAGCCTCAAGCCTACACTTCATGCTGAAAGAGATCCAGGAGATGACACCCTTCTGTGTCCTCAGCTCCAGTCTCCTCAGTGCCACTCGTTGCTTCTCACTCTGGGTGGCCTTCCCCCATTTACGTGTCAAGATCTGGGTGTGAGTTTGCCTGTCAGGGGGTCTGTCTTCTCATCACTGAACTCTCAATTCCCCTGCTTCCAACCCAGGTACAGAAATTTCTACTGGGGCTGAAGAACAATTTGCCATCTACCAGTGTCTTGGACAAGAAGTGGCCAGCTGCCCCTTACAGGTGCTTCAGCACAGCTAACCAGGAGCTGCAGCGGCTCTTCCACCACTGCAGGGTGAGTGGTCCCGGCGCCTCTCCTCTCATTGGTCTTCTCTCCTCCCTCTGATTCTCTTCTTCCTTCCTCTTCCCTTCTTTTTCCCTTTTAAAAAATTGTGGTAGCTTTGACCGGTGAGGCTCAGTTTGTTGAGTGCCATCCCCTGAGCTGAAGAGACACAGATTTGATTCCCCGTCGGGACACATGCCCAAGTTGCAGGTTCAATCCCCCATCCAGGTGCATGCGGGAAGCAGCCAATTGATGTTTCTCTCTCACATTGATGTTTCTCTCTCTCCCTCTTCCTTCCTCTCTTTCTAAAATCAATCAAAAACTTGTGGTAAACATACATAACAAAATATACCATTTTAATCATTTTGCAGTATATGGTTTGGTGGCATTTGAGCACATTCACATTGTGCAATCATCACCACCATCCATCTCCATTTTTTGTCCTCCCAAACTGAAACTTTGTACCCAGTTAGCAATAACTCCCTACACCTCCTGCCCTAGCCTACTTTCTGTCTCTAGGAATTTGCTACAAAGGATGCTTAACGACGGGGCTACGTTCTGAGAAATGTGCATCATTAGACGATTTTGTTGTGCAAACACCATAGAGTGTACTTACACAAACCTTCGTGGTATATCCTACTCCACACCTGGGCTACAGCCTATTGATCCCAGGCTACAAGCCCGTGCAAAACAACACGAGATTAAAGTAAGCACATGAGAAAATGATGTCACCAAGAGACATGATAAACATGAGATATATGAAGCTGCTGCTGGCATAACATGGCATATACTGTTTGTAGCAAACATTTTTATATATTAAGTAGAGTGCTCTCTAAAATAGCGATTAAACCCAGCTGGTGTGGCTCAGTGGATTGAGCGTCGTCCCATGGAAGGAGAGAGGTTCCAGTTCGATTCTCAGTCAGGGCACACGCCCGAGTTGGGGTCTCGATCCCGGGCACAGGGCGTGTGCGAGGCAGCCGATTGATGTTTCTCTCTCACATCGATGTTTCTCTCTCTCTCTCTCAAAAGTCAATTAAAACATATTTTTAAAAAATAATGATAAAATAAAATAGCAATTAAAAGTATAGTATAGCAAATACATAAACCAGTGACATAGTCGTTTATTACTTATCAAGTATTACGTACATAGTTGTACGTGCTATACTCTATACACCTGTCAGTGCAGTAGGGTTGTTCACACCAGCATCACCACAAACACATGAGTGATGCATGTGCTACAATGTTACCATGCATGACTACAATGTCACAAGGTGATAGGAATTTTTCAGCTCTATTATAATCTTATGGGACCGCCATGGTACATGCAGTTCGTCGTTGACTGAAATGTTGTTCTGTGGTGCCTGTTTTTTTAGGTACCTCATGTAAATGGAATCATAAAATATTTGTCTTTTGTATTTGGCTTATTTCACTTAGCACAGTATTCTTCTATTTAGGAAATACTTATTGAGCACCTGTCTGGGACTTGGCCTTGTGCTGTGTGCTAGGCATATACTCCCTCCCCCAGCACCCCTCAGTCCCATCCTCCACCGCATTGCTTCTCCAGCCTCTGCCCTCTCTGAAGTGTCCAGTGTCTGTCCTTTTCCCTCTGTCTCTCTTCTCCAGTCCCTGTCCCTCTCCTTCTACATCACAATGTTCTCCCTTCCCAGCCCTGCCCTCTTCCTCCATGATCATAGCTTCTGCTCCAACTCACAGTGCAAGAAATTCCGGGATCGGCTGTCTCCAAAGCAGGTAGAGATCCTGAGGGAGAAGCTCTGTGCCAGCGAACTGTTCAAGGGCAAGAAGGCTGCGTACCCCCCGAGGTGAGAGCTGCTCAGACCTGCAGTCAGTGTCAGCAAGAGCAAAGAGCTACTCCCAGGTGGGATAGAGCAGTGGGTCTCAAACTTCGTGTCTATCAGAGTCACTAGGCTTGATAACCCCAGACTGCTGCACCCCCACCCCTCAGGTCTGGGATGGGGCCCAAGAATTTGCCTTTCTAATAGATTCCCAGGGGATACTGATGTTGGTCCTGGGCCGTGCTCTGAGAACCACTGAGATAGAGGACATGGTGGAGACGGGGGAGGAGCATTGGAGGACTAAGATGGGAACTCAGTGGAGGGAGGTGCGGGGCCTTGGGGGTCAGTGGGAAGGGCTTTGTCTCCACTGCATACTTCTTGTGTGTCCTCAGTGTTGCCATTCCATTTCGTGGTGACTACATTGGGCTGCAGGGGAACCCCAAGCTGCAGAAGCTGACGAGCAAGGAGGAAGGGCCTGTTCTGGTGGCAGAGACTGTGAAGAAGGTCAACCGTGGCAATGGCAAGGTGAAGGCTGGCGTCCTGACCTCCTCCCACAGCCTGATCCGGGCTAAGATGGTAGCTGGAAGGGAGGGGGTTGATCCCATCTTTCCTCACCCTTTCCCGTTCTCTCTAGACTTCCTCTCGAATTCTACTCCTGACCAAGGGGCATGTGATTCTCACAGACTCCAAGAAGTCCCAGGCCAAAACTGTCATTGGGCTAGAAAGTGTGGCCGGGGTATCAGTCACCAGCTTCAAGGATGGGCTTTTTTGCTTGCATCTGAGTGAGGTATCAGAGCGGGTGGGGGGAGGGGTCTCACCCTGCAGAAGGCAGTGGGCATCACAGGGCTGGAGTGGGCTGGAGGTGATGGGAACCAGACCTCTTGCTCCAACCTTTAATATCTCTCAGGCTGCTCCTGAGGAGAAAAAATTAACCCCTTCCCTACTATTTTTTCCTTCCTTAAGATATCATCAGTGGGTTCCAAGGGGGACTTCCTGTTGGTCAGTGAGCATGTGGTTGAACTGCTGACCAAAATGTATCGAACCGTGCTGGACACCACACAGAGGCAGCTTCCAGTCACTGTGACCGAGCAGTAAGGCCATGAGCTGGGGCTGAGGGACGAATTGGGACAGATGACGAAACTGTTGGTTGTAATCGGGAAAATTCGTGCAGTCAGAAATCGAAGCATACTGTGTCAGGGTAGGGCTCCGAGGGGCTTCTTAGTCCCCATACCCAGGTTCTCTGGAGTATTGAGTCTTCTGACCTTAGGGATGGGGGATGTATTTGTGTAGGAGATGAGGGCACTAGCTTTGCCTTTCTGTCTGTTCCTCCTCCAGGTTCTCAGTGAGGTTCAAGGAGAGCGATGTGGCTGTCAAGGTCATCCAGGGGCCTAAGGGTGATGGGAATGGCAAGCTAAACTGCAAGAAGAAGGGGAGTCATAGCCTGGAAGTAACTGTTTAGTGAGGAGGTGGGGCCTGATGCAGAGATGGCAGTTTCTTCCTCCTGGACCAGCCCCAGCCCCACCCACCCACCTCTGACCATGGGGTGGTGCTCAGAGACTGAAGAACCCTTGAAGAGGACCTTTCTTTTCCCAAACCGTCCTAGTCCTTTCTCCAAAGTTAGGTTCTTCCCACCCGCGCCTCTCTGCCCACTAATAAAACAAGTGACTTCCCGAAGGCTTGGTCCCATCTTCTCACTGACTTGTACTTAGCCCCCTCTCTTTCCCGTCCCGCAGGCTCCTCGGAACCAGCTACAGCAGATAATAAGAATGGGAAAGAAGGGAAATTGTCTCTGGGTCCTTGACCGGCTGAGCTTTGGAGGAGGGGCAGTTTGAAGAGCCGGGTGGGGGGGACAGTCAGGGACAGGACTGAGGTCGCAGGTGGCTGATGGGCTGATTCATTAAGTACGTCCCTGGAGGGAAGAAGTGAGAATCCCTATCTTGGCAAAAACTGGGATCCTTTGGAGATTCAGCCTGAGAAGAGGCCTAAGGATAGGGGGCTCATGTGAACTGAGGTGACCTGGGGAGTGCAGGGTCCCCTATACCCAGGAGTTCCAGCACCCCCATCCCCAAACTCAGCACTGGGCTCATCATAGCTGCCCCACCCTGGCACCCCCTTCCTTCCCATATACCAGAAATGCCAGGCTGCTGCCAAGAGCTGTCTTGCTAATCACTGTCCACAGCTGGGGCCTGCAGCTGGTGGCATTTGACAGGGAGGCTCCCCACCCAGATTCTCCCATCCTTGTGATTGACCTCTTTCCTCTTGTCTTCATTTACTTCCCCTGTGTCATTGTCATTATTTTTTCCTTGGTTTCCAACTGTCTCACACCATCTCGTTGTCCCCGTTTCTGTGGCTGCTAATATTAATACATAATCTTTTGTATAATGCTTTAAATATGTCCCTTTCATATGGTTTTCCTCCTAGATGGTCTTGTTTCACCCAGTGTCTACCTTTAGGGAAGAAGCAGCTCCTATATTTGCAGTAAAATTTAGATCTGTGCTCTGTAAGAGTGTGCAAATGGCTGCCTTTGTTTCTGTCTCTGGGTATCTCTCCCTCCTTTCGGTGTCTACCTTTCCTGCTGCCTCTTTCTTGTCTCCACCACTGAGCCCACTGTGCCTGGAGGCTGAGGTCTCCCTCCACCTGCTTCCATCCATCTGCGGGGGGCTCAGGAGCCCTGATAAACTTCTTGTTTGCAGATTAATCTTGCTATCTGAGCACAAGCCCCGCATTCTGGCACAAACTGCACTGAGCTGAGATAGGACACGGGGTGAGGGGCTAGAGTTGTTATGGGGGCTGTGTCCTGAACAGGGGTACCTCAGGCTCTGGCCAGCCTTCTGCCACCCCCATAGCTCCCCCCATTCTTGACTTCTCAGAATCACCCGGAGGAGATCCTGTTGTGACCAGAGCCTGACTTCCCTCGCTCTCTGCCTCATCTCCTGCTCCCAGGGCCCAAATTGTCGTCACTTTTCCAGTGAAGTGTCTGGTTATTTTCAGAGGCAATTTCAGGAGAATATGCGGCTACTGCTCCCTGCCTTTCCTTTCCCCGGGCTGAAGGCACTGTCAGCTCCCTGGGCTCGGCATGGTGGGGGTGGGGAGGGCCTGGGTCCCTGCCCTGCCTCCTGTCCTCCCCCATCAGTCATGTGGAGGGGTGCTAGTTTGAGGAAGGGTAGGGGTTCCTTCTTTACTTTGCACCTCTCTCTTCCTCTTTACTGTCTCTGCCTCCCTTCTTTTTTGGGGTCCAGGAGTATGTGTTTTCCTCCTCTGAAGCCTAGGGGGCTCAGTTTCCCCACTGTGTTATGGGGCTTGAACTGGCTGTCATGATGGGAGAAGCTGGAGCTCTGCTGTCCTGAACCCCCCCCCCCACTCAGCCAGTCCAGCATTCTCAGTGCAGGTCGTTTCAACCCTGAGGGGCATAACTATCCTGGAGTCTCCTGACCCCCACCAGGAGCCATTCCTGCATCTCACAGCTCACACCAGCTCCAGCTCAGCCCTTCGGGCTCTGCTGTTTCTTCTAGGCTCTGAGGAGCTCTTTCAGTTCCTTGCTCTGTGGTTGTCTCCTGGCTGCAGGACTCGGCAGGACACAGAAGCTGCCATCCTTCCATTCTTCACTGGCACCCCAGCCAGTGTCATTTATGGCCTTGGCTCCTCCTCCCCACCCCGCAGCCCCCCCCAGGATAGTGCGCTCCGGGTGTGCATGTGGTGGGCACATGCAGGTCGTCTGTGTGCACAGCACAAGCTGAGTTGGCTTCCACCTCTGTCCTGGGAACAGCAACTCACCTGTCTCATCTCAGCTCCACCGAATACACCTTTCCCTGGCCACACCCTCAACCCTCCCCAGCAGCGAAGGGGAACTCTAGAGGGAGTCTCTCAAGGGACCCTGCCCTCTAGGCCGGTGACAGCGTCTGAGATGTGGCTCAAATAAAGAGTAGGTGTTCAAAGGAAAAACCACCTAGGTGCTATATGTGGGCAAAATGAAGCCTGGTCTGCCCTAGCCATCTGAGGAAAGAGTGAAAAAACAAAATGGAGTCATCATAGCCAAGCTAACAAAATTACTTAGGTCAGAATGGGCTGAAACATGAGGAATAGATTTTATTTTATTTTAACTAGCCTGAGAACTTACACGTTCCAGTTGTGCATCGATGCCTGGAAATGTACCAAATTCCTATAGACACCCCCTCAAGAGCTTGGGAAGGAATGTTTACATGTCCAGACCACCTGATATCCATTATCTAGACCATGACATCTGGAAGATTACCATCTCGGGCCAATCCAGAGCCTAAGAATGCAAGTCTGAGTCTTCTCAAGAATGTACTTTTTGCTATAAGAACTTGCAACTTTTTCTTCAGAACACTCGGTGTTAACCTGGAAGTGTTTTTTTGTTTGTTTGTTTCCAGTTTGCAAATCTTAAGACCCTTGAATAAAACTTTGTCATTTAATTCTAGTGACGCCTCCTGATTCATTTTTGCTTGGTAAACACCTCCAAAGCCTTCCTCCTTCATCATCTCTGACTTAGTTTAGCAGCAGCTCTTTCAAGTTTTTGCTGATCCCAGAGATCAAGGGGCGATCAGTTCTCCCTGCCATTCCCTTGCCACCCCCACCCCTGGCTCCTGCCATGCTCTGTGAGATGCCACATCATCAAAGGACATTATTCATGGTGAACCTTTGCGGAAGCCCTGCTTCCCTGGTGCCAGGGCTCAGGGGCAGGGATGGTTGGGTTGGTGGGGGAACGGGACCCAGGAGGCTTTAGTCTTCAGCCTTCAGGCCAACACATTCCTCTTCCTGCATTCCCAACTCCCTTCAGCCTCCTAGCTTGGACCTCCTCCAGATTGGTGGGAGGCAGGAGGTGGGAGATGGCGAGGTCCAATTAGAGCAGCCCCTGAAGTTCTCAAAGACATGAACCAGTCATGCCATTTACATGTAAACAGCCTCCCACTTCTATCCTCATCTCACCAAAGGCTCCCAAACCTCGGTCCTGGCTCTGTAATTAGGTGGGTAATGGGAAGCTTTCAATGAGGCCTCATTTGCCTTTTACATAATAAAGGGGCCTTGAGACCCAGCTGCTGCCCTCACTCAGGTGAGCATGGACAGGGTCCTGTGCAGCCAGAGTGACTCCTTTCAGTATGACCCGAGTCCCAGGGTGGGAGGGATGCAGGGAGTGGGGAGCCACACATTTCAGGACCCTAACTGCTCTGGAGAGGCTCTATGGAGGATCCACATTGTGGGTTGCAATGCAATGTTTTATAAATAAATGTTTGTTGAGCACCTATTATATGCCACACACTATAGAGCTAGGGATCCAGTAGCAAACAGAACAGACAAAAGTCCTTGCCCTTGTGGTGCAGATATTCTGGTGGAGGGTGGGGTAGGCAGACTCTTAGTAAAACATTTAGCTGATTGGATGTCGGAAGTGCGTGAAGAAAAGAAACAGGTGGGGGACATAGAGCATGAAATGGTAGTAATTTCAAGTAGGGTAGGTGGGGAAGGTGCTGGTGAGCAGGAGGCCTTGTGGTAAATACAAAACAGAGTTACAATCTCAAGATGTAGAAGAATACACAGTCCCAAATCTCTAACTGCCTCTGAGAGAGTTAGCTATTCCCTTGCTGGTCAAAGTTCACGCCAGGAAAGGCCTAGAGTGACAAAACCTGAATTTGAGGCTGTTCTCCAATAGCTGCATGTCCCAGAGCATGTCCTGAATTTTTTGAGCCTCAATCTTCTCATCTGAAAAATGGGAACATTTCCTACTCACGTGGTGGTGGTGATGGAAATCAAGTGGATTGCTCTGTGCTAACCTTGCAAACACGTCAACCCTGCACCCATTATAAAGGATGGGAGCGTGGATCACTCTGCAGCGGCTTTCACTTCGTCTCTCCCTTAACCTCTATCAGCAGCATCTTTTCTCTCTGGGTCTCCTTTCTGATCCTGACTATGCCTCTGACTCTCCCCTGGGGCTCAACCTTGGGTGTGAGATGAAAAGCATAAGCCTCCTCAACAGTGTGGGCCATGAACAAGAGGCTTGAAAGGTCAGGGAAGAAGGTGCCTGAGCTTCAGGGAGATAGATGAAAGTGGCAAAAATGTAACTCTAAGGGAAAATGAAGCAATTAAGAGATCAGTGCTGGGTTAGGGGCGAGGGTAGGGGAACAGTTTAGCTGTAGTGTTTTGTTCTTCCTTTCTGAAATTAGGACAGCTAGAAATGAGAACTCTAGAAGGATGCAACTAAGTCAGGCTGATTCCGGGGTTAAGAAGGAGTGGGGTGGAGAGGGCAAGGAGAGAGGCATTGGCCCTGGGGAGGTGGTGGATGGAGCCAGACACTGACGAGCTCTGTATTCAACAGCAGGGAGAAGTGCTGACCCTCAGTTGATCTGAGGGCAAGGTGACAGGTCTGCTCCAGCCGAGAGGAGAACAGAGGGTGAAGTGAGGACTAGAGGGGATGCCAGGATCACCTTCCCATGTTCAGGGACCTAAACTTGGCTGTCCTAGTTG
Source organism: Molossus molossus (assembly GCF_014108415.1). Lineage (NCBI taxonomy): Eukaryota > Metazoa > Chordata > Mammalia > Chiroptera > Molossidae > Molossus > Molossus molossus. The sequence goes on from NW_023425345.1 coordinate 74,111,036, forward strand.
TCTTCGTAGTGGGAGGGCCAGAGGAGCACCCCCCCCCCCGAAATTGTTCTGGCCTGGCAGTCTAACCTGCAGGTTTAAAGGGCAAGGAGCTAGTGGGTGGACAAGGAGGAGGAAGAGGCCCAGGGACCACATCTGTTGAGCTAGATGCGGCATGCAAATTTTGTGACAAACCACACACAAATTATTCCTTAGCGTGCCCAGCTCAGGGGCTGTTGGAAAGTGGGCTGCTGAATAACCCCAGCTCACGGATGGATTTGGTGTGTGTGTGTGTGTGTGTGTGTGTGTGTGTGTGTGTGTGTGGCTGCAGCCTATACCCTCCTTCCCACCAGCCTCCCCCTCCTCTCCAGCCATCCTGGGATTGGTGATTCTCAGCCCCTCCCCCGGTTCCCCCAGACCTTCCCAGAGCCTTTATCAGGGAGCTGGGCCAGAGATCCTGCCACATTTCCAGATCCCCTCCATTCCCTGTTTCTCTCTTCACAGCAGCACCAGCTTTTGTGGGACGCAGGGCAGTAATTCCGGCCAGCTCCCTGACTCTACTAGACCATCCAGCTGTGGGCTCAAAGCTGCTCCACAGGTAGGCATGGACGGGAGAACGTTACCTACAGCTGGCACCAAAGGGTAGGGGCCAGAGTCAGGAGAAGTACAGGAAGTGGCAGCCTTTGATCTGGGAGCAGGTACTGGGAATTGAGTAGAAAGCAGAAAGAAAGGGGTTGAGAGCTAGTGATGTTTGGAGCCTGTGGGTGCAGACTGATTGTTCTGTGCTAGAAAGTTTTTGCCTAAGTCTAGGGGTTGCCTAGTGCTGGAAAATAGAGTCCAGGATCCCTCCTCCAGCTGAGTGAGGAAACAGACCTGTGCACGTCCTGTAAGTCTACCCTCCTCCTTTGGAGCCGAGTCCCAGCACTGCAGCATCATTGCTCATTGCCACCAGGTGCACATCTGGGGAGATGCGTCAGATGGGGGAGCAGGGAACAAGCCCAGTGGACGTCCCCCTGCTCAGAGATATTCTATCTAGACCAGGGGTTGAATGAGAGAGTCGGGGGCTGAGGAAGCAGGGTCAAACCAGGCTGCTGGTCGGGAATGTTCCCTGTGCTTGCCCTCGCCTGTGTCCTCCCCCGCCTTCCCTTCCTGTCTCTTTGCTCTTGTAGGCACCATGCGGAGCGCCCTGCTGCTGGCAGCCGTCCTGGCCCTCAGCCTGGCTCTAGGGGCCGTCTGTGAGGGGTCACAGGAGCAGGTGGTGCGCAGTGGGGGCCGCAGGGAGGTAAGGCACTCCCCAGGCCGGGCTGCCTCGGCAGAGTACTGGGCAGCATCACGGGAGCAAGAGCTTTGCTGGTTCCAAAAGCAGTAGGGGAAGGTGTAGCCGGTGGGTTGGGAGTTACCTGGGCTATTTTTTAGAGGCTGGATTTCCCTGCCTCTCTGATCAGCTCCTGTTCTCACTGCCTTTGGGTTAGTCTGTAAGAATCTGTCCCGCGGCTCGAGTTTGACACCTTGTATGTAAGGGGTGCCCTACCAATGTGACTGACTGGTGATGGTATTTCGAGGGGTAGGCCTGGGCAGGCCGGGCTGGTCTCAGGTTCGTGTGGCTCAGCTTGGGTTCTGTCCCTTTGCAGGGAGGGGGACAGGGTTCTATCTACTCCCTGGATGATATGAAACACAGTCAGAATTTCTCCCCCAAATCGTCATTTGTGTACTAGTCTACCTATCAGTTATGTGTATTATTTTGTTTTAAAAATTCAAATAAACTCCCGTATCCCCCGCTCATCCACCCCCCTAACCTCAGGTGCTCCTAAGATCCCAACCCTTTTCTCTCTCCTCTCCTTTGACCCACTCTAGCCTCTGCTTAGTCAGGATATCAAAATAATAACAAAAACAAACACCAAATGGGTTAGGCCCTAACTCCTCAAGATCCTCTAGGAAAAGGAATAGGACTTGCCAGGGTAGGGCTACAGGGGAGCAAGGAGGAAGTCTTTTTAAGGTTTTGAAATGGTAGCAATGACATTGGTAGAAATGCTTTTAAGATGATTGTAGGTGGAACTTATTCCAAATTCAGTGTGTGAAGTCTAACTGCCTTTCCAGCTCAAATCTACTTAGCATCTCATTACAGGAAGTGGGCAGAGCATTTGGAAAATTTGGACCAAGTGGCTGCCTGGGAAGCTGTGCGCTGGGCAAAGCCAGAGATCGCCAGCCTTGGCCCAGCTGGGAGGTGCAGCAGACACACCGGCTGGCAGCCTTGCAGGTGGCAGCAGCTGCACCAGATACAAAAGACAAGCACCAGTTCGAAAAACACATAGGGGGCGCCAGACATGGGCTGGGCACTGTGTCCGGAGCCCAGAGTTCCAACCTGAGATAGAATATCTGTATATATTCCTCTGAGGCAAACTTGCTTCCAGACCTTGCCTGTCCTGGTCAATGAAAGGGAAAGACTGCTGTCCCATCCCTTCTCCTCGCAGGTCTGTAAGAATGAGGGAAGTTGGGCAGGGGAGAGGTAGGGCATATGAGTGCCTAGGTAACCAGGTTGGTCTGTGTGGGGGTGCGTCCTGTGTCCATGTGCTCCTGTGTGTGCTCAGCAGCCCAGGGACACGTGGACTCTGGAGAGAGGGGCACCTCTGATAGTCAGGGTGAGCATCTCCAAACATGGTCATTGTCATTTGTCTCTGCGGCTACAATGAACGGGGAGTGTGGTGCGTGCCCACTGACCATCCTGCTGTGCCCAAATTGCTAAAAACATCACCAAGACAATTAAGAGCCCCTTGGCAGCAGGTCCAGAATCTGGGGTTCATCTGTGGGATGGAGGAGAAGCGACATCACTCTGAACATGCTGCTTTCCTGAAATTCTGAGTCTAGGGTCAAAAGGGAGAAGGAAAACCAGAGGCAGAAACCCATGGAGTAGAAAAGAGAGCGAGAGGCCGTGGGAAAGGCAGGGAGAGAAACATCCACAGACATAACACAGAGTCGGGGCACTTCAGGGTTGCAGACGTGCCCTGGCTTCCTGCCCCTGGCTGTCCCCAGGACCGAGACTTGTCTGCAGCTCAGTCATGGAGCCCAGACCAGAGAACACTTGCTCTGTCTGGTGGGCCTTGCCTGTGAGTGGGGGGATTCATGGCTCATTCAGCGGGGTAACCTCATCCATGGGCGAACTAGTTCCTGAAGTGCCAAGGAGCAAAGAACCGAAGGCCCTTCTCACTGAGAGGTGGCAGGAGTTGGGAGAAGGCCTCAAGGGAGAAGCTCCAAGGGCCTGTGAGCTTGGCGATAGCATGGCCAAGGGTCTCAGTTTTGCTCAGACCATCTCAGCCTGAGCACTGAAAGTCCCACATCCGAGGAGAGCCCTTACTCTTGGGCAAACAGGAGCAGCAGGTCAGCCTGCGGGGATCACCGGTATGTTCCCTTTACCAGGGCTCTGGAGCCTTGCCATGCGCATGAATCCGCCGGGGGCCTGGTTAAAGGGCAGACTCTGTCTCACCTGGGGTAGGCCTGAGATTCTGCATTTCCAACAAGCTCCCGGGGTGATGTTGCTGGCCCACAGCCACAGGCTCTGAGAGCTCACTGCTCTTCCACTGTAAATCAGAGGAAATCCTGGAAGAAATAAGATGTCAGGTTCAGCTGTCTTGGACTCAAGAAGAGGCTGTTTCTTGTGGGAAAAGAGTGGGTTGGGTGTGAGCCTCCTGCCTCAGCCCTTGTTCCTCTTCCCTAGAAAGTCCCGGATATTAACCAGTTGCTGAAGACACTCTCTGGCAGCGGCTCAGTCTCCGTGGATGAATTGCTCAAAACTCTGGGCAGAGCTAGCAAGGGTAGGAGGCAGCCTCGGGAGAGGGATGTGTGGGGGCAGGATTCTGAAGATTAAATTGGCCTGGGAGACCCCTTCATGTGGGAAGGAGACTGGAGACGGCTTAGTGAATAATTGAGAGTTGTGATTTGAACCACCCCCTAATTGTCACTTTCCAGATTCCACTCACCAATTACAAACTTGCTCTTATTCTCACAGATCCTAAGAAATTGTCACTTCTCCAGAAACGTGAGTAGCCTCTTCTTCCTCCCTCTCTCTGCTGGCCACTAGTTCAGAGCTCCATGGGCATGGGGCCCCGTGACTGATGGTTACTGGGGATAATGTTGGCCCTTTTCCTGCAGGTGACATGCATGACTTCTTTGTGGGACTTATGGGCAGGAGGAACATCCAGCCAGGTAAGAGTGTGTGGAGGTACAGTGATAGGTTTACGGGACTGGCCAAGGCATGCAGAAGTCAAAAGCATCATATTTGTCCTCAGAGGGAAAGACAAGACTTCTCTTAGGTACAGTGAGGGTTCCTTGGCCCTTTCTACCCAATCAGCTTGGTTCTACAGTGCAGGGTTCCCTGGGAGACCTTTATAAGATGGTCCTGCCCTGGCCGGTTTGGCTCAGTGGTTAGAGCATCAGCCTGCGGTCTGGAGAGACCCGGGTTCGGTTCCCGCTAAGTGCACGTACCTCGGTTGCAGTTTGTCCCCGGCCCTGGTTGGGTCGTGTGGGTGGCGACCACTTGATGTGTCCCTTTCATGTCGATGTTTTTCTCTCTTTCTCTTCCTCCCACTCTATCTGAACAAAAAATGGAAAAATGTCCTCGAACGAGGATTAAAAGAAAAAAAATGGTCCTGAAGCAGCTTGAGGGTGGGGTGTGGTCAGAGAGGCTCCGCATCCTCCCATCTCCTCTTCTTCCCAGCTCTGCCTTCCAGTGCTGCCCTTCATAGCCAGCCTTTTGTTGTTGGGTCAGGGTGAAGGTCACATTCAGAAAAATCCCTCCTAACTACATTGTTTACTTTACCCCAGACACTCCTATTGATGTGAACCAAGAGAATGTCCCCAGCTCTGGCAGCCACAAGTACCCCCCTGATGTGGAATGAGGTGAGGAGTGTTTGTTAGGGAAACAGGTGTGTGCGTGTGTGTGCGTGTGTGTGTGTGAGTGCAGGTTGCCAAAGAAGCATTTCCTCTGATGCCACAAGCATTAATGCTCAAAAATTTGCCCTAAAATACATTGCCAGTGCCCAGTACGCTGTCAGACACACCAGTACTTACAGGCCCTGTGCTCTTCCACAACCACACATACACACACACACGCACGCACGCACTGCACACGCACCAGCCCTCTTTTTCATCTCATCTCTGTCCCCTGGTGCTTCTCTGATGGGCAACTTCTGTTGTTTGGATTCCGTTCTCTCTTGGTCTGTGCAAAGATGGAGAGCTCATCGTCTGATGATTACAGGTCCCACGTCCTAGTCACAGGTGAAGTGCTTTGCCTCCCAGGCAGGCTGAACTGTTCAGATTATTCGAATGTCTACTTACTGGGTCCACTCTACATAAGAATGATTTAGGAAGAAATGCAAGGAACTCCTGAAATCTAATAGGGGACAGCTGGAAACTCTCTTAGTCACTCTGTGTAGTGTAATGGACAAAGGCATGGCCTGAGTTCGAATCCTAGATCTGCCACTCACTAGCTATGTTCTTTTGGACAAGTTACATAACCCCCTGTGCTTCACTATCCCCATGAAAAATGGGGGTGATAATAGGACATTGCAGAGCTGTGGATCTGAGGACTGAGTATAGGTCAAGTGTTCAGAACAGTGCCAGGCACACAGGCTCTGTGTCGGCCTGGTTGATTGCTGTGGTCTGGCAGGTGTGGGGAACGGCCCAGTGTTTGCCCTGGCTGGCTCTGGTCTGTCTGCCTAGGGCGGTCTGGGCTGAGCCGAGGCCTGAGTGGGCTGAGGATCTCTCACTTGGTATGCAAGTGTGAGTGCCCCAGGGAAGTGTCTCGTCAAAACAGAACCTTCCGCCTGGACACTCTCTTCCCACACACGGCGACAGCAGCTCAACTGATGTGCTGGTTTCCAAAGGAAGAGGCAGTGGGGGTGGAGGAAGAGAGGCATGTGGAAGCCTCACTTATTATGGAGAGATGGTTGCCCCTCTCCCTGTGTCCCTATTACCCACAGTCGTTGGTCTCAAGGGAGACCGAAGGAGCAGGAGCTGGCTCTCCATGAAACTGCCTGTGCATGACTCCCGGGGCCCAGAGACGAGGTCTGGCCCCCCGTTCAGTGTTGGGTGAGAGGGCACAAAGAGCCATAATAATCGTAACTCGCTGATTACATGGTACTTACCATATCATTTTGCTCTCATTAGATGGTTATTTCAATCCTGCCGACCGCCAGATAATTACACGGGCAACTATATCTGGATGACACACTCTCCCCTAGCGTTAGGCATCAGCCATAAAGATAATTACAGTGCAATTTTGCCATAGTATTTTATACAAATAGCAGAAACAAGTGCATTGTGGAAATCTACTTTTACTGCTTGCTGGTGAATCTAGGCTCTTTCAGAGGGACCAGGCCCATAATTGCAGCTTTCATAATCTCACCACTGATGGAGCATTCTCAACCTGTTAGGTGCCAGGAAGAATAGGACATAACGTCCCTGGCTGGCATTGAAAGAAGATTAGATGAGATGAATAAACAAAGATCATTGTATCATCTTGTTTCATTCATGTGAAAATGCTGAAAAAGGAAGTGATCCCTGTCCTTGCTGGGGAGCTGGGGTGGGAGGTCTGGAAAGAGGAGGGACTGGGTGAGGCTGGGGTGCATTGGCACCAGGGCTCATTGGATGGTGCTGTGTGTATGCCTGGTTTACGGGGATGCTGGGATAATATAAACTTTGTTTTGGTCACTACATTTTTTGTACGGGCCTCCCCCACAGACTGTGATCACAGGTGTTTGTAAGTAACATCAGAAATACACAGCTGGGAAGGTGCACCCGCAGCAGGAGCGTTGGTCTCTAGTTCAAGGACTGAGGGGCTGTGCCTAAGACTTCTATTCTCACTCCTTCTCCCTTACAGATGCCCCTCCCCTTCCCCTGCTGCTTCCCCGGCAGGTGGTTGGTGGGAGTCTTACCGGACAGAGGATGTGATTTTATTTTTTTGGTCCTCAGCACTCCATTTCTAGACTCCTGGGCTGCATCCGGAAGACACTCTGTCGCCCTCTTCGAATCCCCAGGTGCATGCACTCCTATTTTCTTTTCTCTTCCCAACCTTGTAACATTCTTGTGCTTAGACTCTTTCCCCATCCCTCTACCCACTGCTGATGTACAAAGTGCACAGTGAGCATCCCCAGTTTCAGCCGGGCACTGGTTCTAGATTCCCCTGGCTTCCTCCACAATAAAGGATTTTTACATATGACTTAGAGTGATGTTTTTGTTTGGTTGGTGGATGGGTGTTTTTTTTTCTTTTCCTTAACTCTTCCAACTACATCATACATACATACATACATACATACATACATATGATGTGCACACATACACAAATATATCATATATCAATGGATATATCTTTATTTTGTACACATCAATTTTCCCAACAGTAACTAACTCAGTGTTTTGTACAATTAGTATGAGGAGATTATTTAGTGATTAAAAGGATAGATAAATGAATTTAGAAGATAGTTCCTAGCACTCAAAGAATTTCCCAGACTAGTTTCAGTTAAGGAAAAAACAGATATCCTGAAGGGCTTATCTGCATTTCTAGGATGGGCCTGGGAGACATTAATCTCTGTGCAAAGACCCAGCCACAGAGGAGGATGTATCTCTAACACTGTATCATTATTCTACCCCCAAATGTCAAGCACGGGTCCTGCAACAAATGTGGGGATGACATGGTGACCCACACACAGAGTTTACAGTCTAGCAGGGCTGTGGACATGCAAACAACTCTTGACCTTGTTAGGATGGAGCGTGGACAGGGAAGTTACTGCAGCAGCTGAGAAGGAAGGGGGAAGAGCCCAGCTGATGTGGCTCACTGGTTAAACGGTGACCCATGCACTAAGAGGTCACCGGTTTGATTCCTGGTCAGGGTACATGCCAGGGTTGTGGGCCAAATCCCCAGTCGGGGGCATGTAGGAGGCAGACAATCGATGTTCTCTCTCATCAATGTTTCTATCTCTCTTTCCCTCTCCCTCTCCCTAAAAATCAATAAAGAAAAAATATTTTTAAAAAAAGGGGGGGTATTTTTAGTGTTAACTGGCCACCTTAGTTATTATAACAGGAAACATTTATTTCAGATTCTTCTATAATACAACTGTTACCAGCCTGTAATGCTAGTCTAGTAGTCTGCAGTATATGTAAGTCACTTAATTGAAGTGTGTATGGGTATCTTTTATTAATCTTATGATGTGGCCCTGGCTGGTTTTGCTCAGTGGTTAGAGCACTGGTCCACACAATGAAGGGTCACAGGTTCGCTTTCTAGTCAAGGGCACATACCTTGGTTGCGGGTTCGATACCTGGCCCCAGTATGGGTAGTGTGGGAGGCAACCAATTAATGTGTCTCTCTCACATTGATGTTTATCTCTATCTCCCTCCCTCCCTCTCTGTCTAAAAATTAGTGAAAAAATATCCTTGAGTGAGGATTAAAAAAAAAATCTGATGCGCTATCAGCTCACTGGTCTCAAGCAGGGTTCTGTACCCTAATGGAGCAGCCCGGGAAATCCTCAGGCCGCCTATTTTAGCCTGGAGCAGGGGCCTTGGCCACGCCTCTGAACCACTCTGATACAAGTCAACATTCAGCTCTTCCTAGGCAGCATAAAGAGGGCCATGGAGCCACAGGCCACTTCCTGCAGTTCCTTTACCCCAGTGAAAGTTCTCGCTTCCCAGAACCTGACTGGGGGCAACTTCGGACCCATAGCTGTACATAGGGCTGGGGAGGAAGAAGCGCTCACCTCAGCATCTTTAGTGTCGGTTTTATTGCTCGAGGTCAAAGAATGTCCTCAACCCAGATCCTCAGGCCTTTCTTCAGTGGGTCATCTTGTTGGCTTTTCACATTTATCTATCTAGAAGGTTTAATTTTTTTAGTCTGGGAATTTATGTAGGTCACGAAAGCTTTAAGAGTTAGGACTGCTCAGGCTTGGGAGTCTGACAAGTGTGCTGAGATGACTCAAGTGCTTTGCCAATAAGAACATAAATGCAGAAAGGCCGCTCTCTGGTGGGACTGACAAAAATTGCAGTACTGGGGATTCCTGAAAAAATGGAGACATATTTTAAATCAGATTCTTCTTTTGTACTTGGAAAGTGCATAAAGAAATCCTGACCCTCATCTTCCTGTAGTAAAGAGGTTGATGCCTAAGGATACCTGGTAAATGAGACCTTGACCAAATTTATGGCCCTTCTCCATTTAGCTTTGTGTATGTGTGCTATTATGATTGCATGGTGATTTACTTTATTATTATTATTTTTTATTTAATTAAGTAATTTATTTTTGTTACAGATGTTTCTCCCCCCCCCACTGACACCCCCTCCCCCTCCATCCCCCCCTGTCCCCAGCTTTGTTGTACATGTCCATTGTTCATGTATACATGCATAAAAGTTTTGTGGTTCACAGTGATTTACTTTAAAAAGACAACCAAATGTTGCCCTGGCCAGTTTGGCTCAGTAGTTAGAGCACTGGCCTGCGGACCAAAGAGTCCCGGGTTTGATTTCAGCCAAGGGCACATACCTCGTTTGCGGTTTTTGTCCCCAGGGTCATGCGGGTGGCAACTAGTCCATGTGTGTCTCTCACATCGATATTTCTCTCTCTCTCTCCCACTCTGTCTGAAGATAAATTTAAAAATAACCTCGGGTGAGGATTTTAAAAAAGACCACCAATGTTAAGAGCGTACCTCTGTGGCAGGACAGAGCAATTACATTGCAGTTCCTCAAAGTGGGGTCAGAGCCCTTCTCTCTAGTTCTTGCTTTATTGGACCCCAAAGCAAGTTCTAAAACTTGAACCTACTTAGAGAGATTGTCCAGAATGTAGCACATACTGTAATTTACCACTTAAGGTTGACTGCCTCATTTGCGGGCCTCAAACATAACACTGTCACTTAAGCTTGGAATCACAGACTTGATTGAATTCATTACTGCTGAAAAAAGAAGCCCTATGGAATTAAGTCTCTTTTGATTAAAGCCTCACGTCACCTAAGTGCTAAAAACTTACCTATTTTTGTTTAAAATACTACCTATAGTTAAATGATTAGCATTTGTACTTTGCAACTTGCTTACCTGGGATTGGGAACTGGGTACTTGCCATGTAGTATAAAACCAGTCTGTGTACATTTTGCCTATTAGTATGCTGTGCTATGCAGAAATCTGAAATGTTTATCAAAATAATGCTGACAATTTTTCTTACACTGGAAAAATAAATAAATAAATAAATAAAAATATTTCAGTACTAAATTCCAATTCCAATGTGTGTGTCGAGGAAGGTTTTCCTACACCAACAAGCCGTGCTCTGACACTACCTACCCAGAGATGATATCAGATTCCACTGGTTGAGGGTTTATGCTGACAAGACTTCAGATGCCAATCCAGGCCCAGGTTGTTACCTATGCTTCTGATCGATCAGCTACAAATTGGAGGTTCCCATGACCTATTCACTAGAGCAGCTCACAGAACTCAGGAAACCCATTTACTCACTAGATCACGAGTTTATTATAAAGGATATAACTCAGGATTAGCCAGGAGGGAGAGGTGCACAGGGCAAGGCATGATGACAGGGACATGGAGTTTCTGTGCTCTCTCTGAGCGCACAACTCTCCTTTTCCAGAGTCTCGTAGGGTTCACCAACCCAGGAGCTCTCTGAACTTTCCTTTTTTATGGAGTCTTCATTACATAGTATCAACATAAGAAATGTCCAAACCTTTAAGAATTTTTATGAGTTTACGCTAAACTGACAATAATTGCCAGGAAGCAAAATCTCAACAGATTGAGAAAATGCTCCAGAGAATGGCAGTTTCTAACCTTATTTTATACATTACAATAGAAGGAGGAGGCGTAGGGAGGATTACAGGAGAATTACTGATGATACATTAGGGAGGCAGAGAAAGCAAACCCCTGAAAACTCTGAGATTAGATACAGAGTAAAATGAAGAGACAAATAACTTATTTTACATTTACAGGATAGTTAATAAGTAACATTTACAGCACACAGAGATGTTATGCAGGAGAACAAGGTAACAATGAGGGGTTCTGTGGTCTTGAGTTCTAATGGGAGATTGTGCCCTGAGAGGTCTGGAAAAAGGGGTTACTCTGACATTCCAAAGCTATGTTGTAGATGCGAAAAAGACATAGACAGGCTCAGTTAAGGGTACCTTTGTCGAGAAAGATACGGGCCTAGGATCTGACTACCCTCCATGGACTCACTTTTAGCTAGCAAGTTTTAATTTCAGACTATTCTATATGGTTCCTTAGGTCTCTGAGTTGGTCTGGCCCATCATGCAGTCCTCCCCTGAGCTTGTCAGGTTTAGTATGTGACCCCTTTTTGTCCACAATAGGCATTGAGGAATAGTGAAGAAATAAAATGAAGTCACCATAGTTAAGCTGCTAAATCATTTAAATCCAGTAGGTTGAGGCGTGAGGAAGTGATTTTATCTTTATTTTAACTAGCCTGGGGAACTTAAACTTTTGAACTTTCCAGTCCTTTGTCATTGCCTGGACATACACCAAACCTCCAAACAACTCTCTGATTACCCACTAAAGGTCCAAAGACAGACTATTCACATATCCAGGCTATCTGACATCCATTATGCAGACCACTGGTCAACTAGAGGATCACCATCTCAGACCAATCCAGAGGCTAAGAATGTCAGACTGATTCTTCTCAAGAATGTACTTTTTATTGTAAGAACGGTTAGCTTTTCTTCCTTCTTCAGAACACTCTGGGTATTGCCTAGTTGTGTTTCTGGTGCGTAAACCCAAAGACCCTTGAATAAATCTTTATTGTTTATTTCCAGCCAAAGCATTCAGACTCTTTTTTAGTTCACTTGACAGCATAATTGATTAAATCATTGACCAGTGGTGATTGATTCAATCTCCAGCCCCTGCTCTCCCCTCCTTGTAACTCAGAAGGTTGGGACAGAAAGTTCTAATCTTCTAATCATAAGGTTGGTTCTCCTGGCAATCAGCCCCCATCAGTACAAACATCAGTCATTAACATAACAAAATAGCTCTCAATTACTTAGGAAATTCCAAAGTTTTTAAAAACATCATGCCTGGGCCAGGGAGGAGGATCAAATATATACAAGTGTACCTTGGAGATACTACAGGTTTGGTTTTGGACCACTGCAATAAAGTGAATATTGCAATAGAGTTACATAATTGTTTTGGTTTCCCAGTGCATATAAAAGTCATGTTTACACTATACTGCAGTCTATAAAGTGTGCAATAGCATTTTGTCTAAAAATCAATGTGCATACCTTAATTTAAAAATACTTCATTGACAAAAAAAATGCTAAACATCATCTCAGTGTGTTGGAAACATGGCGGTGATGGATAGGCTTAACGCAAGGTTGCCTCTGTTATATTCTTTTTTAAAAAATGTTTTTTTACTGCCCTGGCCGGCTTGGCTCAGCGGTTAGAGCGTCGGCCTGCGGTCCAGCGAGACCCGGGTTCGGTTCCCGCTAAGGGCATGTACCTCGGTCCTGGTTGGGTTGTGCGAGTGGCAACCACTGGATGTGTCCCTTTCACGTCAATGTTTCTCTCTCTCTCTCTCCCTCCCTCCTACTCTATCTGAACAAAAAACACGAGAATGTCCTCAGGTGAGGATAAAAAAAAAAGTTTTTTACTGATTTTTTTGGAGAGATGGGAAGGGAGAAAACATCATTGTGAGCGATCAGCTGCCTCCTGCACGCCCTATACTGGGGATGGGGCCGGCAACCCGGGCATGTACCCTGACCAGGAATGGAGCCGGGAACTCTGTCCATGGGATGATATTCAATCCACTCAGCCACACTGGCCAGGCAAACTTACCTCTGTTAAAAAAACAAAATTCAACCAAGTAAATTTAAAGATCAAACTGGCTTTATTCAACAATTCATGAATTAGGCAGCCAATCCCATGTAGCAAATAGGAGCTCAGAAGAGCTGTAAAAAAAAAAAAAAAAAAAAAAAAGTGGGTTTTTAAAGGCAAAAAGGGGGGTGGGACAAGGAAGTGATTTAGCCAAGAGTGGACTGTTTTTAGGCAGGGGCCTATTAGGCAGATCACCTCACTAGTTCTGACCAGGAAATTCCAGACTGACTGGTTAAGATTACATTCCTGGGAGAGGTTGGAACTGCAATTAAGTTAGGTATTAAGTCTCTGTTTGTTAATGTGCACTTAGCACCAGTGACTCCATTTGGGACCTGTTGTCTCTTTGTTTTAACAGATGGTTAAAGTAGTTGGTTCTGAAGTAGGCAGAAGACTCCTGAAAGTCTTGCAGCCTAATATCTCAGAGTCATACTGGAGGCTTGGAGTCTATTGGTTGTATGATGTTTCATTTCATTGGTTCTCGGTGGCCTCATCCAACTGTAGGGGTTGGGCCTGCCATTGAAACATGTATCAGTCTACAACTGACCTTTTCAGGAGAGAGCTAATTGGTACTGCCTGACCCCAAACTACAAGAACAGGTTGTATGGTGGTTTTGGCATCTTCCTGTTAATAAATATTACATGTTTGGCAGCATTGAGTAGAATGTTTGCTTTCATTATAATCTACCACCAGTTAGTGAGATTGAAATCTCCCAAATTCATCAAAAGAACTGATGATTGCTTAACAGCCAATATGGCTTAGATCAGTTAGCACCATCTTGTGTGTTCCTCTCTTCCCATCCATCCATCCAGGAATTACTGAACCCTACCATGTGCCCGCGTGCGGGTTGGTACCTGGCTGCCTTCTATCCCTCGGCAGTGGTAAATGAGATAGGAGAGAGGCTGAAACAGAAGGGTTCTGGGGCCTGAGGGGTTCCTACGTGTTGAGGACCAGGGGCGTAGAACAGGGGAGGTGACAAGAGAATGAGTTGGGATGGGTTTTTCGCTTCTCCCAGGTACCAGCAGGAGGAGGGAGTGGTCCTCCACCTGGTGGATCAGCGCCTCAGAAACGCCAAAACAGAGTTGGGGGTTGAAAACACCCCCGCAACTGCTCGCCTGGGGGCCGGCCCGCTGTCCCAGGGCCGCGAGATGGGTGGAGGCAGCCCCGGGGCGGGGGTCCCGGGTCGCGCAGGGTCCCGCTGGAGGCTTGGTGGCGTTGCGCCCTGCCCACCTCGCTCCTGGTCCCGCCGAGCGGGGGCGCTGCGGCCGAGCGGCGGGGGGCGCTGCCTCCTCCGGGACGGCGGGGGGCGCTGCGGGCCGGGCAGCGGGGGCGGCCCGGGCCGGCGCGGCGAGCGGCGCGGCGGATGGAGAGTCTGGCCGCGGCCGGCGGCGCCGCCTCCTCGTCGGGCCGGGCACGGCGGGCCGGGGCCTTTGTGTGAGGCGGCGGCGGCGGCGGCGGCGATGGTGCTCGGGCCCCGCGGAGCCGGGTAAGCGCGGCTGGGCCGAGGGCTGCCCTTGGCCGGGGTCCGACCCCCGTCCCGGCCTTTCTCGCTCTCGGCGGGCTCCTCCTGCACGCTCTCCTCGGCCCGACCCATCCTCCCCGGCCGCGCGCCTGCTCTGGCCGGCCCCCCGCGCATCCCTGGCCTCCGGGCCGGCCCTGCGCCCCGCGTGCCCCTGACCCTCCCGGAGTCGCCCGGGGAATCGCGGTCCTTTGGGGAGGGACCGAGGTGCTAAGGGCCCCCCAGATGGAGTGTCCCAGCCCAATCCAACGCCCTTTCTCTCGGATTCGACCTCCAGAGGGAAGACTGCGGCGCCATGGGATTGTTGGGGTGCCTTCTCGGAAGTTCCAAATCTGCTCCCCTCCTATCCCCACTCAGGCTTCCCAGCGCCCCGACATGCTGACCGTTGATGTGTGGCCACCAGGACCTGGGAGATGCTTGGCAGGCACCCAAACAATGCTCAGAAGCTTTCTGAGCCCCCGTAAAAGTTGGGAGTTAGTAGAAGGTGGTGATGTGGAGAAGGGGACTGTAGCGCAGGACGAGAAGTGGGACAGAATGCCACCAGCCCTCTCTTCCTTAGGCCCGCAGGATTCGAAAGAGGGGGAAAGTGGTATTGAGCAAGCCTTTTAGGAGTCTTATTATACTATTAGATGTCTTCTTATGGCAACAAGTAAATCTCTTAGTTCTGGCCAACATAAATATAAATCCTGGAAAGGGTGGTATTACGGAATAAAGCATATTTTAGTAATATTAAATGCCATAGTTACATTCTACTTTGCTTTACTCCTTTGGATTCTGAAGTATTTTAACTTCACATGTGAAAGAGTAGTATCTAAATGGCTTTGGGTCGTGGAGGCAAGAGAGTAGGCAGGTAATACAGGTAGGGAGAGATGGGAACTTAAGAATGAGCAAGAGATTTTTTGAGGGACTGAAAGAACACATCAGTGTTAGAAAATTAAAAGGTGAAGGGAGCGTCCTTGTCTTTTCCTCAGCAGCTAAAGGAGCTTTGTTTACTGTATTCAAATATGTATATGACATTTGACATGGTAAGGAAAGAGAATATACTCAATGAAATAGGAAAGCTTGTGTTTAGGAGGAAATTAATATGAGAAAGATCTGGAAATGAAGTATAAGATTGTGTCTGAGAGGATACTTCTGGCTGGCTTGGCTCTAAGGCCTACAACCTTTGCTACTGACTTTCCTAAAGACCAAGCCGTCAGATTTGTTTCAGTGGTTTTGGCTTTTGTCATAACAACTCTGTATTTGGGTATATGCAGAGAGAGAGGTCATTGTTCTGTCATTTTTGCTGTGCTTGCTGTCAGCAGAGTGGAGCAGCTCTTCGTGTCTATTCACTTCGCTCTCTACCTGAGACTTAGAAACACTTAGCCTGGTGGTGTTTTCTCCTGTAGAGCACCTTGCTTGCAGGGATGTGTTGGGCCATCCATCTTTTTCCCTTTGCTGTCCACAGATTAACCGTGCTGATAAGGAGGCAACTTCATAGGAGCTGCTAAGATGGGCATGAGGATTAAACTGCAGAGCACCAACCACCCCAACAACCTGCTGAAGGAACTCAACAAGTGTCGGCTCTCGGAGACCATGTGCGATGTCACCATTGTGGTGGGGAGCCGCTCCTTCCCGGCCCACAAAGCTGTGCTGGCCTGTGCAGCTGGCTACTTCCAGAACCTCTTCCTGAATACTGGGCTAGATGCTGCCAGGACCTATGTGGTGGACTTTATCACCCCTGCCAACTTTGAGAAGATTCTGAGCTTTGTCTACACGTCAGAGCTCTTCACAGACCTGATCAATGTTGGGGTTATCTACGAGGTAGCTGAGCGCCTGGGTATGGAAGACCTCCTCCGGGCCTGTCATTCCACTTTTCCTGACCTGGAGAGCACTGCTGTGGCCAAGCCCCTGACCAACACCAGTGAGAGCCACTCTGGCACCCTGAATAGTAGCTCAGCAGAACCTGCCCATTCCCTTGGAGAACTCCGGGGTAGTGGGGAGCACTTTGGTCCTGATAGAAACTATGTCTTACCTAGTGATGCTGGAGGAAGCTATAAAGATGAAGAGAGAAATGTTACCAGTGACTCTAACCATAGCCTGCCTCTGCCACAGCAGTCACTGCCGCCAAAGACAGAAGAGCATGATAATCCTGCTCCCTTCACATCTGTACCTAATGTGGTGACCCAGCCAGTCCTAGGCACTGTCAGCATGGGCATCCAAACCAGCACGAGCTCCTGCCAGCCATACAAACTTCAGAGCAATGGAGACTTCAGTAAAAACAACTTCTTCCCCGCTGACAATGCAATCGACATTACCACTGGGACCAACTCTTGTCTGAGCAATAGCGACCACTCCAAAGATCCAGGCTTTGAGCAGATGGACGAGCTCCAGCTGGAGGACCTGGGGGATGATGATTTGCAGTTTGAAGATCCCACTGAGGAGATAGGCACAGCTGAGGAGGTGATTGAGTTGAGTGATGACAGTGAGGATGAGCTGACTTTTGGAGAGAATGACAACCGAGAGAATAAGGCCATGCCCTGCCAGGTGTGCAAGAAAGTTCTAGAGCCCAACATTCAGCTGATCCGACAGCATGCTCGGGACCACGTGGACCTGCTGACAGGCAACTGCAAGGTATGTGAGACCCACTTCCAGGACCGAAACTCTCGGGTGACCCATGTTCTGTCTCACATCGGTATTTTCCTCTTCTCCTGCGACATGTGTGAAACTAAGTTCTTTACCCAGTGGCAGTTGACCCTCCACCGACGGGATGGAATATTTGAGAACAACATCATTGTCCACCCCAATGATCCCCTGCCTGGGAAGTTGGGTTTGTTTTCAGGGGCAGCCTCCGCAGAATTGAAATGTGCTGCCTGCGGAAAGGCATTGGCCAAAGATTTCCATGTGGTCCGGGGTCACATTCTAGACCATCTGAACTTGAAGGGCCAGGCCTGCAGTGTCTGTGACCAGCGCCACCTCAACCTCTGCAGCCTCATGTGGCATATGCTCTCCCATCTCGGCATTTCAGTCTTCTCCTGCTCTGTCTGTGCGAACAGTTTTGTGGACTGGCATCTCCTAGAGAAGCACATGGCTGTGCACCAAAGCCTGGAAGACACCCTCTTCCGCTGCCACTTGTGTAGTCAGAGCTTTAAGTCGGAGGCTGCCTATCGCTACCATGTCAGCCAGCACAAATGCAACAGTGGCCTTGACCCACGGCCTGGCTTTGGGTTACAGCACCCAGCTCTCCAGAAGCGGAAGCTGCCAGCGGAGGAGTTCCTGAGTGAGGAGCTGGCTCTGCAGGGCCAACCTGGTAACAGCAAGTATAGCTGCAAGGTCTGTGGCAAAAGATTTGCCCATACAAGTGAGTTCAACTACCACCGGCGGATCCACACTGGTGAGAAGCCGTATCAGTGTAAGGTGTGCCACAAGTTCTTCCGAGGTCGCTCAACCATCAAGTGCCACCTGAAGACCCACTCAGGGGCCCTCATGTACCGCTGCACAGTCTGTGGCCACTACAGCTCCACCCTGAACCTCATGAGCAAGCACGTGGGCGTGCACAAAGGCAGCCTCCCGCCCGACTTCACCATTGAGCAGACCTTCATGTACATTATCCATTCCAAAGAGGCAGAAAAGAACCCGGACAGCTGACTGGGTCCCAGCAGAGCCAAGGGGAGCTCCCAGGTGACATCCAGGACACTGATTCTCTAATGGCTGTTGGTCCCACCCCAGCCGAAGTTACAATTTTGCCTTGCTAAGAATTCTGTTCTGTCTTGTGTTTAAAGAAGAAAAAAGAAGAAATAGCACATGAGCTGTTACTGTTTTTGAGAAGCAACGGCCCTATCATGTTTACCTCCTTACCTGTTCCTGCCCATGAAGGGCTGTGTTTTTGATTCTTTCAAGGTTGGTCTTGGGATCTCGTCAGGCAGTTAGTGTCAGCTAGATTCCCTTCCCCAGCCTCTCGAGTTTTATGCTGCTAAGAATCCAACCAACAGCCTCACTGAATAGAGGAGGTGCAGAGAGGTTTTCACTGTGTGTATAACTGCCAGACCTCCAACTGGGACAACCAACTATGAGAGAGATTTTGACAATGTGATCATTTAGAAAAGACTAGTCTCAGCAGGGCAGCTCACCTCAGGTTCCAGTTCCAGCCCTCAGCAGGGAAAAAAAAAACAGGGATACAGGTGCCTGCTTGTTCATGGCTCTAATCTGCTGATTGGACAGTAAAATCTTTTGGAAGATAGATCCAAACTGGGGACTAAGCTTTCTTTTTAGATCAGAAAGCTTTGGGATGAATCCTTGCCAGCTAGAAGAGGTCCTGCAGAGCCACTAGAAGTGGCAGCCTGGATGGACAGGAAAGGAGGTTTCTCTTTTCTTCTCAATTCCAAAGAAATGTGATTTTATGGAGTGATGGCCCAGGACATCAGCCTTCCCTGTGGGGCAAAGAGAACAGGGAGCTGTTTGATATAGTCAGTCATCTGTTATCTGGCCACCTCCATCAATCTTGAATTTTCTGGTGGAGAGGTGGGGATGTCTCTGACAGCAGCAGCCTTGCCTTAATTTATATCCTGTCTCCCACCTAGAAGTGTGTTTGACCTGTAGTATAGATGAGAAGACCCTATGAGGTGGAGTGGTGTACTGGGAGCCCTTCAGGATTAAAGGGAGCGAGTAACTGGTGGTGTGTAGTGGGATGCCTCTTTGTCCCAGTTGGGTAACATGTTGTTTACTTGGTGCAACTGGGCAGGAGCTTTGGCAGCTGACTTTTGACCTGCTGGAATTTATCCTGATCTGTCTCTATATTGCCACCAGGGGGCGCAATTGGCTGGCAGCTAGTTCAGGCCCTCCCTTGGTGGCTGGGGGAAACTTTTGTCCAGCCCATGGGGCTTTGTTGTTGGCTTTTGAGGGGGTCTTGCCCAAAGAAGACTTGAGTCAGAGGGCCCTTGATCTCACATACTCATTGGCTCACCTCAGTAACTCATACTACCTCACGTGCTCAGGCGAGCTCTGGGAGTCCCTGGCCTGGGCCCTGATACTCCCTGGTGGGACTTGGCAGCACCCCAGGCTGTTTCACAAGCAAGTGGTTTTAATGAACTCACAAAGCCTTTTTGGACATTAATATTTATTTATTTTTTATTTTTGTATGCATGTTACCCAGCATCTCTTTTGGATAAGAGACTTCAGGAAAATGAGTTTCTCTCTAGCAAGGAGCCATATTCCAGGGGAGAATCCTGGCCATACATTTGGGAAATAGTCTAGAACTGGAAGAGAATGTGTCAGGCCTTTAAACATTCAACTTCTTTTCTTTCTCCCTAGATCGGCTCTTGCAGAATAAACCCAGGGAACCCTTTAGCAATGGATGTAATTTCTAGAAATTTGGGCTTATTCAATTCCTAGGCCTTTCATCCTTCCATCCTGTGAAGGAGTAGTTTGGGGACTGGGCTGAGGGGGCCAAGTCACATGAAGGACCTTTTTGCACATTTTCTCATCCCTCCTAAACTCAGAAAGGTGTACTAAGACACACAGGCAAACCAAAGCTTCATCTTTGGTAGACCTGCTGCCTCTCTCCCCAGCCCAAAACATATAAAGCCTCTGAGTTGGAGTGCACGGCTCTCTGGTGGGGTGACCACTATATGATATGAAAGGACTTGTACAAGTGGCCACCTTTCACCATCTAGATCCAACTTGTTGACTCTTCCCTTGGGACATTCTTGTCGGGAAAACAGTGCTGAGACTTTTCATCCCTGACTTGCTTCTCCCTTTCCCACACTGACTGTTAGAAACTGAAGAAGGAACATATGTGAAGGACTACTGTCAAATGTCTGCTAAGCTTTTCAAGCCCGAGTGATACCCCTGACTGTTGATGAGGACTGATTTTTGAATGGCCAGATTTGAGAGAGGTGGTACTACAACCCAGCTGGGTATCTGAGTATGGATCGGTATGCTGGAGAAACCCATTTCCTTAACAGAGGGCATCATGGATGCTGGGTAGTCTGTATATTTAACCTGAAACTGTGAAGTATTCCCTTTTTGCCAGTAAACCAAAAAGCAAATCCTTGAAACCTTGCCCCTGAAACACTAAACAAAAAACCACCCCCTGATCTTCCTGAGGTCAAGAGGTTGATCACGTGGCCAGGTTGGTTGCAGTCAGGCATGTGGCAGGGTCAGTAGCTCATGAGGCTCATTGACCAAACCCTGTTCCTGCACATGTCCCTGTATTCATTCACATCTGACCCTCCCTCTGTTTGGGGTCATGTTTGCTGCCTCTGCCTCAGCTCACCCTTTTCTGAACTGTTTTACTTGAAACACTATGTTGTGGCAAAGGGCACTCTAGGATACCTAGTGAAAGGTATTCATTTTATTTTGAGTTTGTTTTTTTTCCCAACCTTTTGTTCATTTGATTTTGATGCACCCTTTGCCCTGGAACGCAGTTAAGCACCGTCTCCTGCTGTATTGTTCCGAGTTTCTGTTCGACCCTTGAATGTCTTGTTTTCTTCCTTTTCTTGTTCTATACTCTACCGGCTGTATGATTCTTGTTTAAAAGTTAAGAATTTCAAGATGGCAATTGTAGAGCGTTAAAGCAAGCATGAGGCAATTCTCAACCTGTTTCCTGAGGGGAAAGGGTAATACTTGTATGGCACACTGGGATAAAGAGCAGAGGCTGCTTGTGGCCAGAGGAGGGGATCACTCCTGGCTCTTCTGTGACCCACTGCCCCACTGGGAAGCTCTGCTGTACCCTCGTATTGGGTCCTAAATTTTGAGACTCCATGGAGTCTATAGGTCACGGCTAGTTGGGAAGAAAGGAGGTGGGGGTGAGGTTCTGGCCGAGGTGACCCCTAAGAACCAGAAAATGAGTCAAAGTTCTTTTTGACTTCTGATCTGACAGCACCCTTGTCTCCAGGATAAGCCTTTGGGCTTTAATATCTTCTCCCCAGTCTGTTTTGCTACTGATGATTGTTCTTCCTCTTCTGGCCTCCTGCTGTGCTCTACCCCCTCCCCCCCCAACTACTCAACTGTGGAAGTGAATTTAAATCCCTATGTAAATGGACACTGAGAAGTCTGCCCATCTGGGAATCGCTATGCGTCCTTTTTCCTAAACCCTGCTCTGAAGGAGTCAGGA
This sequence comes from Molossus molossus, assembly GCF_014108415.1. Taxonomy (NCBI): domain Eukaryota; kingdom Metazoa; phylum Chordata; class Mammalia; order Chiroptera; family Molossidae; genus Molossus; species Molossus molossus. Next base: position 74,132,467 of record NW_023425345.1, read on the forward strand.
AGTAGGGCCCAGCATTCATTTCAATGTGGCTACTCATCGTGAAGCTGACAGGGTGAAAATGAAGCTGTTTGGATTTCAATATTTCTTTAATGCCCTTCCCTTGTCCAGTCCACCCTCCCCTCCCACCTCTACTAGCTAAAGTCCCTTATGAAATGGAGAAGAGTTGTTGATGTCTAACTCCTTCCATTAAATTAATAAGTACTGACCTCCTAATATTTAAGTGTTTACTATCTATTGCTGTAAAGTTTTGTATATTTTGTAAACTTTTTTTCCCAAATAGTAGATGTCTAAAATTGTTGTACATCTGATTCTTTTATATTCCATTGTTCAGCACAAAGTGTGGTTTTTATTTAGAATAAAAAAAGGAAATTGGAAATGGGAGTTCTTTTCCTATTTACTGTGATCATGCTTGTCCCCTGAGCTCAGAATCTCTGGGCCATCCCCATTCGGTTAGCAGAATTCTTTTAGTCAGCACTTTTTCCTTCCCTGTAGCTGGAATTCCCCAGGGTTAATTTGTTGACCTGTTTTTAATGGGAGATTAAGTCAATGATCCAACCTTTTCAGGGAGAACATCCCTGAGGGGGGATCTTCTCTTGGCCCAGAGAGCGAAGTAGAACTTGACTAATGTCTAGTTGGACTTGAAAATTGGCCACAAATTGTCTTGCCAATGCCATTTAACTCACTGTGACCTGATATGTTGGAGTGGAGAGAGGCAGATCAAACAGGAGACGGAGGTTTGGCATAATTTCCTGAGGTTGATAACAAATGAACCCCTACAGAGAAGGAGACAAACCTTTTGAAGTTAGGGTGTGATGTGGGCCGTTTGGTCTCGGCACACTGGCTGGCCCTGGCCCCAGCACAGCCAGTTCCCTCTCCAGAGGCCCTAAGGACTGAAGTCTGTGAGAAGAGCACAATCCTGGGGAAGTGGAACCTGGGTTGTGACAGAAATGTAAAATTGGTTTTCCTTTAGGAAACTTCTGGAACCTGAATCAGGGGAGGCAATGATATGGGGATAAGGGAAGAAAGTCTTTTTAATGTATTTTCTGCATTGTTAGGTTAAGTCCTTACTGCAACCCCAGGTTTCAACCTGGACTCTCCTGGGGGCAAAAGCCTTCAGCTCTGCAACTGAGCAGTTGTTTGGAACTTAAGACCCTTTGAGGTTTGGGCCCAGTGAACGGGGGATTGTAGATACAGATTTTCCCCCATGAGTCTGACAAATGGGCACCTACACCACTGGAGCACATGTTTTTTTATCCTCACTCGAGGATATTTCTTTACTTTTTGTTCAGATAGAGTGGGAGGGAGAGAGAGAGAGAAACATCGACGCGAAAGGGACACATCAACTAGCTGCCACCCACACAACCCAACCACGACTGGGGACAAACCGCAACCGAGGTACGTGCCCTTAGCCAGAACCGAACCCGGGTCTCTCTGGACTGCAGGCCAATGCTCTAACCGCTGAGCCAACCTGGCCAGGGCTGGAGCACATCTTTAATGCATCCGGTGAATGTGGTTTCAGGTTCTAACAGAGGAGACAGCACCCCAGGCCAATGAGTTATTCCAAGTTAAACAACAGACAGTGAGCACTGAGCAAGACAGTGGCTCGCAGTCCTTACGTCCCCAGGCCCTTCAGTCTTCAGGCAGGATTAAGAGACTAAGGACTTGGAACTAGTGGACTTGAACCTGTTCTAGGCTTTTACTTCAGTCAGAATTCTTCATGGACATGACCCTAGTTTCCCAAACTGACCAATGAACCTTTCCAGAAGACCTACTTGTTACCAAAAGGACTCCTTGTCCTATCTATATGACAAGTGTTACTAGAAGTAAGTTGCTGGATAGATAAATGATGCAAAGACTAGGCCAGGGAGAAAGAAGTATGAGGATGAGAACTGACAGAAGACCAGAACTCTGTCCTGTGACAGAATTGGAAAAGTTAACTTCCCTGTCCTATGGAGGGACAGAGCATCTGTCAGTGCCGGCTGCTGGCTGTGCCAGGGTCTGCTCCCAGAATGGATGTCCCTTGGTATTCTATGATCTGGGGGAAAAGGGAGGGATGGGGTGGAGGTCTAATAGCATCTCATCTCGATCTGAAATGTCCTAGATCCAAAGCTGGGAGGAGATGGGCTGTGAAGAGCAGTGACTCTGGGGCAGCTTCTCTGCTTTCGGGGGAAGGGAGTAGGATGGACATGCGAGAGAATCAGCAAGGAAATAGAGTTTCCTGGATGGTGGAAGTGTGTGGAGAACCACCCTGCCAACCCCGCTGCTGGATGCCTGCTCAGACCTAGGCTTCACCCCGCCCCTGCTTCCCCACTCCCTCCATTTATCACAGCACTGAGGATGCGCTGCTGGGAAACATCCTGCCGAGAACTTCTGGTTCCTTGGCCTCTGGCCTCTTGTCCCCACAGCCTGCATGTAGTGCTGGGAGGTCAACAAACACACAAATAACAAAGGAAAGTTTGGTGAGGTTCCTGCGGAGCTCACTCTTTCCGGCCAGGGTGATTTCTGTAATGAGTGTGGTTTCTGCTGAGCATCTCGAGCCTTAGCTCCTTTCCCAATCACAGCTGCAAGTGCGGGTTTTTTAGAGAGTCAACATCATGGCTGTCTATTATTTATTTCACCCTTTCCCCTGTGTCTGCCTTAGACATAAGGACTGAGACAAATAGTACAATACCAAGGACCCGTTCTTTATCCCTCCCTGCCCCTTCTCCCTCTGCCCACCTCAAGATACAAGATAAATTCAAAATTGATCATGAGTGCTTTGACCCTTTCCCCTGCTCCCCACCAAAACCTCTCACCTACACCTCCAGCTTTCTACTCCACTGACGGAGAAGACCGCAATCTACCTCAGCTGGCTATAAGAGGTTGAGGAACAGGGATGGGTGAGGTGTTTGGTGCCTGGAAGTTCAGGCTGGGGTGGGTCGGGGGCTGCGGCAGGGTGCCCTCCTTGGTGATAATGATGGAATGCTGTGTGGAGGAGGAGGAAGAGGAGGCACGCCTGCCCGTCCTGGCCTGGACCTTGGGGAGGTAATGGACCACAGCTCTCAGCAGCTGGCCCCGGAAGCCCGGGCTGAGAAAGTTGTAAAGGATGGGGTTGACGACGCAGTGGAGCATGGAGAAGCAGTCGATGACATCGTAGAAGAAGTAGAGCAGGTGGGCCAGGTAGCAGTGGAGGGAGATGTGGGTCCCATGCAGTGAGAGCAGCAGCAGGGTCAACTGGTAGGGCAGCCAGCAGATGACAAAGACGGCCATGTAGGAGCACACCAGCAGGCAGAGGCGCCGGCTCTCGGGCCGTCCTGCCCGCCTAAGCCGGCAGGCTGTCAGCACATTGAAGACTGTGATGAGAAAGAAGGGCAGCAGGAAGCCCAGGACAGTGGTGGACAGGGTCACAATCAGAGCCCATATGCTGTAGGTTTCAAAAGGTGCCATGAAGAGGCACATGGGCTCAGAGCTCTCCACCAGCTGAATGTGGACCACCTCGGGCAGCGGAATGATGGCCGAGAGCACCCAGACGCCTGCACACACCGCCCGCCGAACTCGGAGCTGGCGGCACTGCCAGGAGGGAGAGGCGTTGGTGAGGGTGATGTAGCGGTCGATGCTGAGGCACACCAGGAAGAAGATGCTACTGTACATGTTGGCAAAGTAGAAATAGTGGGTAAAGCGGCAGGAGAAGCTGCCCCAGAGCCAGGTGTAGTCCAGCGTGACCTCCAGCATCCACACGGGCAGAGACAGGATCATGCCCAGGTCTGCTATGGCCATGTTGAGGATGTAGAGTCTCAACAGCCCCACCTGGCCCGAGCAGCGCCAGTTGACACAGATCACCAGGAGGTTCTCCACCAGCCCGACCACAAAGATGGCCAAGTAGAGGACAAAGAGGGCCACTCGTTTGGTGTTCTCACTGAGCTCAATGTGGCACTCGGGCATTGTGTGGTTGAAGAAATAGAGCAATTCGGTCCAGTTGTGGATCTCTCCAGTGTCCCTGGCAGGCCCTGCAGTGACTCCCATGGAGAGGCCAGACTCCATGCTGGCCGTGACTGACATTATGACCTGCAAATGCCTAGTGGGGAGAAGAGAGGGTTGGAAGAGAAAGGAGAGTTGGAAAACAGCCTTGTGTCCCTCAGATAGCAGGTCACTGGGACCAGGAGGCTTTGGGGAAAGATTCTGGGTCTGAAGAGTCAAGAAAGGGAAAGTGAGCGTTCAAACTGTGAGTAAATAATATACAACTCACTTGTCAGCTTTGACCCAAGAGCAGAGGTGCTTTGTCAAGGGGCCTCAGTGGTGGGAGAGACTAGAGCTGTTTCTGCCCAACCAAATTTCTTCCCAGCCTGGCCAGTGCCACCCTTCGCCAGCTTCATGTGGGCTGGCTCTGACCTCCACTTCTCTCCTGGCACTTCACACCTTGGCCCTTTCACAGTGGCCTTCCTCAGGAGGCTCTCGCTCTGTCTTGTCACTTGATCTGTGGGTGTAGGACACACACACGCACACAGATGCGTGCACGCGTGTGCATACCCCTTTAATTCACCCCCGGGAACATCTGTGGATCATGTAGGAAAGGCAGTTGTCTCCGAGCCCCATTCCCTTCTTCCCTGAGAGAGGGTGACACTCACCTGAGTTTCCTTAGGGCGCACCTCTGGTCCTGGAGGGCCAAGGGGTCTACACTGTTGGGGAGCTGCAAGGAGGCGGGAGGGTCTGTGGCCTTGAGGCTGGCTTTGCTCTGGGCTTCAGGGCGGTCCTTCTTTCTCATCCAGGAAGCAGTATCACTGGCTGAGGCTCTGTGGGAGAGAAGCGGGTTATTTTTCTGCCTTCCCCCAATCCAGTTAGAGGGGAAGTCACAGCAAAAAAAAACCCAGTGTGCCAGTGGCCAGTGACGGGGAGGAGTCAGGCCACAAGCATTAAAATCCAGACTCCTCACTCACTAGCTGTGAGAATTTACCTCTTAAAGTCCGGGTGGTCTTCTTTTGCAAAATGGGATAAAAGTATCTACCATTAGGGGTGTTGCATGAGAATTAGATGAGCCATCTAGGTGAAGTGCTTAGCACAGGGCTGGGCCTGTGTTTGATGCTTTACATAGGTATGTGTTTTCCACTCTAAATCAGCTTGAAATCGCACTCTCCCAATCTGTCTTCATTCCTACTAAAACAGAACTGGAGAGGGGTGGGAGGGCTAAAAAAAATCAGAAAATCAGTCAGACTCTTTGTCACCTTGGCCCTTCCCCTCCTGACTCACCCCACCCCCCGCCATTCTCCCCAGCCTTCATTAGGAGATCTGAGTTGAGAATCTGGAGAGAAAGGGAAGACTGGACGTGGGGTGGGGAGGGGCAACACTGAGCTTCGGGGAGATTCCTGGTTGGAGAGGACGAGAACTGCGAACTGCATTCTTTCCCCCGGGGCTCCAACTCGTGAGTGTGTGTGTATGTCTGAGAGAGGGAGAGATTGAAAGTCACTCAGCTTCTCTCTTCCTCCAGCCCATAGGGTAAGGCACCCAGAATGGACTGTATTGTGATATGACCCCCGAGGTACCCCTGTGGGGAGGAAGGATGGGCTTTATCATCCTCTGTGAGGCCCAGAGAGGTGCCTGTTTTACACAAGCCACACTGTGCAGAGGGCAGAGCCACCTGCAGCTGGGCCCTCGCTTTGAAAGATGTAGAGCAAGGGTGTGTGGGCTGGAGGGGATTAGATATATATATTTAATCAAGGTGAAATTCCCAAAACAATATCAACCATTTTATTTATTTTATTATTATTATTTTTTAATATCGACCATTTTATTTTATTTTTTATCCTCTCCCCAGTACACTTTTGGATTTATCCTCAGATAGAGCGGGAGGGACAGTGGGAGGAAGAGAGAGAGAAACATCAATGTGAGAGAGACACATCGAGTGGCCGCCACCCACACGACCTCAACTGGGGCCAGCGACAAACCACAACCGAGGTACATGCCCTTAGTGGGAACCAAACCCGGGTCTCTCTGGACCACAGGCCGACGCTCTAACTGCTGAGCCAAACTGGCCAGGGCTAATATCGACCATTTTAAAGTGTACAATTCAGTGGCATTTAGTACACTCATTTGGTTGTGCAACCACCACTTCTATCAAGTTCCAAAACATTTAATCACCCCCCAAAAGAAAACCCATGCCCATTAAGCACTCACTCCCTCTTCCCTCTTCACCTAGTCTCTGGCAGCCACCATTCCGTTTTCTGTCTCTGTGATTTTACCTGTTATGGATATTCAATATAAATGGAATCATACAATGTGTGACCTTTGTGTCTGTTTTTTTTTTATTTAGCTTAATATTTTTGAGGTTCATCTCCATTGTAGCATGTATCAGTACTTCATTCCTGTTTATGCCTGAGTAACAGTCCATTGCATGGATATAGCACATTTTGTGTACCCATTCAGGGAGCGGATTTTTATAAAGTTTGCTAATTAATTTTAATCTTCACCCAAGGATATTTCTCCATTGCTTTTTAGAGAGAGTGGAAGGGAGGGAGAAAAAGAGAGAGAAAGAGAAACATCAGTGTGAGAGAGACACATTGATTGGTTGCTTCCTTTAGGACCCAGACTGGGCTGGGGATTGAACCTGCAACCCAGGTATGTGCCCTTGCCCAGGAATCAAACCCATAATTGTTCTGTCTGAGGGCCAATGCTCTAAGCGCTGAGCCAAACCAGCTAGGGAATGACACCAACCACCTGGGTTAGTGTCAGACTCCACAGGTGTAAAGTCTCAGTCCCACAAGATTGTCCTCACTTTATTTTTATTTATTTTTTTATCCTCACCCGAGGACATTTTCCCATTTTTTTTGTTCAGACAGAGTGAGAGGGAGAGAGAGGAAGAGAGAGAGAGAGAGAGAGAGAGAGAGAGAGAGAGAGAGAGAGAGAGAGAGAAACATTGATGTGAAAGGGACACGTTGAGTGGCTGCCACCCGCACGCCCAACCAGGGCCGGGGACAAACTACAACGAGGTACGTGCCCTTAGCGGGAACTGAACCTGGGTCTCTCTGGACCGCAGGACGACGCTCTAACCACTGAGCCAAACCGGCCAGGGCTGTCCTCACTTTAGATGCCAGTCGCTAGCAATTGATCCCCTGGGTACCCACACTTCTTCCCACATGGCTATAAAGTCAATTTTGAAACTCCCCCTTAATTTCAGTAGTTTGCTGAAATGGCTCACAAGATCAGGGAAACATTTACTTACATTTACTGGTTTATTATAAAGGATACAAATGAACAGCCAGATAGAGAGGTAGGTACAAGGGTGGCGTCAGGAAGGGTCCTGAGCCTCTGTTCCCATGGGGCTGAGGTGCACCACACTCCTGGAAAGTGGATGTGTTCACAACCCGATCTCTGAACCTCATATTGAGGGATTTTTATGGAGGCTTCATCACCGAGGCATGTATTATTAATTTACATTAATTAATTATTAGTTGCCAACTTTGTGTGGCAACCTAGGATTGATTATTAATTTAATCTCCAGCCCACTCTCTCCCTATAGGATGGGGAGTGAGTCTGCAGGTTCCAAGCTTCTAATTGCTCCCATTACCCAGGAGCTAGGGGCAGAGATCAAGGTATCTGTCATGATGATCTGTGACGATATAAAATGTGGTTTACTTTGACTTTTCAGACAGTTCTACTCTCTCTCCTTCTCTTTAGGATCTCCGTTTCTAGCCTAAGGATATCTTTTTGAGTTAGCAGCCTTGCGAGAATTGTTCCTTCCTTCTCCATGCCTTTGACCCATAAGATGGAGAGTCCGCTAGACCAAACTCCCCTAGTTCTGGTCTCTGTACTGTCCACACTGACCACACATTTGGACCCATGGCCATTTTTATTCCTCTCAAGCCTGAATTAAAAAAAATAGATATTTTGCCCTGGCCAGTTTGGCTCAGCGGTTAGAGCATCGGCCTGCGGTCTGGAGAGACCCGGGTTCAGTTCCCGCTAAGGGCATGTACCTCGGTTGCAGTTTGTCCCCGGCCCTGGTTGGTCGTGCGGGTGGCAGCCACTCGATGTGCCTCTTTCACATCGATGTTTCTCTCTCTCTCTCTCTCTCTTCCTCTCTCTCCCTCCCACTCTATCTGTGCAAAAAATGGAAAAATGTCCTCGGGTGAGGATAAAAAAAAAAAAAAAAAGATATTTTTATTGATTTTTTAGAGAAAGAGGAAGGGAGAAGGAGAAAGAGATAGAAACATCAATGTGAGACAGAACCATGGATTGTCTGCCTCCTGCAGGTCCCCAACTAGGGATTGAGGCCACACCTGGGCATGTGCCATGACTGGGAATTGAACCAGTGACCTCTTGGTGCACGGGCCGATGCTCAACCACTGAGCCAAGACTGCATTTTAACGGCTCATGTCTCCTGTGTCTCTGAATCTTCCTCTCCATGACCTTTTCTCTCGGGTGAGGGGACATCGCCCCCGCAGCCTCACCTTCACCTGCTCCCAGCCCCCGCCCCTCAAGCCGCCAGTGTATGTGCAGTGTGACTGGAGGAAATGGTGGTGCACCGGCCTGGCAGAGGCACACAGGGAGATCTGCTCCCTCAGGAAGAAGTAAGTCATAGCTCTGCAGTTTTCATGTGGTGTTTATCTTGGGAGGGAGGAGGTGCGCAGCTGGAAAGGGAGAGGTTGGAAGGAAGGGAGAGAGGGAGGGGCTGAAGGAGCGGAGTAGGTCAAACGGCTCTGCTCCAGCTACAGGGGCAGCAGTGAAACAATTCCTGGAAATGTACTCTTTCTTCTTCCTCCTCCCTCCCTCCCCCTTTTATTTTTCAAAAAATGTAGACAAGACATTGTAATCAACAATCAGAAAGGAAGTAAGGTACCAAGGAGGAGTTATTGGAAGTCACAGATAAAGGCAGGCAGCTTCCCAGGGTTCGTTCGGGGTCAAGGGCTTGTGCCTGGAGGAAGTGGCAGGATTGGCTGTCCCAGGAATTCCCCCCAACTTTGTAGCCTTTGTGGCTTAGAACCCTACTTTGTGTGGCAAGGGCAGGTGGATTGTGAACAGGTCAAGGCTGAGGAGTTTGGCAACAACTGCACGCCCAGCTCCAGCCTGAGCTTCCAGAGGTCACTGAGTACAGAAGCCAAGTCCAGCCAGAGAAGTTGCTTTGCTCTCTGGCCACGGTTTCCTCCCACCAGGGAGGCAGTCCTATCTGCCCAGCAGCACCAGATATGGGGCTTCCCAGGCTCCCCAAAGAAGGATGTGGCCAGCAACTTTGTCCTTGGCTTGGCTCAGCTCTTTCCTGCTCATTCATGCTTCATGCAGACAGTGGAGTAACACTAGTTTGGGGACTAAACTTGGCTCTGACCCCTTGTTCCACCACTTAGTAGCTGTATGACTTCAGGCAAGTCACTTTGCCTTTCTGAGTCTCAGTCTCTTTATATGTAGAATGAGGATAATGATACTTCCTTCACAGGGCTATTGTATGGGATGAAATATGTAAAGTTTGGGCATAACTATGGCCCTGTTCTACATGGTGGGGGTGAGGAAACAGAGATCCTTATTGTGGACTTAATCTTGAGATAATCTCCACCCCCCGCCTTTTTCTCTGAAATGGATCAACACCAGCTTCTTTTATTTAGGTGTTTGGAATTGGTTTCTTATGTAGAAGGTCAAAAATATCCCCAAATGCCACTATGAATTACCACAGAAGAGGTGTAGTAACAGCTAACAATTATTGAATACCCACCTTTTGCCAGGAACCATTGCTTTTCATGCATCACCTCAACTAATCCTCCTAGCTTCCCTGGTGGGTGCCGTGGTAGGCAAGGCAGTGGAGGCACAGAGAGGTTGGGTCACTTGCCTGCGTCACAGTGCGAGTAGTTCAGTGAGCCCTGCCTGCAGTGATGCAGGACCAGGATTCCTGGCACATCATGGCTTTAGGTGGTCTGTGCACTCCCTGAGAAGAATACACAAAATCTTATTTGTTAAGTCCTTTTATATGGGGCTTAGAACCTTCCTTAATTTTTCAAATGGTTCCATGGTGTACAAAAGGTTAAAAATGACCGCCCTAGAAGAGTTTCTCATGGACGGGGCTTTAATAAAAAAAATTTTTTTTTTTTTTTTATCCTCACCTGAGGACATTTTTCGATATTTTGTTCAGATAGAGTGAGAGGGAGAGAGAGAGAGAGAAACATTGACGTGAGAGCGACACATCGAGTGGTTGCCACCCACACGACCCAACCAGGGCTGGGGACAAACTGCAACCAAGGTATGTGCCCTTAGCGGGAACCGAACCCGGGTCTCTCCGGACCACAGGCCAACGCTCTAACCGCTGAGCCAAACCGGCCAGGGCAATAAAAAATTTTTAAAAAATGGGGTAGGGCATACACTTCTGGGGAGGTGACTCAGCCCTGGAAATTCTGGGAAATTTCTTGAGTGAGGGGGAAGCCCTCTTCAGGAAGACTGAGAGAGGCATGGGATGATCTAGGGAGGGGTTTGAGAAAGGGATGGTGAATTGTCCTTGTTTGTTAACCCTTATCCTTCCACAAGATGAAGGACAACTTCCTCTCTGTGATTTCAGCGAGGTGGGGAACGGGGGCAGCGGGATGTGCACTGTTAGTCTAAGGACGAGGACGCTTAGAGAGACTGGAAGGGCCCTACGTACCATTCCGCTCAGGGAAACTGACAGCCTCCCCGTAGGCCTGAGCTCTTCCCCCCTCCTTTGGTTTCCCATCCCCACTGTTTCTCCCTCAGATTCTCCCACCTTCTGATTCCTAGCACCTGGCCCCAGGACTTTGCAGATGTGTTGATAGTCCCTTGCTGATTTCAGACTTATTCAGGTTTTTTTTTTGGTAATCATTTGATTTTTATAAATCTTGCTAATTTTTATTTATTTATTTATTTATTTATTTATTTATTTATTTATTTATTTATTTTAATCCTCACTTGAGGACATTTTTTTTATCTTTATTGTTGAATGTATTACAGATGTTCCTCATTTTTCCCCCATTGACCCCCTTCTCCCCACTCCTGCCCCCCTCCCTCACCTGAGGACATTTTTGCATTTATCTTCAGAGAGAGCAGGAGAGAGAGAGGGGGGAAAAGAGAAACATCAATGTGAGAGAGAGACACATTGAGTGGCTGCCACCCATACGACCCCAATGGGGGCGGGGCCAGACTGCAACTGAGGTACGTGCCCTTAGCGGGAACCGAACCCGGGTCTCTCTGGTCCACGGGCTGACGCTCTAACCGCTGAGCCAAACCGGCCAGGGCCAGACTTATTCAGTTTTGACTGACTTCAGTTTTGAGCACCTAATGTGTGCTGGGCAGAAATTCCCTTTGAATTCTCCTAATACCCTGACTTCCTAACGTTTTACCATTTTCATGACAACATGTGGATTCTTGGACTTCCTGAGAGTAGGAGTTGACAGGACTCAGTTCTCCTCCCTCATTATAAAGATGAGAGAAATGGGGACTTTGGGGAGTCTCACACTGCCGGACAATGCAAGAAATGCGGGTGAAAATGGAGAATGAAAGAGGACGTTGCAGTGCTATCTCCCTCAGCATGCTAGGCCCTGCCAGGTGCTGGGAACACAAACACGGAGACTCAGTCCCTTTCCTCCAGAGGCTGCAAGTCATCGGTCTAGCTAGCGTTCAGCACACTCAGGCACAGTCTGTGTTGCTACCTTAAAATGAAACCATTGCTTCAGGCTTTACCTGGAGCTTCTGGATTTTTGTCATTTCTCTTCCCCCAAAACAATGATCATTGAGCCATCTTGTAGCCCTCGAGGAAAGGTTTTCAAGAGGTTTGGGTCTACCTCCAGGAGTCCCCTCCAGAAAGCCAGGGAGCTGTGCACTGGTTAGGTCTCTGGTCTCTGATTGTACTTCTGGAAGGACACAAACCACTGATGCTTACTCCAGGCTCCACCAGGGCTCCCACTGGAGGGCGTTGCCACCAGGGAAGCACTGCATTGACAAACAGGTCCAGTGGAACTCAGCCTCAAAGTCCCTCAGCCTCCCCCAGCCTCAGCTCGTCAGGCCTCTTTTCCTCAGAAGGAGTCTGGTCCATTCTGGTGGACATGAGCAGGGCCTAGGCTCAATTGGGCCGGTGCCACAGGGGTGCCACGAGGAGGCTGCCCCACTCCCAGCTTTGTTCCACTCTCCCGTCCACCTCCTAATCCCTGCTCCTGCTGCCATGAGGTCTGTGGCTGACAGATCTTGATGTCTTTGGGACTGTCTCTTTGAATCTTGTAGAGAGATTTCCATGAAGCAAGGTGAACTATGGGGCCAGGGCACAGGTGGGGGGAGAGGGTGTCCTGTGCAAGTGCCAGGAGAGAGTGGCATTGACTGCGGCACATTGACTTGCCAATCAGTGCACCGGCCCTTCCCTGTCTATGAGGAAAGACAAATTTCCTCCCTTTTCTCTCTTCTCTCAGTTGTGAGCTCTTTCACAAGCCCGTGTCACCAGCCTAAACAGAACCCTAACACAGGTTGCATCAAGGTCAACCACAGACCTGTTCTCCACATTTCCCCACCCCTGGGATTTCAGGTCTATGTTACCGAACCAAACTGTTCCCAGATATTAGCCATATTTTATTCTTTTGTCTTTTATTCAATGTGGTTTTCTTCCTCTCTTTCACTCCGCTCTTCATTCTCTCTGTGTCTCTCTCTTTCCCTCATTGATAGTTGACCTGATAATGTCTGCAAGGACAGCATTGATGTGTGAACAGGCAAACATGGCTCTGTGATCCACACTGTGGTCTCACTAGATTTCATCAGCATCAGTCCTGCCTCATCAAATGTCCTCTACCAGGCAGGGGGCTGGGCCCAAGGAGTAAACCAGGAGGAAGGCATACTCTCTGTCACCAACAGCTTACAGGGTCAGCACTACCCCAAACTATGCAGACAGCATGTAGTTACCTGTTCTACCCTCTCCCCATGCCGCCTCCTCATACTGTCCTCACTCCGTTGGACATGAATTGGAAGCACAGCCTCGTCCTCACTGCAAGTTCTCAGCAGAGTGTTGCTCTCTCCCCTCTGTGTGCCCAGGACTCTGGGGCCTGGTGAATAACGCTGGCGTCTCTGTGCCCACGGCACCCAATGAGTGGCTGACCAAACAGGACTTTATGAAGATACTCGACATAAACCTGTTGGGGGTGATTGAGGTGACCCTGAGTCTGCTGCCCTGGTGAGGAAGGCGAAGGGCCCCGTGGTCAACGTCGCCAGCGTCATGGGTCGTGTAGTCTTGTATGGTGGGGGCTACTGCATCTCCAAGTTCGGTGTCGAGGCTTTCTCCGACTCCCTCAGGTACTGGACTGGGACAGGGGCCCTCCCTCGTTTCTTCTGCTTCTGTGCTTCTGGGGGAGCCTTTTTCAACGGGTTGACTTCACACAGCCTCAGAGATTCGTCCTTCCAGATCCTTCCCTTTTGCTTTATGCCAGGCATTCATTGGGAAGCATCTTTTAAAAAATTCTTGCTCGAGGATATGCTTTTATTGATTTGTAGAGAGGGAGGAAGTGGGAGAGAGAAAGAAATATTGAACTCACAACCTAGGTGTGTGCACTGACTAGGAATCGAACCCACGACCTTTTGGTGTACAAGACAATGCTCTAACTAACTGAGCAAACTGACCAGGGCTGGAGGCATTTTTTCTTGTTGTGCTAGATATTGGTTTGTGCCCCACACAATAGAGTTTGAATCAAACTCTATTGCCCACAGTCAGCAAGCGTCTGGGGCAGAATTTGAAGTGATATTATTCGGCTGCATAGCCCATCCCTGTACATAACTGCAACACATGATAATTGGGTCCCAGGAGCCCTGTTGGCAGTGAAGCCCCAGGGGGGCACTTATTCAGAGGAGCTTCTTCATCACATCCGCAGTAGAGACTCCTGAGGATGGCAGTGATGTGGGGGAGCTGAGACTGCAGGCAGAGAGATGCTCCTTGGAGGACAGATGGCCGGGGGGTTGACCTGGGTGGGAGAGAAGAGGGAGGGCATTTAGGAGTATGGGAAGATAGAATAGGCACAGTCTGGTGACCCAATGTGTGTGACAGAAATATGAGAAGGTAACATTTAAATGGTGCTTTGCCGCAGAATTGGTAGGATTTAGACAATAAGCAAATGAATGTTAAATATTTGGAAAAATACTCAGATTCTGTAGAGGGACAATACCATCATCCCGAGTTTTCTCCACCGGCTGCTGCACTTCACAACTCCGCACACATCCTCCTACTGCAATACTGTATTGGTGTTTTGTTTGTTTGTTTGTTTTTTAATCCTCACGCAAGGACACTTTTTGCATTTATCTTCAGATAGAACTGGAACAAGAGAGGGACGAAGAGAGAGAGAGAAACATCAATGTGAGAGAGACACATCGAGTGGCCGCCACCCGCACTACCCCAACCGGGCCGGGGACAAACTGCAACCAGGGTACATACCTCAGCTGGAATTGAATCCGGCCCGGGTCTCTCCAGACTGCTGGCCGATGCTGTAACCGCTGAGCAAAACCGGCCAGGGCTGTATTGGTGTTTTATTGGTATTTTTATCCCAGGTGCTTTGTGTTTTCTTTTCTAAGGTCTCTGAAGTCTTTGCCCTTCTGTCTGTGTACCTTGCAGGAGGATGCTCTCCCATTTGGGGTGAAGGTGGCCATGATCCAGCCTGGTTACTTCAAGACCCTTTGGTCCAGTACTGAAATAATTTCTAGGAGTTTAAAGGAGACATGGGATCGGGCCAGCCCGGAGGTCAAGGAGACCTGTAGGGAGAAGTTCCTGGCATCCAGTGAGTGAGCTGTGTGGCCCGTGGGGAGAGAAGCAACCCATTTTCTGGAAGCCTAGGTTCATAATTAGTACCTTCTACAGTCTTGGGTCCAACGTCTGTGCTCTGACTCACCCACAAACAGAGGACCTTTAGTTCCTTCTCCATGGCCCTGTGTGGTCAACTGGTCCCCTAAGGAAAGGATCCAGACTGTTAGACCTGGCAGCACTGTCTCATGTGAACCCCTCATTATGTTGAGGAGGAAACTGAGCCAGAGACAAAAGACACTGTGGACTCAGGGCAAGCGGTAGAGCAGGTGGCGTTCAGGCGCTTAGGTCTCTAGTGTTTGTGGAGGCTCCGGTTCATGTGTTCCAGATGTTCCCAGGAATAAAGCCCAGGGTGGCTTAGAGCAGAACTATGGTTCCTGGAGTAGGAGGAGGCACTCTCTAAGGAATTTGGCTAGATTTAATTCAGAGGGGTCATGATTTCTGAAATTTACTGTATAAATTGACTTTAATATGGGAGTGATAGGAGGCAAGAATACATCTGGATTATTTCTTCTTCAGGACTGATAATACTAATTGGATTGTTGGAGAAAAAGTTCACGCAGGATCCATTCTTGCTGACAGACTGCATGGAACATGCCCCGACCTCCTGCCACCTCCACAGCGAACCTCACCTGGCTGGGGTGCCAAGCTCACCTATCGCCCCATGAGATGCACACTCACCATCCTGGTGGATGCCACCATTTGCTGGAGCAAACCAAGGCCACCAAGACCACGTGACCAAAGTGTGGTGCATAGCAGGGCAGAGTTGGGTGCAAGGGAGGGGACGCATCAGAGGAAAGAAAATAGAGGCTCCCAGGTCACCAGGGGCACTGACCCCACCTCCCCCCACCTTCTGCCCTTGTTTTCCTGGCACATTACTCAGAACTCTGGGGTTATTAGCAGGAAAGAACCAATTTTCCCGCTGCAGAACAGGGACCCAATAGCACACATCTGTGCCTTGTTCCGTAAGCGGCTTCTAATGGCTCTGAGATGCATGACCCTCAAGACACCGTGAGGAGTACACACTTTGGGAGGGTGTGAGCAGCTGTGAGTTTTCAGCCCCCACGTCTTCCTCAAAGTGTGCCTTGAGCTTGCCAGTCTTCCCCTCCCACACGATGCAAGTGGCCTGGGGAGGAGACCCCTCCTTAGAAGATGCCTATGGACAGGGGTAAAGGTGTGTGACTTGACCACAGTCCTGACCCATCAGCCTCGGGTGCCAACTGAACAGGGTGGCCTGTCATCTGAGAGTGTTATGGATTCCTAGCTTTGGAGGAATCGTCCTTTATGGGGTCCACAGGAAATCAGTGGTAATAAAGAATTGTGTGTGAATATGCAATATTATTGTCCTAATTTTGTAAGAGATCTTCATTGTCCAAAGAAATGCCCGAAGGTCTCTTTCACTTTATTTATATGTAATATTGGAGCCAATTTTCCCAGTCACTGAGATTTCCCAATTGAATCCAAAATTATAATAGAAGCAGCACCAAAACAGGTTTTGGTATTTTACTTTCTCATATTTATAATTGAGACTCACTGCTTCCAATCATCAATATGCATTGAACATTTATTATGTACCAGGCACAATAGAACACTGCAGGAAACCATTTTTCCTGCTCTGAGGATCCTCTGTCCTGTGGAACAAAAAATATAACTCTCTTAATATGATCTTAGTTTGGTGTTTACTGAGAAAATACTCTCTAGGGACACCTTTTGTTGTAATTTAGCCCCATAATTCTCCAGAGAATCAAAGAAAAGGAAGGGTTTCAAGGCGATCAATGAGAGATCACTCAGGATAAGTAGCCATGATAGGCAGAATCACAGCCCATCAGAAGAAGTTCCTGTCCTAATTCCCAGGACTTCTGAATCTGTTACCTTGCATGGCAAAGGAAAATTAAAATTTCGGATGGATGTAAGATCGCTAATCATCTCATTTTATTACAGGGAGATTGACTGGATCATCCACGCAGACCCAGTGTGATCACAAGGGCCTTTGTAAGTGAAAGGGTGAGGCAGAAGAGCAGGTCAGGACCATGTAATGTGAGCAGGAGTCAACCTGCCTTGCTGCCTTTAAAGCTAGAAGAAGGTTGCAATAGCCGAGGACCGGGGCTCACCTCTAGAATCTGGAAAAGGCAAGGAAATGAATTGTTCCCCGGGGCCTTCCGAAAGGGATGCAGCCCTGCAGTTCCTTGAGCGTAGCTCGTGAGGCCTGTGTCAGACTTCTGACCAACAGAACTGGAGGACTACAAATGTGCTGTTGGGGGCCAGTTTGTCATGATTTGTTACAGCAGCAATAGAAAAAAGACAGTGGGGATTACAGGAAGATAGACATAATCTCACGACCAAGGAGAGATTTGCTGCAGTATATAGGATGAGGAAATAGTTTGTGAGGTGGCAGCAAAGGACCCAGAGGGGGAGACAATAAGTAGAGCCAAGATCATGTGTCTTTTTTTCCAAGAACAAGGCCACAGAAATAGAAATGGTTGGAGACTAGATAGAAAAAGAGAGAAGGCTGAAAAGGAAGGTACAGTAATGCTGTATACCTGACCAATAGAAAGAATAAGGATTAAGAAATTCAAGAAAAATTCAAGGTAAGGTTTAAGATGTCAAGAAATTCTTAAAAACCTACAGTGAATGCTACACATTGCCATTGTGGGTCAAAGACATGTTGTCTTCCTTAATTAGAAGATGCTGTACCCCAAAACTTAAATGATATGTGTTGCTTCATTGAGAGGGATTTTTTCCAAGGAGGAAAGGGGACTGGAACATGGCTGAAAACAGTAATAATCATATTAGTAGTATTTTTCTCATTACAATAAACTTTATTCTTTGGTAAAAGAATATTTGTTGCCAAGAAGTATAAGAAATTAAATATACATATAATTTCTTTTAGAGACGTTTTAGAAGCCAAAGACTAATCTACATGAAAAGCTGTAGAGAAAGTAGTTCTTAGCTTGGTCTCCGTTTTCTCTCTGACTTCTCAGCCACCAGCTGTTTTTCTCTCAGCACCTTCAGTGCTGGGCTCAATACCTGAGATCCCCTCCAAGAGGACCAGCGGCTCCTGCAACATTTTCATAAGCAACCGGGAGAGAATTCCTTTTCCCCATGGGTCATTCTGCTCCTTGCTCCATTGCAGACTCCTGCAGCTGCCATGTCATCGTAGCACTCCACCTACTCAGCCAGTTTGACCTTCCTCACCAGCTCATTTCTACCTCTCAGTGCGTGTTCTGGGTCTGGAGTAGGTGGTGTAGACAGAAGGGGAGAGAAAGGGGTGGTAACAAGGCTGAGACTCTGTTCCAGGGTCTCGATGCCCGTAGACTCTACCATCACTTTGATTCCTAGACTCCCTTGCCATGGCTTACCTGGTTAGTCACAGGGTCACTGGCTTCCGAGTCCTTTTCTCCCACTGGCACCACATCCCTTAGGTTTTCAGCTCATCTCATCACCTCCAGGTGCCTGGTCCTGAGAGTTGAGGGGAAAAGTCCTCAGGGGCTGATGGCTGGGGAGCTGGTATACCCTCAGTCCTTGAGTCCCACCATTCGCCTGGTCTCTGAGGAGAAGCAGGGCCTGTGTGCAGTGCAGCGGAGCTCCCCAGGAGGACCCTGGTATTGGCTTACATCTCAGAGAGCAGAAAAAACATCTACAATGACACGTTTTCTAAAGTACATGCTCTAAGAAAGAGGAGTGGGCACTCATTCCTTTACTGCACCAGTAAAATAAAAGTTAATTTTATTTGTTCTTCTTTGTATTGACATAACAGGTATCTGAAGGCCACCAAACAGATATTTTGGTAGCTGCATTATCAGCCTTGGAGCCCTTGGGTCTTTTCACTTCCAGCAAGTTGGGGGTTCATCCAGCATTTTTCTCCATACGAGGACCCTGCTGCCGCCTCCTTCAGGACACTTCAGCACAGCGGAGGTACATTCATCCTGGGGGGAAAATCCTTTTATTCTCACAACTGCTAATATGTAGACTCAACTAGCGGTGGAGAATTCCAAAAAGTTGCTGACATGGAATTTATTTGGTTTTGATTTGGAGGGCCTAGAACCAGTTGTTGTTGTTTTAATTTTAGAGAGAGAGGAAGAGAGAAAGAGAGAGAGAGAAATATCAGTGAGAGAGAACATCGTTTGGCCGCCTCCTACATCTCCCCTACTGGGGATTAGTCCCACAATCTGGGCATGTGCCTTGACTGGGAATCGAACCAGCGACCTCTTGGTGCATGGGTCGACGCTCAACCACTGAGCCACACTGGTGGGCAGAACCAGTTTTTGCTTTGAATCGATACCATAAATTTACCTTGATTGTCTTTGCTTTAGAATATAAGTTAAAACGTTTGCATGTGCCCAATGAGGTGACCCTGTCTCAGAGAGCCAAGGATGTAGACCCAAAGCAGGAAGAATCAGGTGCCTTCATGGAGGCCTGCAATGGAATGTCCTGAGAAGCATTTGAGAGAGAAGTTGCATCATCGTTACCCCCACTTTCTTCCACAAAAGTCAGGTGTAAGTGCTTCCTTTTCAAGGTTTATCACGATATCAAGGATCACAGGATTAGACAAACAAGGAGACATTGGTATAATACTGGTAGGGCCCAGGTCCTCTCCTCAGGGACATCAAGCCTCTCCCCAACCACTGTCCTCTATCGCTCCTCTCCTTTAGAGTCACCATCCTCCATCTTCTGCCACCCCCCAGGTTCGCCAACCCAGATCCCCTCCACACACCCCTCCAGTAGAGAAGAGTAAGAGTCACTGCTGGACTCTTAGCTTCATTTTCCGCTAACCTTTAATGAGCACCTACTGTGTGCTGGGCAAGAATTCCCTTAATTTCTCAGTGCTTCCTATGTCCCCAACTCTCTCTGTCTCCATTATTTTCACAATGTTCTGAATGTGGACTCAACAGAGAGGGCATTTTTACATATTGATACAGAATCTGAACTGAGTACAAAAACCTTGCCAGGTAAGTGCCTTAGGTTTCCTTCTTTACTTTAAAATCAAGGATACAGACCCTTTAGGGCAGTGGTTCTCAACCTTCCTAATGCCATGACCCTTTAATACAGTTCCTCATGTTGTGGTGGCCCGGACCATAAAATTATTTTTGTTGCTACTTCATAACTGTAATTTTGCTACTGTGATGAATTATAATGTAAATATCTGATATGCAACATGTATTTTCATTGTTACACATTGAACAGAATTAAAGCATAGTGATTAATCACAAAACAATATGTAATTATATACTGTGAAATATTTATTTCTAATTACAAATAAATGAAATTTTGTCTTGAAGCATGGTGTAGCATGGGTAACAGTCTTAATTTAACAACAGTAAACTGCATTGCTACATTTTGCTACAGTATGGGTAAAAAGCCAACATCAGTGCGAAGGTTGAGATTGCTTCTTTCTCACCAGGTCAGAAATTCACGGGGCAGTCTTTGCGAGAACACAACAAAGATCATCTTGCACAACAAGTCTACTTCTGTATTTAGACTTGGTACCCAACAAGCTGGAAAACCTTGTTTCACAAAGATATGTTGTTGGAAATGGAAGAAGAAGGTGCAACACAGTCTCAGACAGAACAGGATATGACTGCAAACACTTGACCCAGAATTTTGTAAATGACATTGTAGAGAAATCAGTACTTGCTGCATCACCGTTAATAAGTTCAATGAACTACTGTTGGGCTGTCTCAGGAACATCTTCAACTTTGACTGTGAATGGGCTTCTGGCAAGTACAAATGGGGTGTCAGGTATATTTGGAAAGTACGATGAAATTTCGTCTGCAAGCATCTTTTCACAGAAATTATCATTGTAATCCTTTGGTTTGGTTCAATGTCATGTTCCTCAAAGAAAACAGATAAGGTAGGCAACGTGTGAATTTTATTTTCATTCAATTTTTTGTGCCAAAGCTGAAGTTTCATTTGGAACGATCAGATCATTACAGACAAATCGAGCCATGTTGTATTTGGTCCTTGCAGTGATAAATTCAACTCATTAAAGATGGCAAAGATGTTAACCAAGTAAGCTATTTTCTTCAGCGCACTTTTATCACTGAAAAGTGCTTCGAGCTGCTGTCTTACTTTCTGAAAAAAAAAGTTTTGAGTTCATCACAAAGCTCAAAAACACGTTTTAAAGCTTGTCCTGTCATCAATCATCTCACTTCAGTGTGAGATAGCAGAGCATTGTTCGGCACATGTAACTTCTTGAACAGTTGCAAAAACAGTCATCTATTTAAAGTGCTCGCTTTGACAAAATTGACAGAACTTATGATGCTTTTCATTACTTCTTGTAACTCTTGTGGCAGCACCTTCATTGCTAATATTTGCCGATGAATCATACAGTGAGTTCCGATGACTTTTGGTGAGTCATTCAGTACCAAACGTTGAAATCCAGATCGACATCCTAGCATAGCTGGAGCACCGTCTGCGCAAACACCAGAAACCTTTTGCCAAGAGATCTTATGTTCTCTCAGAAGTGAACCAACTGTGTGAAATGCATCACGTGCAGTAGTTGTTGTTTTAAGAGGTTTGCAAAAAAGAAACTCATCTTTAAAGTTGCCATCATTAATAGACCTCATGTAAACCCGTAACTGTGAACAGTTTGCAACCTCTGTAGATTCATCAAGCTGGATGCTAAACATTGGAAGTGGAGTAGATTTAATTTCCTGGATTACCTGTTCAAGAATATCAGCAGACATGTCATCTATTCTTCTGTGGACAGTGTCGTTAGATAAGGAAATTGCACTCAATTTTGTAACAAATTGGTCTCCGATCATAACTCGAACAATGTCTTTGGCCACTGGCAACAGTAAATCCTCAGCAATGGCGTGAGGTTTCATAGCTCTGGCAATTCTGAGTGCCACGAGATATGAAGCTTCAATGGCTGCTACGTTTTGTTTGTGGTGCTTGTCACCAGTATCGTCTGGTTTTCTTGAGTCCATCAGCTTTGCTTCCAAAATAGTTGGTATCCTTTTCAGCAAAGCTCGGATGCTTGCTATCCAAATTGTTTTAGTATGTTCGGCTTTATAGATTCACCTGATAGAAGTTCACAACAAATAACACATTGCGGTTTCTCAATTCCTGCAGTAATTATTGAGGTGAAACCATACTGTAAAAATCCTAACTATATATTTTTTTGTTAACATTCTTCTCTACATGATCCATTGTTATGGTATGGTTTGCTAATGAAAATAATATATAACAATAGCTTTAACAATACAAAAGAGGATACATGGCATAGTTAAGTTCATTAAAGTTTCCCATGATTTACCATTCTGTGTTGTTTTTTTGTACATACCTGATTCTATCACAAGGGGGCAGTATTCACATCAACCACAGCTGAATATCAAAAGACCGAGCCTTGGCCTGTTGGCTCAGCAGTTGGAGCATTGGCCTGCGGACCAGAGAGTCCTGGATTTGGTTCCCTCTAGGGGCACATGCCAAAAAAAAATTCGCCCTGGCCAGTTTGGCTCAGCGATTAGAGAGTCCCAGGTATGGTTCCTGCTAAGGGCATGTGCCTCGGTTGGAGTTTGTTCCCGGCCCCAGTTGGGGTCGTGTGGATGGCAGCCACTTGATGTGTCTCTCTCAGACATCAATGTTTCTGTCTCTCTCTTCCTTCCTCTCTCCCTGCTGTTCTATCTCAATATAAATGCAAAAATGTCCTCGGGTGAGGCCAAAAAGACCAATCAGCATCCAGATTAAGTTCCCATGGTACAGCTATTTTATTTCTGCAGTAGTTGATGATTTTACAGTACATGATTTTACATTTGCCCAATAATTATAATTCATAAAGTATTGTTTTGCCTCCAATACTGTTGCTTTCAACACAGTAGCTGCTTTTAACAGAGTAGCTGCTTTCTACACAGTAGCTGCTCTCTACACATGTGTGACTGGTCCGCATAAATACATTATGGCGTCAACCTTGTCACATACACTTGTATTTGTACAGGGTGTTTGTGATGGGGTTGGCGAGATGACGTCATTATGTCGGGTACTCGTATGTGGGCTTGTCTGCATGTGGGCGGACTTGTACTTGGGGGTCAGAGCTGCACTCAGAGTCCAAAGTATGGACTCTGACTCAAGGGTGCCAATTTGACAAGATGGAACAATGGTGTTGCAAAAGAAGTCCAGTGCAAACCAGCCCAAGTCCTCACCCTAGACCCTGGGAAGAGCTCCATTGCTCTACCTTCCAGGCTCCAATGGACCTGTCAGGGGCTGAGACCCATGCTATGAGACACCGTGGGGTGCCACAAGGACACTGACCTCAACCTTTTCTTTGGCTATTCTGGACCTTTCTGAGGAGCACTGGGTCAATGACTTTCCACCAGCAACTCTCATCGACTGCAGGGCCAGACCTTCACACCTAAAGGCAGGGGTGCATCTCCATGTTTTTGGATCCACACTCCAGGAAGTGGGGCTGTGTACCTATAAAATTGGAAACAAACTTGTACAACTAACCCTCCCTCCCTTCCCTTTCCAGAACCCTTTTTAGTTTACAATGCAACCCCCTCTTTAGAGACCCAGACAAGGAATAGAAGGGGGAATGTGTAGAGTCTGTTCTGACTTTTTAAAAATATATATTTTTATTGATTTTTAGAGAGAGAGGAAGGGAGAGGGAAAGAGAGAGAAAAACATTAATGAAAGAGAACATCGATTGGCCACATCCTGTACACCCCACACTGGGGATTGGGCCCACAACCGCATGTGCCCTGACTGGGAACCGAACTGGTGACCTCTTGGTGCATGGGTCCACGCTCCACCACTGAGACATACTGGCTGGGCGACGTTCTGACTTTTCAGGGAAGTCCCCGATAAGACTCTGTGGAGCCGCCAGGGGGCAGGTGTCTCTGTTCCAGCACTCATATTGCTCAAGTGTGCCCTGGAGCCTGGCCAAGCTGCTGCCCTTGTGAAAGATATCCTGCAGAGCTTCACAGTGGTGAGACGCCATCAGAGAAGCCATTTCTGCCACGCCTCTGAAGGATTTCTCGTCTAGTTCCTGTAGCTCCCAGGAGAGTGAGTGTCATTGAGACGACTTTTCTCTCTTATTGCTCTCTCCTGAACTTCATGTGATTATTCTCAACTGGAATGGACTCTGAAGCTCCGGACAAACACCAAGCAGTTATATAACTTCCAGGGCTCACAAGAGTGAAGCACAAATCACATGTGCTGGGAGATTTCTCTGTTTCCTGGCCCTTGAAACGCTGTGGTAGAAGGACTGTGGTCGCTAAGGAAGAAAATCTCCAGTTGCTTCCAAGAAATCACGATTTATCTTTTAGCAGCATTTGGTGTCTGGTCAGGGTTTGCTTGTCAGTGGCCTTGAGTGATTCCAGGGCCATTTTCTTCCTCCTTGCTTTCTTCTTTCTCTGTTCTGGGAAGGTTTTCTAGGAGGGTGCTGACAGCCACACCGGGAAGCGGGGACAGTCTGGTTTCTGCAGGACCAGCTGGTGCCATCTTGCTGCCACCTACCACCTTGAGGGACACACACTTTCAGGACTACACATGGACAAGCTCCTATGGACAAGCTACAACTAAAGGCTGAACCTATGCCCCGTCTGTCTTTTCTGCTTGCCGGCATAGTTCTGGGACATTGGAGTCTGTGGTTTCTTCAAGGAAACCTCTCCTTCCCTCTCCAGTGCCTCTACACCCAGGCTCACCCAGGTATTTCAAGGTGCACTGGGTCACACTTAGCACTGAGCTGCATGAACACAATGCAAGCCTGATACCTGGAGATTGTGGGGGAGGTGAGTCTCACTCATGACCTCCAGGCTCTGTCGACTCTGTCAGACATGTAGCCGGCTCCCAACAATCTCTTGGCTCAGGGAGTATTCCAATTACTGAGGTTACTTTGACTAAACAGGTTCAGCTGGAGAGCACACAGTGACTTTCCCAATCATCATTTATGGAGCAAAACAATAATTTACCAATCATCAACATGCCAGCACACAGTTATTGGGGTTCACAGTCCTTCCTGATGAAGTTAAGGACCCATCCTCGGTCCCTATTTAAGTGGGTCCAGAGTCTGTGTCTGGGTGTGGATTCTGCATGTGTGGCTGGCAGGGCAGAGCCTCAGCACAGGGTGAACCGAGGGCCATTTGACCAGACACCCAGAGCTGGGACAGGCCATCTTCATGGAGTGAGAAGGTAACAGCTGTTGGAGCCTCTTTCCACAGGTCCTTCCTTGCCACCCTCCCAGGTGCCAGGAGAGCTTTCACTGAGCATGTCTGCCCCATTCCCTTCTCTTCTTCGCCTCCGAGGTAGTCAGACACCCTCTGCTGTCTCCAGAACATTTTTCTGCCCCTATGCGTTTCTAGGTCAACAGAGGACCTTATACTCTTTTTCCTTCTCTTTCTAATCTAGAACTTAGTTTTCTAAACCGAGCTTAGTTTTCTCAGGAATGAATTCTGTGCTGAGCCAAATGAGAAGAACCCAGGCTCAAAGGCTATGCTACCTGCCAGGCCACACAGTAGGTGGAGCAGAGCTGGATATCGAGCTCACCTGTGTCTTGATTCAATGTGTGTCCTCTTTGTGAAAATCTCCAGTAGGTCAGGGAGACAAGGGTTCCAGACACGAACAGGAAGAAGGTAAGAAGGCAGTTCTGGACCTTGAGACCTTGAACATAGGTTGCTCCAATTTAGGGCAGGTTGATGTGGGGAGAGGCGGGTGGAGGGAAAGAGTGAAGAGTGGGAGAACCAGGAGAAGGTGGTTGGGAAAACTATCCTCAGGGCAAGAGGTTGCCTGAAAAATGCAATCTTATCTATTACAAAGAGTGTAAGTATACCAAAGATCATAGGGGACTGAGCAAGAATCATTAATAGTTATCAACCACACTGAATAGGAAGAACCAGAGGACTCCACGTCAGAGAGCCTGGAGGTGGATGTGCCAACTCATACCCTGT
Source organism: Molossus molossus (assembly GCF_014108415.1). Lineage (NCBI taxonomy): Eukaryota > Metazoa > Chordata > Mammalia > Chiroptera > Molossidae > Molossus > Molossus molossus. The sequence continues at coordinate 74,158,072 of NW_023425345.1, forward strand.
ACAGTCTTAGTTCTCCTGACTGAACACTGACCACGTTCTTGTTTCCCCCTTCCCTGCCGCATATCCTCTGCAAAGCCATGTGGCTGTACCTGGCGACTCTCGTGGGCCTCTACTACCTTCTGCGCTGGTACCGGGAGAGACAGGTGGTGAGCCGCCTCCAAGACAAGTATGTCCTTATCACGGGCTGTGACTCGGGCTTCGGAAACCTGCTGGCCCGGCAGCTGGATCTGCGAGGCTTGAGGGTGCTGGCTGCATGTCTGACAGAGAAGGGGGCTGAGCAGCTGAGGGGCCAGACGTCAGACAGGCTGGAGACAGTGATCCTGGATGTCACCAAGACAGAGAGCATCGCTGCGGCTACCCAATGGGTGAAGGAGAGAACGGGGGACAGAGGTACCACACAGATTTCTCAAGTCTGTTTCTTCTCTCTTTGTGCCTAGAAGACCTCTAGTCTGCTACCTGGGGAAGATTCCCAACATGTTTTCTAGGATTTGAAGTCATACTAGCTTTCTTCCCCTCACCCAGCTTACCAGCTGAGCCCCTTTTCTTCCTACTGACCTCCCTCCCTCTGGCAATCACCATACTGTTGTCTGTGTCCATGAGTACATATATATATATTTTTTTTGGTGGTATGTGCTCCTAGAGGGAACCGAACCTGGGACTCTCTGATCCAAAGGCCGTCGCTCAACCGCTGAGCCAACCTGGCCAGGGCCATGAGTATTTCTTACTTTTTAAAAATCCTCACCCAGGGATATTTTTTATCTATCTTTAGACAGAGTGGGAGGGAGAGAGAGAGAGAAACATCTACTCGAGGGAGACACATTGACTGGTTGCTGCACGACCCCAATCAGGGCCAGGGATCGAACCGCAGCCGAGGTACGTGCCCTTGACCGGAATCGAACCCGTGACTCTTTGGTCCTCGAGTGATGTTCCAACAGCCAGAGCCATGAGTATTTCTTTTTGTTTTCCCTCTGCCTAACCCTTTCCCCTTCTCACCCAGTCCCCAGTGCCCTCCCCTCTGATAGCTACTATGCTCTTGTGATCACTATAGCCTTTTAGTATTGTTTGATATCACATAGCGTGATAATTTCAAATTTGTTCATCTTTTTCAAGATTGTTGTAGATAGTCAAGGTCTTTTGTGATTCCTTATATATTTTAGATTTATTATTTCTAGTTCTGTGAAAAATGCCAATGGTATTTTGATAGGGATTGCATTGAATCTAGATTGATTCCAATAGTATAAACATTTTAACAAGGTTAATTACTTTAAAAAATTCTTTTTTCTTTATTGATTTTAGAGAGAGAGGAAGGGAGAGGGAGAGAGATACAAACATCGATGAGAGAGAACATCGATCGGCTGCCTCCTGCATGGCCCCCACTGGGGATTTGGCCCACAACCTGGGCATGTGCCCCGGCTGGGAATCGAACCAGCAACTTCTTAGTGCATGGGTCAACGTTCAACCACTGAGCCACACCGGCAGGCTTAGGTTATTTAGTTCTATCCATCAGCATAGTATATGCTTCTATTAATTTGTATCTTCTTCAGTTTTTTTCTACAGTGTCTTATAATTTTCTGAGTTCAGGTCTTTTACCTCCTTGGTTAAATTTATTCCTAGGTATTTTATATTTTTAAATGAAATTTTAAATGGAATTGTTTTTTTAATTTCTCTTTCTGTGTGTTTTTGGTGTATAAAAATGCTACCGAGCTCTGGTTGGGTGCTCAGTTGGTTGGAGCGTTGTTCCATGCACCAAAAGGTTTCAGGTTCTGTTCCCTGTCAGGGCACATATCTTGGTTGTGTGTCTGACCCTTGGTCGGGGCGCAAAAGGGGGGCAACTGACTGATATTTTTCTCTTTCTCTTTTTTTCCTTTCCTCTTTCTAAAACCAATAAACATAATCTTGGGTGCGAATTTAAAAAAAAAATTTTAAATGCTATCAATAGCTGAAGATTAGTTTTGTTTTGTTTTTATCCTCACCTGAGGACATTTTTCAATTTTTTGTTCAAAGAGAGTGGGAGAGAGAGAGAGAGGAAGAGAGAGAGAGAGAAACATCGACGTGAAAGGGACACATCGAGTGGCCGCCACCTGCACAACCCAACCAGGGCTGGGGATAAATTGCAACCGAGGTACATGCCCTTAGCAGGAACCGAACACAGGTCTCTCCAGACTGCAGGCCGACGCTCTAACCGCTGAGCCAAACCGGCCAGGGCTGAAGATTAGTTTTTTAACACGCTACCTTTACTGAATTTATTTTTCAGTTCTAATAGTCTCTTTGTGGACTCTCTAAAGTTCTGTCTGTATAATATCATGTGATATGCACACTTTCTTTTTGTTTTTAATGGAAGATTTTATTTATTTATTTATTTATTTATTTATTTGTATTGATTTTAGAGAGAGAGGAAGGGAGAGACAGATAGAAACATCAATGAGAGAGAACATCGACTGCCCACCTCCTGCATGCCCCCCACTGGGGATCGGGCCCTCAACCTGGGCATGTACCCTGACTGAGAATTGAACCGGTGACTTCTTGGTGCACGGGTCAACGCTCAACCACCGAGCCACACTGACTGGGCCATATGCACCCTTTCTAATTAGATGTCTTTTATTTATTTTCTTGTCTGATGGTAGGACTTCCAAAACTGTCTTGAATAGAAGTGGTGAAAGTGGACACTCTTGTCTTGTTCCTGATCTTAAGGAAAACAAAATACTTAATTTTTAATAATAGAGAATATTCTGTCTTTCTGAGTGACATTTACTAAGGCAGTATCTTATGGCATACTGTGAAATTGTTTCCTGTATTTGATTCATCATATTCAGCATAGATGATGTCTTGGCTGCCATCTCTCGGCCTGCCAGGATCTGTGCAACGCAATGAAACTATAAGCACAAGCTGCTTGGAGTCAGGG